>NC_057720.1:53759779-53785825 GCF_004010195.1 Chiloscyllium plagiosum
ATGACAGGAGAGAAAGCGGAAAGGATTTCCAACGGCCGTTCGGTGCGTAGAGATCACAGGCTATTCAAAGAGGAGGCTGGGGCTGAACAGGACGACGAGGCGGCAAGGACTAAAAACCGGGCTAAGCTCTTTACGAATCACAAATTGATCAAGAGCCCGACTTTGACCACGGAGGCGTCCACGACTAGAAATGAGGATTTCCCAGTCCACGAGTGCGTCTTTAAAGGCGATATCCGTAGATTATCGTCATCGATAAGGACACACAATATAGCTCAAAAAGATCTCCACGGTAAGTTTTTTTTTGTTACAATAATCTCGGGCTGTTGAGATACCAGTTGCTCCAAGCATTGATTGCAAACTGAAGTTGAGTAAATATGCATTCTTGGATATTACGAAATCTGTTCTTCTACAAACTAAATTAGGCAATAATGACTATATCTTTCCTCCGTTTATCACTTCCTATGCCCAGATTTCAGCTTAAATTTACGATATAAGGTTGACCAAACAGTTCTTCCTGCGTGAGGAAAATACAAAATCTGTTTAGTTACCTGGTCTTGTGCTTAAATCTTTAAGAACTTTGGAGTAATGACTGTGGTTTTTATAGTCATCGAACGTAAATTTTACAATCGTGCTTGCTTACTTTTGTACAGATCCACTAACAGTACGCTGTGACAGATGAGCCTGTATTGTGTTAGCAAAACTGTAAAGGAGATTTGGTTCAAGTTTTAAACACTTTGCTTTGTAAATACACACAAAAGCTAAGAGCACATGTATTTTAACCACCTAGATGACCTAGTTTTGAGTGGATATTCCTGCTGTTTTCATTCAGATATATTGAAATTATTTATTACTGGTAAAGCTCACTCTAAGTGTTTAATATTTCAACAAAATAAAATGAGGCAATTCACTTTGACAGCTTTTCAAAAGAACTTTTTAGTCTGAATCCAGAAACATTTACAGACTTTAATTTCAAGTACTTGTAAAGTTGAGTTTCTGGAAGAAATGTATCAATAGTTTTTGCCATCCTTTCTAGGCTGTGTTCTGCTCCATGACCTAATAAATTTAAAGTCACCTTGTCTTTCCTCTTTCTTATACTAGTTACTTTAAAACTGTTTTCTGATTCTCAATCACTGGAAATAAAGTACATAAGGAGAAACCACTAAAACTAGGGTTTTAAACATCCCTAAATCTCTACCCCAACCTCACTTGCTGAAACGACTGCAAATTTTGTTTCTTTAGCCTCTCTATAGATCTGATATCTATTTTTATTCTTGTCAATCATTTTAGTAAACTTTCTGTACACCTACTTAAAAGGCCATAATGTTGCAAAGGTTGACTTTGCTATCTGTTCATCACTGAATCAGCTATTTGCTACATGTTTACGTGCTGACCATTAATAACCTCAATTTTCAGTGCAAAAGCTTATTAATGTCTAAATAAGAGTTCCTTCTATAGGAGAGCTAGTATCCTTGATGAGGAAAAAAAAAGAGTATTTTACTAACCAATCTGTTAGAATTGTTAACATGTTTCACAAAGTGAGAATCATTAATTTGATGGTAAATCATGTGAAAAAGGGGGAAAAAAATGGAATGGAGGAGATGAATCCGTACAAAAATCCAAAATTTTAACTTTGAAATCTTCAGCAATAAACCTGAAGGGTTGGGACTCCTCTTTCAAATTAAATATGCCAACTATATTTTGCAGTATTTAAGTCTTATTGTGACAAAGAAAATTCACGTATGCATCAGTGGACAAGATCAAACTTTTTTTTTTCCAATGTCTTTAGTGGCTATCAAGTAAATTTCCTAAATTCGCATTCCTTAATTTCAATTTAGAGATATCTATGTAGTGAGGCTTGTGGAGGAGTAGTGAACAGTTTCCATGTTTGACAGCACATTGTATGAATGCTTTTCAAGCTATTCTATGATATGTGATAGCCTTGCTACTATTTCTACTAAAAAATATAGTATATTTACAACACTTTGGCCAGGAGCTACTCTGTTTGGTACCTAGCCATTGATTGATCAAGATTTAACATTACTTCCTTACTTTTTGTACTCTTATGCATTCATCATTCACTTTTTTTTTGTAAAGATATTTCCATGTGCTTTTAGATGCCCTTCTAAACTTGTCCTGCCAGGCTCCTCTGTTCTAAACTACTTAGTTTATATTGTTGCTTTTCATTTTTTTTCTACCAAGATGTGTATTTCAGAGCGGTCCAGTTAATGGAAACTCTTGCATAGTTAGGGTAAAGTTTTGGTACTTTGGTAATCACTTTGCATCGCCTCCAATTGTTCCTAGACCTTCACCTTCTTCTCCACACAGTGCCAGTATGCCCCATCATCTTCAGATGTGTCTTTGTTTACCAACCACAAATTTTTCATTGATCGTGTGCTTATCTCTAAATGCAATTTGACCTTTTAGGCCTCATTGCAATTCAACAGACTATCTTTTAAGCTTTCTTTATTCATTCACATGGTATGTTGCTGCACATGCCTAATTGATTTTCAGAAAAAGGTGATGAATTACTGCCTTGTATTGATGTAATTCATGCGAGGAAGAACCAGCTTTTTGTTCAGATCGAAGTCCTGCAGTTCAGCACTATTGAGCTGTGATTGGTGGAGGACAATCAAAAAACAACAGCAGGATGGATCTCTACAAATACCCTCATTCTTAGTGATTGGGGAGCCCAATATATTAGTGCAGAAAGATGAGGCTGAAGCCTTTGCAACTGTCATCTGCCACAGGTAGTCAGCGTATAACCGAGCTATGCATCACAGATGCATGTTTGATTAGACTGAAGCATTCACAACAATTTTCAACCAGAGATCCATTTCAGCCACCTCCAGAGATCTTTAGCATCTTGGATGAACGTTTTCAGCCAATTAGAATCGCTCGTGATCTCAAATGAGTGGAGGTGCTTGATACTGCAAAGGCTGGCAACATTTCAACTATACTAAAGAGTTAAGCTCCAGAGTTTTGCTGTGCCTCTAGCCAAACTATTTTGGTACATCTATAACCCTGGCAGCTACCTAACAATGTGGGAAATTGACCAGGTATGACCCATACACACACAACTGGAAAAATCCAACTTGGCCAATTTCAGCCCCATCAGACTGCCCTCACATAATAAGTGATGTAAGGGGTAAGTGACAATGCTATCAGGCAACACCAACTCACTATTGTCCAGTTTGAGTTGTCAACTGACCTCCTTACAGTTTGGTTCAAACATGGAGATAAGAGCAGAATTCCAGAGGTGAGGTGAGTGCCTGTGACATTAAGACTGCATTTGACTGAGTGTGGTATCAAGAAGTCCTAGTGAACTGGGGTAAAGAAAAATTTGGAGGGGGGGGGGTCTCTCTGTTAGTTGAAGTCATACCTAGTATAAAAGATGATTGACTTCCAACAACCACAATCATCTCCGCTCCAGAATATCTCTGCAGGACTTCCTTCAATGAACTGACCTAGGTGCAACCATCTTCTGTTTCATTAATATCCTCCCCTCTATCATAAGGTCATGGGGATGTTTGCTGATTTGTTCATTGCATTGCACAACTCCAATACTAAAGCAGTCAGTGTTGAAATGCTGCAAGACCTGGACAGTATCTAGGGTTAGGCTGAAAAAGTGACATTTGCACCACACAAATGCAAGGAAATAGATCTCGCTCTGAGAGAATCTATTTCCATCACTGAAATGGCCACCATCCACACCCTGGTGATTACTATTGATTAGAAAGTGAACTGGACTAGAAAGCCTATCCACCATCTAAAAGTCAGGAGTGTAACAAAATGCTTCCCACTTGTAGGTCTGAGTGCTCTTCCAACAACATTCAAGAAGCTAGACATTTTCCAGGACAAAGCAGTTTGCTTGATTTGCACAATATCTACAAACATCCACTCCCTCCAATACTACTCAACAACCATGTTGATCATCATCTACAAGATGCTTAGCAGAAATTCACCAAGGCTCCTCAGGCCGCACTTTCCAAACCCATGGCACTACCATTAAGGAGGTGGTAAAATGGCATATACAAACACCTGCAAATTTGCTGTCTATTTACCCTATCCCTGCTCCATGATTTTATAAATCTCTGAAGTCACTCTCCGCCTCTGACAAGGAAAACAGCCCCAGCCTCTGTTCGTATTCACTTGTGGAAGTTGGAGGTTGCTGGCTGGCTAGCATTTTATTGTTCGTCCTTAGTTGCCCTTGAGGTGGTGGTGAGCTGCCTTCTTCAACTGCTGCAGTCTGCCTGCTAATGTATGTTGTATGTGGAACCTAGACACTTGAATTGCTCATCAGAATTTATTTAAGCTGCATTTTATTTCAATACTTTTCAAGGATAGCTAAATGCTTGATTGGTTGAGGAATAATGATTTGGAGATGCCAGTGTTAGA
Organism: Chiloscyllium plagiosum; assembly: GCF_004010195.1. Lineage (NCBI taxonomy): Eukaryota > Metazoa > Chordata > Chondrichthyes > Orectolobiformes > Hemiscylliidae > Chiloscyllium > Chiloscyllium plagiosum. The sequence goes on from NC_057720.1 coordinate 53,764,175, forward strand.
CTAGGGTGTACAAAGTTAAAAATCACAACACCAGGTTATAGTCCAACAGGTTTAATTGGAAGCACACTTGCTTTTGGAGCGTCACTCCTTCATCAGGAGGGCTCAATCCTAACAATTTACATCAAAAATTTACAGTGTGATGTAACTGAAATTATACATTGAAAAATTCATTGTCTGTTAAGCCTTTCATCTGTTCGAATACAGTGATAGTTTCACTTTCATGTGTAAATCACAAAACCTTTTTTAAAAAAGGTTGCATCCTCAAGTTAGCTGTTAACAATGGTGATAGCTAGACAATATGTAGAAGGTGTTGGCCCCCTGTGTTCTGTCTATGCCATGATGTTCAGATTGATTCTAATCTAAAAAGTGAGATAATGGAGTTTTACATGAATGTATGCAGTTTTTGAGCAAAGTACAATGTAACCCTGCAAGTACAAATTCACCCCACAAAATATGTGTGCATGTGGGTCTTTGTCTGTCTGGGTTGGGGGTTGAGTGTGAGAAAGTGTAGTGAGTACAGTGTCTTAAGTCTGTGAGGGGGTGGGCGGGTGTATAGTGCAATGGTGGGCACCGCACAACAAACAGACAGGGGTGTTCCCTCCCAGTTGGGGGACACTTCAGTGGCGCTCACACTCACATCCTCAACCCAGACAGACACGCACACGTTTATTTTGTGGGGTGAATTTGTACTTTGCATGGCATAGACAGAGAGCACAGGGGGCCAACACCTTCAACATATTGTCTAGCTATCACCATTGTTAACAGCTAACCTGAGGATGCAACCTTTTTTTAAAAAAGGTTTTGTGATTTACACATGAAAGTGAAACTATCACTGTATTCGAACAGATGAAAGGCTTAACAGAATCAATTTTTCAATGTATAATTTCAGTTACATCACACTGTAAATTTTTGCTGTAAATTGTTAGGATTGAGCCCTCCACTATCACCTGATGGAGTGACGCTCTGAAAGCTAGTGTGCTTCCAATTAAACCTGTTGGACTGTAACCTGGTGTTGTGATTTTTAACTTTGAGAAACAATGGTATAGTTCATATATTCTTTCAAGCAAAGTGGAAGATTTTTTATTGCTTCGATTATCTTTCCTTTTTATATCTATTTTAAATGCAACCATAATTGGTTAATAGTTCATGTTTTTGAGGTTTTTTTTTCCCTGAAAAGTCAGCCAACATTAGATATCAAATTGCTTGCTTTTGTTCAATTTGCAGTATTCTGATCTTAAGCAGATTTTGTTGTATTCTTGAAGCCCTTCTCTACCTTGACCGAGACTATTTGTTTTATCCTTTGGTGGCGTCTGTATTGAAATAGAAAAAAAAATTGTATCATGGTGTAACCCCATTGACTGTGTACATCTTTCTCAGGTGTTTGGAATCCTTGTCCTGAATTTATTTCCATCTATTTTTGCCCAAAATACACTTCTAACAGTAGAACAAGTTGTCAACTTCTGGACTAGATCCCTCTAATTGTTAAATCTAGTCAAGTCTTATGAGCTTTAAACAATTATTTTGAAATCCTATGTAGAGATTTTTTTAGGCTGTTTCCTGGTACTCCTACTGCAAAACTTTATGCAATTTATTTTAATGCTCATTTTTCTTTCTCTAGAAGAGAGAGGAATTGGACGGATGATTGAAAGCTCGGTTACAAATAATGCTTTGAGCTTTCCTTAATAAGAAGGAGCTGTGAAAGAATTGTACAACACAAAAGAGGTTCATGAAAGCTGCCCTTAGGATAGGAGAAAAGTAGATTGTCCCAAGGGGCAGAATTTTAAAAAACCCATGTTGAAAGGTGTGGTACGTTAAGCCCACAAAGGGATTTGAAATCCATTTTAAAAACTATTTTAGTGGCCTGCAGGGATAGAAATAATGGATGTATCCAAGAAACTCCAATTTAACCAAAATACAATTTGAAGCTTTATGAAGTGGAGGAAATGCCAAGAGAAAGTTTTTTGAATAGTTGAGTCTGGAGGTAACAAGTGCAGTGGTGTTTGTGCAAAGATTGGAGATTAAAATTATGATCATTCTAATACATCGAATTTAGAAGTGCACCCCAGATCATAGAAGAACCTTACATTGTACGTAAATGTTGAACAAGAAGAGAAATTAACTTCAGGCTGAGCGTTTGTGGTGAACACTTGAATATATAGCTTCAGTTGTCTTCATGTTAAGTTGAAGAAAGTTAATCCTTTTGAGTTTGTTCTGCTGCTTGATAATAGCATGCTTTACCTGATTGTATTGACTTGATTTCCTGTCTTTCCTGTCCCATAACTCTTGATTCCCTTGTCTGTCAATAATCTATCTAGCTCAGGCTTAAAAGTTAAGAGTCAGCCTCCCCAGTTTTCTGGGGAAGAGAATTTTTTGCTGACTAATTACCTTTTTTAAACAGTCTTTTTTCATCTGAAGAGAGTCCTCTCATACTTGCACTTCATTCCTATAACTGATCCTTCCCAGAAGAGTCCTGTGATCTGCTTAATCAAGCAACATTAGGATCGTGGAAATCTCTCATTTTCAACTCCTGTGCTTAGATGATTTGGAGTTGGGAACCATGTGTTCTGTGTCAAAGTTTGCAGATGACACTAAGATGAGTAGTAGAGCCAGGTTTGCAGAGGGATATAGGTAGTTTTTGAGAGTGGACGAAGTTCTGGTAGATGGAGTACTCTTTGATAAATGTGAAGTCATTAGTTTTGGGAGGAATAACAGTAAGAAGGACTATTATTTCAATGGTTGTAAAAAAAAAGTTGCAGTATGTTGCTGTGTAGAGACACCTGGATGTCCTTGTGCATGAATCACTGCAGAAAATTAATTTGCAGGTGCAGCAGGTAATTACGCCAACAAAATTTTGTCCTTCATTGCTAGAGGGATTGAGTTTAAATGCAGGAAGGTTATGTTATAGCTGTATAGGGTGCTAATGAGGCTACACTTGGAGTACTGCATCTCCTTACTTGAAAGGATGTATTGGCACCAGAGGGAATGCAGAGGAGATTCACTAGGTTGAGAGGGTTGGCATATGAGGAGAGACTAAGTAGACCGGGATTATATTTATTGGAATTTAGAATGAGTTGGGACCTCCAAAGAAACCCAATTATGAAGGCAATAGATAAGATAGAAGTAGAGAGGTTGTTTCCACTGGCAGGTGAAACTAGAACAAGAGGGTAGAGCCTCAATTTGGGGAGTGAGGGGGTGGGAGGGAGGAGACTTAGGACTGAATTGAGGAACGTCTTTGCCCAATGGGTTATGAATCTGTGAAATTCCCTGCCCAGTGAAGTGGTTAAGGATTCTTTGTTGAATGAATTCTTTGAACAGTAAAGGAATTCAAGGTTATGGTGTGAGGGTGGCTAAGTGGAACTAAGGCCACCAAAAGATTATTGAATGGTGGAACAGGCTCGAAAGGCCAGATGGCCTACTCCTGCTCCTGGTTCTTATGTTCGCTGTTCTAACTTTAAGGTACGTTGTCATTCCAAGAATGAGTCAAGTGCATAATCTTTCAAGTGCTTGTAACAAAATTAGATTTCCTTTCCTTTTTCAAATAAGGAAACCATACTCTGCATAATACTTGTGTTGTGTTGTGGTCTCACCAAGGCCATAAACAGCTGCAGTAAAATATATAACTTGTATTCCATTTCCCTTGAAATATGTAACAGTTTATTTGCCTCACTAATCACTTTACCTGCCTACTACGCTTTATGACTGGTAGCAAGACACCCAGATCCCTTGTGTTTATGGAGGTTTTATTCTTCTGTTTTAGTGTATTACTGCTGAAGTGGCCAAGTTCACATTTTCCCACACCAGATTGCTCTGCCAATTTTTGCCATCTTATTTAATCTATATTCCTTAGTTTTCTATTGATTTTGGTATAAAGAGGAGCTTGGAAAAAAAAATAAGTTTGTCAGCAAATTTAGTTACCATATATTTGATAGTACCTTAGTAATAGTAGCAGGAGTAGGGTATTTGGTCTGTTGAACAGCAGAGCAGACTGATTTAAGATCATGGCTGATCTACCTATCCATCTCGCTCCTCCTACCTGCGTTGTCCCCAAAACTGTTAATTCAACTTCCATGCAAAAAACCATCCAACTATGTCTCGAATATATTTAATGAAGCTGCCTCTACTGCTTCCTTGTGCAGAGAATTCCAAAGATACACTATGCTCTGGGGGAAAAAACAGTTCCTCCTCATCTGTCCTAAATCTACTCCCCCCTAATCTTGAGCCCAAGTCCTAGTCTCACCCAAAAGAGAAACAATTTGCTCGCCTCTATATCCCTTTCATAATTTTGTTTCTATCCAGTACTCCTTTCCCCCCTCCCCATTCTTTTAAATTCTAGCAAGTACAGTCTCAGGTGACTCCACTTTTCCTTGTAGGGTAACCCCTCATCTCTGGAATCTCTCATGAGGACAGGGAGGACTAGCTATTTGGGCACAGAACTGGCTTGAAAGTAGAAGACCGACAGACTGTAATGGTGGAATATTGCCTTTCAGACTGGAGGCCTGTGACCAGTGGTGTACTTCTAGGGTTGGTAGTGGCTCCGTTGCTACTCTTCCATATAAAAATAAATTGGATGCGAGCATAAGAGGTACAGTTTGTAAGTTTGTAGATGACACCAAAATTGGAGGCGTAGTGGATAGCGAAGAAGGAACCTTGGATTACAACGGGATCTTGATTAGATGGGCCAGTGGGCTGAGGAGTGGCAGATGGAGTTTAATTTAGCTAAATGTGAGGTGCTACATTTTGGAAAAGCAAATCAGGACAGAACTTGTCCATCTTCATGTTAAAGTCGGAGGGAGTGTTGTTGAACAGAGACCTTGGAGTGCAGGTTCATATTTCCTTGAAAGTAGAGTCGCAGGTAGCTAGGATAGTGAAGAAGGCATTTAGTATGCTTTTCTTTATTGGTCAGAGCATTGAGTTACAGGAGCTTTGGAGGTCATGTTGGTTTGGCCATTTTTAGAGTATTGTTTGCAAATCTGATCTCCTTTCTATCAGGAGGATGTTGTAAAATTTGCAAATCGTTCTGAACCCTTTGAAGAATATTTCCAGGGTTGGAGGACTTGAGCTATTGAGAGAGGCTGAATAGGCTGGGGCGTCAGAGGCTGAGGTGATCTTTTATAGAGGTTTATAAAATCATAAGGGGCATGGATAGGGTACATAGGCAAGGTCTTTTCCCCGGGTTGGGGGAGTCCAGAACTAGAATGGCGCAGGTTTAGGGTGAGGGTTGGGAAAATTTTAAAAGGGATGTAGGGGGGAAATGTTTTCACACAAAGGGTGGTGCATGTATGAAATGAGCTGCCAGAGGAAGTGGTGGAGGCTAGTAAAATTGCAGCATTTAAAAGGCATCCGGATAGGTTTATGAATAGGAAGGGTTTAGAGGGATATGGGACAGATGCTGGCAAATGGGACTAAATTAGGTTAGGGTAACTGGTCAGCATGGACTAGTTGGACCAAAGGGTCTGTTTCCATGTTGGACATCCCTACAATTGTATAACCTGGTGAATCTTCTCTGCACTGCCTCCAAAGTCAGAATATCCTTGCTCAAGTCAGGAGACAGAACTGCATACAATACTCTAGGTGTGACCTCACTAACACCTTGTACAATTGCAACAGAACCTCCCTGCTCTTAAATTCAATCCCATTTGCCTTCCTGATTCTGTTGTACCTGCAAATCCAACTTTTGGTGATTCATGATCTCTAGTTGCTTTAGAGTATTAAGGTTCCAGCAGTAATCCCATTATAATTCAAACTGTTGCACTAGTTAGGAAGAAATTGAATAGATTATGTGCTTTAAGCAATAGTGATAGATACAATTTTGCATTGCACTACTACTGTGGAAGTTCAGTTTCCAATTCCTTTATTGGAGGAGCAAATTACTGCAGATGCTGGAATCTGTACTGAAAACAACAAAAAATGCTGAAGATCAGAGTCAAGTAGCATCCATAGAATGTGAGCAAGCTAACTGTCTCTAGATGACTCTTCACAGCACCTAGCAATTTACACTTTACACTTCTGTGGGTCATCTAGACTCTAAGCATTAGCTTTCTTTCTCTGTAGATGCTGCCTGGCTCAGTTTTCTCCCGTATTGGTTATTTATCTTTATTGGAATTTAGGTTGACATTGAGTAAAATTAAGAAATGAGCTTTGTTTATCCAAAGGAGTGTGCATTGCAAGCTTAGAGTTATTTTTAAAAACTAATCAAATCTAGGTGTTGCAACCATGCTCTCTTGTTTTAAGACCTAGTTGTGGAAGGCCTAAAATGTACTGGTGGGCATTACATGCTCACACTCCATCATCAACATTGAGACTCAGGATAGATTTAATCACTTTCACAACTCTTATCAGTTCCTTTATTACGTAAAATCTGTGCCCAAGGAGGAGGTCTTCTAAATTGCCTGCCTTCCTGTACACCAGTCGGCCAGAAATTAGGGCCTTGGATGTGAATTACAACAAATTTGGCTATTTCGTAAAGTAGTTAATTGCCCTCATTCCATGAATGAATTTAGAGTCAACCACATTGCCGTGGGTCTAAGACGCATGTAAGCCAGACTAAAGGACACTAGAGAATAGATGTATTTTTCTGACCATTGACAGTGGTCATTGTCAGACTTTCAATTCTCTAGATTTTTTTGAGTTTAAATCCCACCATCTTCTATGGCAGGATTTGAATCCAGGTCCTCGGAACATTGTTTGGGTCTCTGGATTAATCATCCACTAATATCTTAAGGCCATTGCCTCCCCTTGTTTTCAGCATTTTTCTTACCTCCCCAGAATAGCACTCCCAATTCTACTCCTTTTAATCTATCAAAATTCCTTCCATTAAAATATTCTGGGTATCGCTGTTCCAGAAATAGTTTCAATGTCTGTATTGTTTGGATCAAGGGTAGCTGAGAGGTTAGCACTGCTGCATCACAGCGCTAAGGACCTGGGTTCAATTCCAACCCTAGGCGACTATCTGTGTGGAGTTTGCACATTCTCCCGGTGTCTGTGTGGGTTTCTTCCAGGTGCTCTGGTTTCCTCCCACAGTTCAAAGATGTACAGGTTAGGTGAATTGGCCATGCTAAATTGCCCGTAGTGTTCAGGGATCATGAACCATGACTCAAAGCTACAATTTCCATAATTAGCTTGAGTTCCTATTATTTACATCACTGGTCAGAAAACAATGTTAGATAATGAATAAATTCAGACCACCACAAGTTTCCTCTCTTGCTTCAGTCTGAGTCCTTGCATTACAGTTCACTCCTTAACTTTTGTTCCCCTTAATCTTTGTTTCACAAATTGTGTTTTAATAGAAATCTGGCAAGGTGTTTTTCTCCAACACTTCAACTTTTAAATTATACTTATGACTTTCTTACGCTTTCATACAGTATCAGCTTTGCCATTCATGTAATAAACTATAACATCTTGCTTGGTCTTAAACACCCCTTTTTAAATCATTTTCATTGTTCCCCACTATATTATAGCTATGTGCTTTGGTTTGGCACAGGAACCTAAACTTTTATTGACTATTACTAGAGCAAAATTACCTGCAGGTCTTGATGGACAATGCTATACATGTGGATTGGAAATTTAAAACATTAGGATAGATAAATACAATTAAGCTCCTGTTCTTCTGTATTAAGCCTTTTTTAAATGGAAAAGTATGAAAATAAATTTGGAGTGGATCTGGTGTAATTGGGCATTTTGATTTTGTAAACTTATGCATGCAAAATAACTGACATTATCGACATCTGATTATGAATACTTTTGTTTTCTAGGAAACACACCGTTGCACCTTGCTGTGATGCTAGGGCACAAAGGTGAGTTTTTTTTCTGGTACCTTTAAATATTCCATTAAGTACACTCTGCTCTAGTTGATCACGTAATTATTAAAGAGTATTTCCAAGTAAGGTAGATTCACGCAAACCTAAAATACTGTCAAATGTATAATTTCAATTGCATATTGAAAGATCTTTTTAAATCTAAAAACTTCGATTCTAAGTATCAGTAGACTGATGTTTCTTGAAGGATTGAGCCAAAGTAGTTAAAATCTAAATTGAATTTAGTTTTCATTTACTTTTCCTTAGAGAATTAATGTATTTAGGTTTTTGATTTGATATAGAAGTGTAATGACTATTTAGTGGAATATGATTTTTATCTGATTTCCTTCAAATCAAATTGGTTGCTGTATTACTGTGTACAGAAATTTACTGTATAATAATGACTGACAAGACTTAATTTTGGTTCATAAAAAGATTGTGTAGATTGTTACAACTTGGCCAGGCAGTGAACAATTGGGTTGGAATCCAATTGGAATGCATTTTATTTAGAAATTTGTTTGGGGTGGGGAGAGAGAGAGAGAGTGACACTTTGAACCTGCATCTTCAATTCAGAAAGCACTGTTTCAGCTAAAGTTTTTTTTAATAAAAAATAAAGTGAATATGTTATGGCATACTTCTCTGGACAGGTGGGACTTGAACCCAAACCCTCTGGATCTACCACAAGATCCTTGAGCCTTGAGAGCACAGAATATCCCCCAATAGATAAACACTAACTTGGAGTCAGAGTGAGATATACAGCATGGTAACAGACCCTTCGGTCAAACTCGTCCATGCTGACCAAATATCCCAACCCAATCTAGTCCCACCTGCCAGCACCTGGCCCATATCCCTCCAAATCCTTCCTATTCATGTACCCATCCAGATGCCTTTTAAATGTTGCAATTGTACAAGCATCCACCACTCCGTCTGGCAGCCCATTCCATGCACGCACCACCCTGTGTTTAAACGTTGCCCCTTAGGTCTCTTTTTATATCTTTTCCCCTCTCGCCCTAAATCTGTGCCTTCTAGTCCTTGATTCCCCCCACCCCAGGGAAACGACTTCGTCTATTTATCCTGTCCATGCCCCTCATTATTTTATAAACCTCTAAGGCCTGCCCCCCAGCCTCCGAAAACAGCCCCAGCCTATTCTTGAATACAATTAAACAGCTGATCAATATGTTGTAATATTGTAATTATGAAATTGTTCACACTGCTACAAAGTAGATTTCTTCTGGCAGTGCTCTGTCAAAATGCATTGTTTTGAGTTCAGTTTACAGTGCATTATTATGTGCAAAATACAAATGTTGCTTCAAATCTAAGTTTAACTGACTTTTGTGAATATTCTTTGGTATTGTTCACAGACGGAAAAAATAATTTTGAATTAGTGTGTGCTTGTATAAAAGTCAGTGGCTCCATTTTTGCATGGGTAATGATTTTTGAAGGGCTTAATTTTGAGTAAAATGTGTTCCATCTTAACTTTAGAGTAAAATGCAAAACTTTCCTTAAGGGAACGAAAGGAACAAGAGCTATGTCATTTGACACTCCTAGTCTTTGAACTGGCATATGCAAGGACCTGATTGAAATGACCTGAGCATCCCAACTCCTCTCCACTCCTGTCCTGTCACCTCCCACTTGATGACAAACAGCAGAAGCAGCAGTTGGTAGTCCGAATTAAACAATCATACAACCAACTAATCAGATATAGACCTTGCAGTCTTAGCACATCCAGCTGTGAATGGTGATGGATAACTGAATAACTAAGTGAAAGAGATGACTACACCTAATATCCCCATCCTCAACAATGGGAAAGAGAATCTTTGTACAGAAGAGGATGAGGATCAAGTATTTGCAATAATTTCTTTGCCAAAATTGCTTTTTGCATAGCCCATCCAGGCTGCTGTCTCCTAAGGTTCCCAGTATAATGGATGCCACTCTTCAGCCAATTTAATTCACTCCGTGATATGGTGGAATACTTGAAGACACTGGATACTGCACAGGCTGTCCTGGCAACATTTTTAGCAGTAGAATTGTTGCTATTTTGGCAATAGCAAAAGAAAAGACCCTTTAGGCTCAATTACTGTATCCCAAAATACACCATATCAGTTCATTGCAGGAAAGTGGAACTAAAAGCTTGTGCTGCATAACTGCTAAGCCCCTAGTCCTACTTTTCTACTGCTGCTACAATGCAGACTTTCATACCCAGCAATGTGGAAAATCCTTCAGGACAACAATCTTCACTTGGTTCATTAATGAACTGATGTAGTCACATTTGTTTAACTTTGCACAACATTCAAAGCCATTTGTAATGTATCTGACAGTGTGATTGTATGCAGCAAGACTTGAGACCAACCAGACTTGGATCAATACATAAGTAACAGCTGTGCCACACCGAAGCCTTGTAGAGCTCCTTTGCTGTCTAGAGTCTGCTTGCTGGCTCGATGCCTGAAGAAAACTCTAGCCATTTGACTGAGGCGCAGCCTTGTTTTGGAGTTCTGCTGTGGGCTGACCTAGGGTCCCTCTTCAAGTTATGCCCTATATGGGGCTGTGCGATTGCCTTCACTCAAGTGGTGTTCTCCAAGCTCTGTCAGACAGGTGATAGTATCCACTTCCGTTGGGGTACCCTGTATCTCCACACTCCACTTACTGCATTTTCTCATGAGCAGGCCAGTTGCCATGTCTGTTTGAAGTTCAGTTGGGCTTCACCTAGTAGCTGCTTGTAAATGGTTATGTCATTAATCCCATATACCAAGTGGTTGATCAGCATGTCATTCAGGGTTAAACCAAAATCACATTTCCCCTCCCAAAAATCCCAATTATGTGTTCCCCTTGTTCTTGAAAAGTCAAATAAAGCAGATGGCATGTCAGAATTAGGAGGTTTTGGGGTGGCAACATTCCTTCACTAAATCTGTCAAGTCTTTGAAAGGTATCAGTATCTGCCTCTGGGAAAGTTAGGCTCCGAGTAACCAAAAAAAATGCTGTGAGTCCACAAGCAGTCAGAAGGATGACTCATTGCTTTTCATTTGCCCAGGAAGCAAATAACACATTCCTTCCCCATACTGGCCCAGTCTTCAGAATCAAATGAGTCAGAGGGAGTTGATGGCCTAATGATATTGCCACTGGCCTGCTAATTCAGATACCCAGGTAATGTTCTGGTGACCTGGGTTCAAATCCCACCATGGCAGAATGTCATTTCAGTAAATAAAATCTAGAATTAAGGGCCTTGTGATGACCATGAAATCACTGTTGATTGTCCAAAAAACCCATCTAGTTCACTTCTTTTTGGGAGGAAACTGTCATTCTTATCAGGTCAGGTGTCACGTAAGCCAGACTAACAACAATGTGGTTGACTCTTAATTGCCCTCTGGGCAATTAGGGACAGGCAATAAATGCTGGCCCAGCCAGTGATGCCCTCATTCCATGAGTGAATGAAAACAAAATACTTCCCAAATGAAGGTATTATGCTAAAAATGCTCACCCGACTCCAAGACAACCATTGCAAGCAGATTTTCTTCAAGCCCATAACTAGAACCACTGAAATAACTTGAGGCCAGTGTCCCATCACCAAGCTCACCCTTTATTTATATCTGCAGAGTACATGGCTCTGAGCTGACTGGTCAGAGCCAATCTCTAGAATCGGGAGTCTTTCTAAATCTCCTGTTCGTATCAGTCAGGCAGGGCTCTGATTAGCCCAGGTTAATAACACCAATCAAGGATCTCCTGGTCAATGAGATTCACCTGGCAATTGTTCCAATCAGTGCATCTCCCATTACATTTGCTTTGTTTAAAAATCACTGTCTTTGCATTCTTGATCCTTCTGTGGGAAGCATGAGCAGTTTCAGCTCCTGTGTGCTAGGCTGCTCCATTGTGACTGTGAAAATGTCTATCAGTTCTCCTCTTAGTTGTATTTTGTCAAGTAGAACTCTGAGCAGCTTAAGCCACATTCTGTCCTTCAGCGATGACACAAAAAAAGGTGCACTTATGCTAATAGGTAATCTATGGACTACACCAAGCAGAGGAGGGATGTCGAGAAACTTTGCAAGGAAATTGGGGATGTCAACAATTTAGTGGTCATAATGGGTGACTTTAATTAACTAAATATAGACTAAATATTTGTAGTCTAAGGGGTCATGGGCCATTCAGTCCCTTGAGTCCGTTCTACCATTCCCTGAGAGCATGGGCGATCTGTGGCCTAACTCAATTTACCCACATTTAGCCCGTATCCCTTTAATGTCTTAGATAAATATTTGTTAAACAATCTCTGATGTTTAAAATTTAACTGATTTGATTTAGCATCAACTGTTGTTTTTGGAAGAGTTCAAATATCTGTTGCCCTTAGTGTGCAGATGTGCTTCCTAACATCACTCTTGAATGATTTGGCTGTGACTTTTAGACAACACCCCTTTTGTTCTAGAGTTTCCAACCAGTAAAATAGTCATCTTTGAGCTACCCTGTTTTTTCCTGTTAATATCTTAATGACTTTGGTCAGATCACTCCAGCTTCAGAATTCTAGAGAAAATAGGCCTAATTTGAACAATCTCTGCTCCTCACTCAACTCCTGAAGCCCATGTATCATTGTGTAGACCTATACTCTGCTCCCTTCAACACCAGCACATCCTTCCTAAGGTGTGGTGCCCAGATCTACCCTCCGTATATAATGTGGGCCTAACCAAGGTTTTGTAAAACTACAACATAGTCTTTGTGTCCTTGTATACAAAATCTAGCATAGAGAAGCATAGCGTAGAACATTAAGCGCAGTACAGGCAGTTCGACCCACGATGTTGCACCACCCTATGAAACCAATCTGAAGTATATCTAACCTATGCTATTCTACATTTATCCATATATTTATCCAATGACCATTTAAATATCCTTAAAGTCGGTGAGTCTGACTGTTGCAGGAATGGCATTCCACGCTCTTACTACGTTCTGAGGAAAGAAACTACCTCTGGCATCTGCCTACATTCTGGATGTAGGTTTACTTGCTGAGTTGGAAGGTTCATTTTCAAATATTTCGTCACCGTACTAGGTAAAATCAGTCAGCCTCCAGATGAAGTGCTGGTGGTATGGCCCACTTTCTATTTGTGTTTGTTTCCTTGGATCGGTGATGTCACTTCCTGTTCATTTTTTCTCGGGAGTGGTAAATGGGATCCAAGTCAACATGTTTGTTGATAGAGTTCCTGTTGGAATGCCATGCTTTCAGAATTCTCGTGCATGTCTCTTGTTTGGCTTGTTCTGGAATGGATGTGTTGTCCCAGTCAGTGATGTCCTTTCTCATCTATATGTAAGGATACTAGTGAGAGTGGGTCATGTCTTTTTGTGGCCAGTTGATGTTCATGTATCCTGGTAGTGAGTTTTCTGCATGTTTGTCCAACGTGGTGTTTGTTACAGTTCTTGCAAGGTTTATTTGTAAATGGCATTTTTTGTTTGTCTGTATTAGGGTCTTCGAAGTTCACTAGCTGCTGTCCTATATCTGTGACCCCTCAATTTAAAGCTGTCGCCTTGTGCTACCCATCACCATCTGATGAAAAAGGCTCTCACTGTCCACCCTATCGAACCCTCTGATTATCATATCAGCCTTGGTTTTGTTTTCAGTTGGTTCTTGGCATTTTAAAGATCTGTGCTCCTGAAATCTCAAATTTCTTTGGGCATGTACCGTATTTAACTTCATACCATTTAAAAGTATCCTGATCAAACCTTTTTTTTAACTCAAGTGACTAACCTCACAGTTGCGCTGAAATCCATCTGTCACAGTTTTGCCTGTTCATCTAGTCTATCAATATTCATGTAATTTTGTTATCATCTACAATGCTGCCTAACTTTGTCATGAGCAAATTTGGATGTTACTTCCTGCCATTATCCAAGTAGTTAATAACTTAATGTGAATAATTGAGGCCCTAACACATTCTTGTGGGGCATCACTGGTCACATTGTCCAGCTAAATTGAGTACCTACCCATCATCCCAATTTTCTGTTGCTTGTCACTCGACCAATTTCCCAACAATGTTAGCAATTTATCCTTAATTCCATGATATTGTCAGGCATTACTTACCTGTCATGAATCCATGCTGACTTTCCTTGATTTAACTGATAATTTTGAGGTGCTTAATTACTCTATCCTTTATTTACAGACTTCAACAATTTCCCTTCCACAGATCTGTAATTTTGCCCTTAAAAAGAATGATGTACAAATTTCCAATCCAGAGGGTTGGACTCCTAAATCTAGGGAGCTCTGTAGATGCCCCAACTATAATCGTTCAGTTTGCTCCCCAACTTTCTTTAGCATCCTTAGATGAAAACCAAAACTTGTGGATTTGTAACTTTATTGTTCCATTAATTTCTTCATTATCGATATTTAACTGTTAATTTTATTTTGTAAGTCATCAATCCACTATTAATTTCCCTGAAAATTCCAGCAAGTGTTCCTTCTGTTCTGCTGTAAATAGAGGTAAACTAATTATTCAACATGTCTGCCATTTTCCCACTGTCATTGACAGTATTCCCACTTTCAGCCTTCAGTAGGCCAACATTACCCTTGGCCACCTACTTACCTTTATGTAACTATAATATTTCTTTTTATTGATTTTTGTTCCAGGCAAACTTTCTTTCATAATCCCTTTTTAGTAGTTCTCAAACTGCTGCAAGGATGGTGCAGGAGGGAGGGTTTCAGGTACTTGGATAATTGGGGCTCATTCTGGGGAAGGTGGGACCTGTACAAACAGGATGGTCTTCACTTGAACCAGAGGGGTACTAATATCCTGGGTGGGAAATTTGCTGGTGCTATTCGGTTGGGTTTAAACCAGCTCAGCAGGGGGATGGGAACCTGAGGTGTAGTTGCAGTTCACAGGAGGATGAGTGTAGGGAGGACAGGGACAAGATTTGATGGTCACAGGAACGTGCTGGCAGACAGTAAGCTGGTTTGAAGTGTATCTACTTCAACGCCAGAAGTATCCAAAATAAGGTAGGTGAGCTTGCAGCATAGATAGGTACTTGGGAATTCGATGTTGTGGCCATTTCGGAGACATGGATAGAACAGGGTGAGGAATGGATGTGGCAGGTTCCAGGATTTATATCTTTCACTAAGAACAAGCAAGCCGGTAAAAGAGGGGGAGATGTGGCCTTGTTAGTCATGGATAATGTAACAGTGTCTGAAAGAACTTTTGACAAGGACTCGTCTACTGAGGTAGTGTGGGCTGATGTTAGAAACAGGAGACGTGAGGTCGCACTTCTTGGGGTTTTTTATAGGCCACCACAATCTTCCACAGAGGTGTAAGAGAGGATTGACAAAACTATTGAGTAGGATTGAAAGGAACAGGGTGGTAATTATGGGGGAACTTTAACTTCCCC
Source organism: Chiloscyllium plagiosum (assembly GCF_004010195.1). Classification (NCBI taxonomy): domain Eukaryota; kingdom Metazoa; phylum Chordata; class Chondrichthyes; order Orectolobiformes; family Hemiscylliidae; genus Chiloscyllium; species Chiloscyllium plagiosum. Next base: position 53,779,312 of record NC_057720.1, read on the forward strand.
AACATTGACTGGAAATGCTATAACTCTAGTACATCGGATAGGTTTTTTTGTCTAGTGTTACAGGAGGGTTTCCTGACACAGTACGTCAAAGGGCCGACAAGAGGGGTGGCCACGTTGGATTTGGTGCTTGGTAATGAACAGCAGGAGGAGGCTTATGTGTTGATGAGGCAAGATGGTTCAGCTGAGGCTGGGAAGGATTTCGAGAGAGTTAAGAAGCGTAAAGAGAGGACAAGGGCAGTCTTTAGCAAATAGAATAAAGGAGAACTGTAAAGCTTTCTATAGGTATGTGAGTAGTGAAAGGATAACTTGGGTAGGTCAAAGACAAGTGGGAAGTTGTGTAGGCCCTGTGGAGATGGGAGAGGTACTAAACGAACATTTCTCATTTTCTCACTCAAAGGAGAAGAATGAGCTATGAAATATTAGACTAGAAATGATAGACATTAGTTATGAACAGGTGTTATCAATTCTGAGGAGTGAAAGTAGATTAGTCTCCTGGGTTGGATGGAATTTATCAGAGGATTCTCTGGGAAGTTAGGGAGAAGATAGCAGAGTCTTTGGCTCTGATCTTTGAGTCGTCATTGTCTACAGGTTTAGTACCAAAGGACTGGAGGATTGCAAATGTTGTGCCCTTGTTCAAGAAGGGCAGTAGTGATGATCCAGGTAATTATAGACCAGTGAGCCTTACGCACATTGTAGGAAAGATTTTGGAAAGGATTATAAGAGAATTTATAATCATCTAGCAAGCAACAATTTGATTGGAGACAGTCAGCATGATTTCGTCAAGAGCAGGTCGTGTCAGTCAAACCTCATTGAGGTTTTTGAGAAGGTGACCAAGCATGTAGATTCGGGTAGGGCAGTTGACGTGGTATATATGGACTTCAGTAAAGCCTTTGATAAGGTTCCATATGATAGGCTGTTGGAGAAAATGCAGAGGCATGGGATTGAGGGTGACTAAGCACTTTGGATTAGAAACTGGCTTTCTGAAAGATGGCAGCGAGTGGTGGTTGATGGAAAATATTCAGCCTGGAGGCAGTTTACTAGTGGTGTGCCATAAGGGTCTGTTTTGGGACCACTGCTGTTTGTCATTTCTATAAGTGACTTAGACGCTGGCATAGGTGGATGGATTAGTAAATTTGCAGACGACACTAAAGTCAGTGAAGTAGTGTGGATAGTGTGGAAGAATGCATGTTGCAAGGGGACTTGGATAAACTGCAGAATTGGGCTGAGAGGTGGCAAATGGAGTTCAATGCAGATATATGTGAGGTGATGCACTTTGGGAAGAATAACAGGAAGGCAGAATACTGGGTCAATGGAAAAATTCTTGGTAGTGTGGATGTGCAGAGGGATCTTGGAGTCCATGTACATAGATCCCTGAAAGTTGCCACCCAGGTTGATAGTGCTGTAAAGAAGGCATATTGCATTAGTGTTAGGTTTCATTGGTATAGGGATTCAGTTCCAGAGCCGCAATATCATGCTGCAACTGTACAAAACGCTAGTGCGGCCACGCTTGGAATATTGTGTACAGTTCTGGTTGCCATATTTTGGGAAGGATGTGGAAGCATTGGAAAAAGTGCAGATGAGATCTACCAGGATGTTGCCTGGTCTGTGGAAAGGCTGAGAGACTTGGGTCTGTTCTCATTGGAAAGAAGAAGGCGAAGAGGGGATTTGATAGATATACAAGATGATCAGAAGATTAGGGTTGACAGTGGAAGTCTTTTGCCTAGGATGATGACGTCAGCTTGTATGAGGGGGCATAACTACAAATTGAGAGGTGATAGATTTAAGACAGATGTCAGAGGCAGGTTATTTACTCCGTGATAAGGGAGTGGAATGCGCTGCCTGCCAATGTAGTTAACTCAGCCACATTAGGGAGACTTAAACAATCCTTGGATAAGCACATGGATGGTGACGGGATAGTGTAGGGGGACGAGCTGAGAATAGTTCATAGGTTGGTGCAACATCGAGGGCTGAAGGGCTTATTCTGCACTGTATTGTTCTATGTTCTCTGCTAGTTTGTTTTTATCGTTTTTGGTTTGGCAGGATGAGCTGCTTTTTTTTTTCATTTTGTGCAACTTTTCTTTTTAGTTTTGTGCTGTCCTTGTCTCTTCAGTTGTATATGGCTGTTTTTTTTGTGATGTGGAGTCTTTCCCTCTCTTATAAGCATGCTGTTGGCATCATATTGCTTCACAAACCAAGTGTCGAAGTTATAAGCTGGCTCAGCATTGCATTAGTGTTTGTTTCAACCGCCATTCAAGTGCAAACCAACAGAGTTTTCCACTCTATCCTCCTAGCTAATAACTTCCTAATCAGCAATGTCATCCTAAGCTTTTTCTGTACCCTCTCCAAAGCCTCCACATTCTTCTGATCGTGTGGTGACTAAAACTGTATGCAGTATTCTAAATGTGGTCTGACTAAAGTTCTATACAGCTGTATCATGACTTCGGAATTTTATTTACTACGGCCTGACTGATGAAGCCAAGCATGCAGTGTATCATCTTGACTACCTTATCCACTTGTATTGCCACTTTCAGGAAACTGTGGACCTATATGTCGAGTTCCTTTGTGTCAGTGTTTCTAAGGGTTCTGCCATTTATTCCCTATTTACCTCCTTCTAAAATGCAACAAGTCGCCATAATCCTACCAGGCCATAGGGCTGCTCTCTTGTTGGGGAGAGAGAGATGACGTTGATTTAACCTGAGGGCCAACATACCTCCGAGTGAGAGATTGAGTCTTTCTTGGTAACCTCAGCTGGCTTTGGGATTGAACCCATGCTGTTGGCATCATACTGCTTCACAAACCAAGTGTCGAGCAAACTGAGCTAAACTGACTCCCAAAATGCATCACCTCTCATTTGTTTGGATTAAATTCCTTCTGACATTTCTCTGTCCAAGTCTTCAACCTGTCTATACCTTGCTGTATCCTCTGGCAATGCCCCTCACTGTTGCACAGCTTCCCAACTTGTCTTGCCTGTGAACTTATGAATCAGGCCATCTACGTTCTCCAAACATTTATATTAAAACAACAGGGGTCTTTGTGCTGACCTCTGTGGCGCACCACTGATTAAATATTTCCAGTCAAAAAAACATCCTTCTACTACTGTCTTCTATTATCAAGCCAGTTCTGAATCTATTTTATCAGTTCACTGCAGATCCCATGTGACTTTACTTTCTGTATTAGCCTGCCATGTGAGTGACTCCTATGTTATTCTCCAATAATTTCCCTACCCCTGAAATGAGGCTCACTGGCCTGTATTTTCATGGATTATCCCTGTTGCTTCTTTGTTTAAAGAGGGCAATATTGGCTATTCTTCAGTCCTTTGGGACCTTGTCTGTGACTAAACAGGATAAAAGATTTCTCACAAGGCCCAGCAATTTCCTCTCCCAGTATTCTGGGATAGATCCAATCATGTCTTTGGGGCTTGTCTACCTCAATGCTCTTCAAAACACCCAAAGTTAAAAATCACCCAACACCAGGTTATAGTTCAACAGGTTTATTTAGAAGTACAAGCTTTGGAGCATTGCTCCTTCGTCGGGTAGCTCGTGGGGCCCATAATGGAAAATGTTAGAAAAATGAAGGCTAGGCACAAAGTGGGCAGTTTCTGATGTTATTAATTTGATGTTGATCCCTCTGTAAACTACTTAAAGCAAGCAGAAAATGAGGTTTTGTTCCTGGGTACGTTGTGCTATGTTGGAACATTGCAACAAGTCCAGGGATTCTCCAGGTAACTGTGCAGTTTTCAAAAGGGAGCCATAAACAATAAACAAAAGGTTTTACTCAAGACTTTTTTATTAAAGACTTCATATAATTTATCAGTGATTTAAACCACCTAGCTCTCCAGGATTAGATGGCATTTATTTCAGGAGAGATTGGAGATTTGCATGCACTATCATAGCCAATGCATGCTGATGGCATACCATTATGCAAGGTTGTAGCTCAGGTTGAGGTTTAGGGTGTAGGTTTGCTCGCTGAGCTGTAGGTTTGATATCCATACTAAGACCCCTTAGAATCCTAGCAGCACACAAACCCACCAACACACTCAAACAAAAACTAACAAACTGAAAAGACCCAGTACAACCCATGGGTAAAACCAACGTCATCTACAAAATTCCATGCAAGGACTGCCACAGACACTACGTAGGACAAACCAGAAGAAAGTTAGCCACCAGGATACACGAACACCAGCTAGCCACAAAAAGACACGACCCTCTCTCCCTCGTAGCCCTACACACGGATGAAAAAAAATCTGTTCGACTGGGACCACCCATCTATTCTGGGACAAGCTAAGCAAAGACATGCCAGAGAATTCCTCGAGGCCTGGCAATCTAACCACAACGCCATAAACAAACACACAGATATAGATACCATCTATAAACCCCTCAGAAAACGAACAGGAAATGACATCACCACAAACCTAAATCAGTTTGGTTACTTCACATGGAATTAATGAGTAAAATTTGATTGATTATAGTAAATAACTTCACCTACTTCCTTGACTACATTGTAAGGAAGTGAATATCTAAATAATTCCTTGGTAATCTTTTGATCTTGTGTACATGGATTTTCGAAAGACACTTGATATGACGTTGCAAAGAAAGGATTACTAATGAAACTTAAAGCTGTGAGAATTTACTAGCAGTTACGTATAGGTAAACGAAATGGTTGAAACAAACGTGCTAGAAAGCAGAAAATGAAGGGATGCATACTAAGTATTGGAAACTTTTTTTAATGTACGTTTAATTATTTGAATTCTGAACATGAAAGCAAATGAGTTGATATCCTAATCATGTATCCAGTGACTGCTAGTAAAGAACAAGAAGCAATTCAAATTATAGAATGATCTAAACAAAATGAATGGACTAAACAATGGTTGAAATTTAGTACAGATCAGTGATTCATATTATATACAAAATAAAAACAATGTATATTTCATGAATGGTGAAATGAGCACAGATGAGATTGAGACACCTAGGAGTCTGGAAAGACACTCTTCTGAATGTATATTGCCAACAAAAAACTACAATTAAAAAATGTAATGACGCAACTAAAATAATAAGAAATGAACCAAAGGTAGTAATGCATTCTGAGCAAAGCTTGCTTTGAGTGCTGTTTAGATACCGGATAACTACTGAGTCATTAGTCAAACAAAAATCTACAATTTTGATCAGTATTGTTTGGCTGTGAGAACGAGGAGCAGGAAAATGGAGCAGCAATGTTTTTTCAGCTTATTTGCTTAAAACAAAGGAATTTGGAGTGGTGTTGAACTTTATTAATAATAGCTTAATAGAAAAGCTTAATCCAATCATTAAGCTTTATTAATAATAGCTTAATGATTGGATGTCTGCATACTGCATTTGAGGGGTGTGGTTTGTGTCAGCTGAATAGTAGGTGGATATTGAGGCCAAGTCCTGTCTGGTGCAAATGTCTTCACAAATGCATTCACCTGTTTGTGGTGAACTCTAATGTCACTATGCTCTGGGTCAGGAGCAGCCTGATGCATCAGATCCTCCTCCAGGGCAACAAACTCCATGAACATCACTTACTTGATGTGTCATCTTGCACTAGCTCTTCATTTGAGTTCTCTGAATATGCATCTTGAATTTATAATCTGGAATACCTTTATTATTCTGGTGATCAAGTCATTTTACTGAACTATTTTTGAATAATTTTTGCAGTCTTTTTTTTTTCAGAGGTTTTCAGAGTTTGCATTTAAATGTTTGGAAAAATAATCTGGATTGAATGTTGCTTAGAAATGTGATGTGGTAAATTTGATTTAAAAAAAAATTTCAGGTAAATCAGTCCTGCATAGCAAAACTATCAAATTGGTTTTTGAGCTGTTGCCTTGACGGGACTTTAATTGTAGGCAACTAAAATCTGATTCCCATAGTACAGGTTGGTAAGGTATGGTGAATAAGTCCATCTGAATGCTATAAATCCAAAGTGAAGGAAATGGTGGTAAACATTTTGTATTTTCTGACAAAGACAGCAAAAAGGGGAGTTTGGAAGAAGGGGCTATAATTGGAATTTTGGTGAAATCTATTAATCTGGAAAAGACAGACATATCCATTCCTACATCCGTCAACTCTGACTGTGCTTTTCTTCCTAAATCTCGCTGTGGTTTAATTGGAAAATTTGACATTTATCTTGCTTCAGCTAGTCATCCAACTGACTCACTTGAGAAAATAACATTTATAAGCTTGAATACCTAAAACAGCTCGCAAGTGGTTACTCTGCTTATCTAACATCTAGAGTTGAAAAATGTGGTGCTGGAAAAACACAGCAGGCCAGGCAACATCCGAGGAGCAGGAGAATCGACGTTTCGGGCATAAGCCCTTCTTCAGGAATGAGGCTGGTGTGCCAAGTGGGCTGAGATAAAGGGTAGGGGGGAATTTGTGGGAGGGGTGCTGGGAATGTGATAGGTGGAAGGAGGTGGGGATGGTGGCAGAGAGGTCGGGAAGAAGATTGCAGGTCACGAGGGTGGTGCTGAATCCGGGGGTTGGGACTGAGATAAGGTGGG
>NC_057720.1:53787087-53817779 GCF_004010195.1 Chiloscyllium plagiosum
TGGGGGGGTGGTGCCAGTGTAGCTGTGGAAGATGGACTGTTCCACATATCCGAAGAGGCAGGCATAGCTGGGGCCCATGGGGGGTGTCCGTGGCTACTCCTTTGGTTTGGAGGAAGTGGGACGATTGGAAGGAGAAGTTGTTAAGAGTGAGGACCAGTTCAGTCAGTCGGAGGAAGGTATCCATGGAAAGGTACTGGTTGGGGCTGCAGGACAGGAAGAAGCGGAGGGCTTGGAGGCCTTCATGATGGGGGATGGAAGTGTAAAGGGACTGGATGTCCATCGTGCAGATAAGGCGTTGGGGGCCGGGAAGCGAAAATCATGGAGGTGGAGGGCATGGGTGGTGTCCTGAACGTAGGGTGGGGAGTTCTTGGACTAAGGGGGGACAGGACAGTGTCAAGGTATGCAGAGATGAGTTCAGTGGGACAGGAGCATGCTGAGACAACGGGTCGGCCGGAGCAGTCTGGTTTGTGAATTTTGGGCAGGAGGTAGAAACGGGCGGTGCGGGGTTGTGGCACTGAGTTTGGAGGCGGTGGATGGGAGATCCCCTGAGGTGATGAGGTTATGGATGATCTGGGAGATGATGGTCCCCTGAGGTGATGAGGTTATGGATGATCTGGGAGATGATGGTTTGGAGGTGGGGTCATGGTCAAGGGGGCAGTAGGAGGAGGTGTCTGCAAGTTGGCATCTAGCTTCAGTGGTGTAAAGATCGGTGCGCCAAACTATCACTGCGCCTCCCTTGGCTGCTGGTTTGATGGTGGGGTTGGGGGAGGGGGGGAATAGAGTGGAGATCTGCGCGTTGAGGGTGAGACGTTGGAGTGGGTGAGAGGGATGGACAGGTTGAGGCGGTCAATGTCGCGGCGGCAGTTGAATATGAAGAGATCGAGCGTGGGTAAGAGGCCAGCGTGGAGTGTCTAGGTGGATAGGATGTGTTGGAGGCGGGAGAAGGGGTCGTCAGAGGGTGGGCGCGAGTCCTGGTTGAAGAAGTAGGCATGGAGGGGAAGGCGACGGAAGAAATGCTCGATGTCTAGCCACGTGTCGAACTCATTGATCCGGAAGCATAGGGGGATGAAGGTGAGGCCTCTGCTGAGGACTGATTGTTCATCCTCAGAGGGGGAGATCCGGAGCGACGGTGAAAATACAGCAGGGCTGGGAGCTAGGACCTGGTCGTGGGGGCGGAGATCAACACGGGAGTGGCGTAGCGTGCGGTGTGGTCCTTGAGCAGGTGAGTGACGTCACTGGGGGCGGAAGTGGCTGTGGCAGTGGCAGCTCCGGGGGTGGAAGTGGCGGTCTGGGCAGAAACGGCACTGGTCCCGGTAGCCGTGGATCCCGCGGCAGCTGGGTATCTGACGGCGAGTCTTCCTGGCGATCGTGGAGGCGGTTGTCTGGGCGGCGATCGCAGAGGCTGGATGGTTGGTGGGGGCTGTTGTCCGTGCGGTGGTGGGGACAGAAATGATGTCACCGTTCGCCGCGGCAGTGGTGGCTGCAGCGGCTGCGTGGGCAATGGCTCCCGAGCGGTTCCGGAGGTTGCGAGAAGGTTCAGGAACAGTCGAGGAATCGGAGTATGAGGGTGAGTACGTGAAAGTTTTTTTTTGTATGTACTGTGAAAAAGCGTTTGTTCAGTGTATGAATTCTTCTGAGGATGAAGAACAGCAAAGGTCCAGGTCTGGGAGAGTGTTCTGAGCTGGGGCAGGGCTGACCGCAGGGAGTGTAGGTAGCGGCAACAGACCTCCCTCCGGATCCTCTCCTCCACGCTCGCAGCCATGCGCCGCTGCCTACACTCCCTGCAGTCAGCCCTGCCCCACCTCAGGACAACACTCTCCCAGACCTGCAAAGGACCTTTGCTGTTCTTCATCCTCAGAAGAATTCATACACTGAACAAACGCTTTTTCCTAGCCATATCGAACACCAAAGTAAGTACGAAAAACTTTAATGTACTCCCCCTCATACTCCGATTCCTCGACTGTTCCTGAACCTTCTCGCAACCTCTGGAACCGCTCGGGAGCCATTGCCCACGCAGCCGCTGCAGCCACCACTGCCGCGGCGAACGGTGACATCACTTCCACCCCATCTCCGCATGGACAACAGACACCACCGACCATGCAGCCTCCACGATCGCTAGGAAAACCATCACTGACAGATATACAGCCGCCGCGGGATCCACGGCTACCAGGACCAGCGCCATTTCTGCCTGGTGCGCCACTTCCATCCCCAGTGACGTCACTCACCTGCTCAAGGACCACACCCTGCACTACACCACTCCCACGTCTATCTCCGCCCCCACAACCAGGCCCTAGCTCTCAGCCCTGCTGTATTTTCACCATCCCTCCAGACCTCCTCCTCTCTTCCCCCCCCAAGATGAACAATCAGTCCTCAGCAGAGCCTTCCCCTTCATCCCCCTACGCTCCCAGATCAATGAGTTCTACACATGGCAAGACATCAAGCATTTCTTCTGTCGCCTTCGCCTCCGTGCCTACTTCTTCAACCAGGACTCTCGCTCACCCTCTGATGACCCCTTCTCCCACCTGCAACACACCCCATCCACCTGGACACCCCGTGCTGGCCTCTAACTCGCCCTCGATCTCTTCATATTCAACTGCTGCCGCGACATTGACCACCTCAACCTGTCCACCCCTCTCACCCACTCCAACGTGTCACCCTCAACGCGCAGACCTCCACTCTTTTTCTCCCCCCACCCACCCAACCCCAACCTCACCATCAAACTAGCAGACAAGGGAGGTGCAGTGGTAGTTTGGCACACCGATCTTTACACCGCTGAAGCTAGATGCCAACTCGCAGGCACCACCACCTGCTGCCCCCTTGATCATGACCCCACCTCCCACCACCAAACCATCATCTCTCAGACCATCCATAACCTCATCACCACCTCAGAAGATCTCCCATACACTGCCTCAACCTCATAGTCCATGACCCCGCACCACCCGTTTCTACTTCCTGCCCAAAATCCACAAACCCGACTGCCCCGGCCGACCCATTGTCTCTGTCTCTGTTTCAGCATGCTCCTGCCCCACCAAACTCACCTCTGCATACCTCGACACTGTCCTGTTCCCCTTAGTCCAAGAACCGCCCACCCAACGCCACACGTTCGGGACACCACCCACGCCCTCCTCCACCTCCATGATTTTCGTTTCCCTGGCCCCCAACGCCTTATCTTCACGATGGACATCCAGTCCCTTTACACTTCCATCCCTCATCACGAAGGCCTCCAAGCCCTCTGCTGCTTCCTGTCCTGCAGCCCCAACCAGTACCCTTCCACTGACGCCCTCCTTCAACTGACTGAACTGTCCTCACTCTTAACAACTTCTCCTTCCAATCGTCCCACTTCCTCCAAACCAAAGGAGTGGCCATGGGTGCCCCCATGGGCCCCAGCTATGCCTGCCTCTTCGGATATGTGGAACAGTCCATCTTCCACAGCTACACTGGCACCACCTCCCCACCCTTTTCCTCCGCTACATCGATGACTGTATTGGCGCTACCTCGTGCTCCCACGAGGAGGTTGAACAGTTCATCCACTTTACCAACACCTTCCACCCAGACCTCAAATTTACCTGGACCGTCTCAGACTCCTCCCTCCCCTTCCTAGACCTCGCCATTTCTATCTCGGGCGACCGACTCAACACAGACACTTACTACAAACTGACTGACTCCCACAGCTACCGAGATTACACCTCCTCCCACCCTGCCCCCTGTAAAAACGCCATCCCATATTCCCAATTCCTTCACCTCTGCCGCATCTGCTCCCAGGAGGACCAATTCCACTACCAAACAACCCAAATGGTCTCCTTCTTCAAAGGCCGCAATTTCCCCTCCGTTGTCCACAATGCTCTCCACTGCATCTCCTCCACTTCCGCTCTTAAACGTCCCCCCCCGCCAATCGCCACCAGGACAGAACCCCACTGATCCTCACGTTCCACCCCACCAACCTCCAGATACATCGTATCATCCTCAGTCATTTCTGCCACCTCCAGACAGACCCCACCACCAAGGATATATTTCCCTCCCCACCCCGATCAGCATTTACCAAACAACCCAAATGGTCTCCTTCTTCAAAGGCCGCAATTTCCCCTCCGTTGTCCACAATGCTCTCCACTGCATCTCCTCCACTTCCCGCACCTCCGCCCTTGAACCCCGCCCCTCCAATCGCCACCAGGACAGAACTCCACTGGTCCTCCCCTTCCACCCCACCGTATCATCCTCAGTCATTTCCGCCACCACCACCAAGGATGAATTTCCCTCCCCACCCCTATCAGCGTTCTGGAGAGACCACTCCTCCGCGACTCCCTCGTCAGGTCCACACCCCCCACCAACCCAACCTCCACTCCCGGCACCTTACCCTGCAACTGCAAGAAGTGCGAAACTTGCGCCCACACCTCCCTCCAAGGCCCCAATGGATCCTTCCATATCCATCGCAAATTCATCTGCACCTCCACGCACATCATTTACTGTATCCGCTGCACCCGATGTGGTCTCCTCTACATTGGGGAGACTGGCCGTCTACTTGTGGAAGATTTCAGGGAATACCTCTGGGACACCCGCACCAACCAACCCAACCGCTCCATGGCTGAACACTTTAACTCCCCCTCCGCCAATGACATGCAGGTCCTTGGCCTCCTCCATCGTCAGGCCCTGACCACACGATGCCTGGAGGAAGAGCGCCTCATCTTCCGCCTAGGAACCCTCCAACCACACAGGATGAATGTAGATTTCTCCAGCTTCCTCATTTCCCCTACCCCCACCCTATCTCAGTCCCAACCCCTGGATTCAGCACCGCCCTCTTGACCTGCAATCTTCTTCCCGACCTCTCTGCCCCCACCCCCTCTCTGGCCTATCACCCTCACCCTCACCTCCTTCCAGCTATTGCATTCCCAGCGCCCCTCCCGCCTACCCTTTATCTCAGCCCACTTGGCATACCAGCCTCATTTCCTGAAGAAGGGCTTATGCCCGAAATGTCGATTCTCCTGCTCCTCGGATGCTGCCTGGCCTGCTGTGTTTTTCCAGCACCACCTTTTTCAACTCGTCTCCAGCATCTGCAGTCCTCACTTTTCTCCTTATCTAACATCTAGTATTCAGTGAACAGAGAGACCCTTTAATCAGATATTAGGAGGGCTAAAACAATTGTCTTCAGTCCCTGATACAAACTCCATTCTGTTCCTTAGTTACCAACTTCATCCCACAACATAACTGCCTGAAGCTGTCCCAGACTTTACAGCATTGATATCATGTTTGAAGCCAATATGAATTTCCAACCACATACAATCTCACAGGCTACCTATACATAGTCCTGCATCTAACTTTTTTCCCTTTCTTATCTGCTGCAAAAACCTTCATCCACATCATTGCCACCTCCTATATTTGACCATTCCAACAAACTTTTATGGCCAGTCTATATTTGACCACTCCAGCAAACTTTATGGTGCGACACATCAAAGCTCACTACACAGAGTAAAGGGTCAGGTGCTCTAGGATGAACAAAAGATTACTTTGTTAACAGGAAGTAAAGATTAATAAGTCTATTTCAGGTTGGCTAGCTGTAACTAATGGAATGTCACAAGGATCAGTGCTCAAGCCTTAATTATTTACAATTCAGGTCAATGACTTGGAGAGAATGGGAACTAAATTTATTGATGACAGCAAGATAGTTGGAGAAGTAATTTGTCCGGAGGTAAGGAGCCTGCAATGGGATAATAAGTTAAGCAGGTTTTTAGGCTTGCAGTACCATTTAAATTTTAATCGTGGAGAAAATGTGAAAATGTTTACTTGGACAGGAGGTATACAAGAGTGGTACAGTATACTGTTCAAAACAGTCAGATTGCAAAACTCAAGTGAGTTGGGTTCAGAGTGCAGTTCTTTTCCTTCTCTTCCTCTGATTCAATTGTCATATCCTATGAAGATAGATGAAGTACTCTCTTAAAACTTCTGGTCCTGAGGATGAAGAATTCCTCTTTCATGGCTTAACTTTTACCCAAGCAAGCTGCTTATACTTAGGGCATAAAATATTTTGAGGTGTTGCCTGCTTATATTTTCTATACTCCAAATATTGCAATTTCCTTCTGTTTCTTGATCTTTTTGATATCAATTGATTTGTACTCCTGTGCCAAATTTTGTCTGTTAATATAACCTCTCATTTGGCATCTTGGGCATATTAGTTTTGGATGCTTTACCTTTTTTCCCCTCAAAGGAATATTACTTTGACCCTGAACTCACTTCCTTGAATGCATGCACTCTCTTCCTTCAATAATACATCGCCCATCAATCAAACCTTTGTAAATCTCTGGTTACTCTTCTCCAGTTGGGCATTTCTACCTTTCTTTTTCAGTAAGGGCAATGTGAAATCTGTACGGTATGTGGGATTCTTTTGTATGTTGTACTAGTTTGCTAGGAGATAGATGTTTATCTTTGGTTATAGAAGGTAGTAAAGTGAGTTTGCACTGGGTTGAGAAACTTCCTCCAATCACTGAATAAGATGTGGCATGGGTGGGTTGATGTAAGAATGATGTTGCAGGTTTGGCAAAGATTTGCACGTTTCTTAATTTAAAACGTCTTAAGTGGTAACACAGGATTGTGTCGGAAGCTATTTCTCAACACAAGTACAGTGTTGTATTGTTTTTTTTTCTCTTGGCTGTGAGCCCATCAAATTCTAGGATTTTAAGGTGTGATATGTGTTGCTGCTTGTCTTTTAAAACTGCTGATGAGAATGGTGTTCTGCATCAGATAGATCATGTAGCATTGGCCTGATTTATTACACTCTTTTTCTTTATTTTTACACAGGAAGATTAGGTTGTTGTGTAGATTTGGAACATTCAGAAATGTTGGCTACTGAATTGTGTAAGTCTTTTTGAGTCACCTCATGATGGTGTTAGTATATAGTTTGAATGTTGGTTTAACAAGTAAACTTTAAAATTTGTTTGTAACTGAAACTTGTGTCCTTATTTCAAAGATATCTGTAGAGCTGTTTTGCCAATAATTTTTTTTAGATTACATTACATTACAGTGTGGAAACAGGCTCTTCGGCCCAACAAGTCCACACCGACCCGCCGAAGCGCCACCCACCCATACCCCTTCATTTACCTCTTACCTAACACTACGGGCAATTTAGTATGGCCAATTCACCTGACCTGCACATCTTTGAACTGTGGGAGGAAACCGGAGCACCCGGAGGAAACCCACGCAGACACGGGGAGAACGTGCAAACTCCACACAGTCAGTCGCCTGAGGCGGGAGTTGAACCCGGGTCTCTGGCGTTGTGAGGCAGCAGTGCTAACCACTGTGCCACAGTGCCGCCCACTTTTGGTACATTTTAGTACACTTGCTGTCATACTTTTGTAATTTGTAGTATTGTTACTTTAATTGATTGATTCATGATGTGGCAGTGTCACTGACTGGGTCAGCATTTATTGTTCATCCCAGTGTCCATAGAGGATAGTGGTGAGCTGCATGCCTTGCCCTCTGCTGTACGCTGATAATGCTATTAGAAAGGGAGTTCCAAAGTTCTGATCCACTGACAGTGAAGGAATGGCAGTATATTTCAAAGTCAGTGATATGTGGCTTGGAAGGAACATGCAGGTGATGGTGTTCCCATGTATCTGCTGTCCCTGTCTTTTCAGATGTTGAAGTCACAGGTTGAAAGTTGTAGTTTAAAGATGTTGATCAGCTGTTGCAGTGGTGAAGGGACTGAATGTTGAAGATGTTACATGGCGTGCTAGTTATGGCTGCTTTGTCCTGAATGGTGTTGAGTTTCTTGTGTTAGAACTGCATATGTACCTGTTACACTCCTGACATGTATGATGAAACTTGTGTAGATTAAGGCAGGAGCACTGCTTTATTTTCTCTTGTCCAAGTTTTTGAAGTGCGTGCTTGCAAGGAAAGAATTGTACATGGTACGTGCTGCAGTGTTAAGCTGGTAACTCTTCATTCCTCAAGAATATATTCTGTTAGCTTGGTGGTTTAAATTTTGTCCATTACTGTAAAAGTACATCTGACATTGACTTCTGTAAAACTCATTTTGTATTTTCAAAAAGAGTATTCAAAAACTCTTGGGGTACTTGTTTATGAAGTAAGGAATTAGTTCCACTTCTAGGACACTGCTTGAGCAGAAAAAAGGTATGAGGAATGTTGGTTTATTTTTAAGATTCATCTAAAACAAAGATTCCAGGAAACTAATTAGTTTTGAATATATCTTCTCATGTCTTATTGGGCAACCCTAATCTTTGAAGTATGGGAATTAATTGAAACCTTGTTTTGCAAACATGTTTGCCACTTTCTGTAATTTTGATCCAGTATAATGGGCCGCCAAACCTCTTGTGAAGTGGTGTGAAGTTGCTGGTACTAAGTCGCACAACTGGAATTTTTAAAGTAGTAATCACACTTCAAGGTTTCTTTCCTTATTAAAATAAACCATATTATTTACTTCAGTTGGAATGCTTACCTTGTATATTTAATGTCTACAGAAAGTTCTCCCATGTTAGCATTAACAATTCAATTTGAGTCAACTTGCTCTGACCCAGCAAACATACTGAGCCTCCGCTTCCGGTAGTAGGTACAGTCTGTTTGGAGATCTGGACCCTGGGGGTGGGGGTGTGGTGGGGGGTGTTCCCCTCTGTTTAGTGATCGGTCAATAAGCCCTCACAATCGATCTGGTTCTTTGAGATTTTCGTTCTTTATTTCTTCACACGGCTGGGCACAGATCATCCAGAAACGGGTTGTGCACATCCATATTCCTCAGGAGCTGCACACATGGCTTAAAACCAAGACATTTTTATACTTAAAGGTACAGGCCATAATCATATAACACATTCAGACAATTACCAATCAATTTACTATATAGTTTTATTTGACAGCTACTCAGTCCAATGATATTTCCTGGGAACCAACTTTGTTTTCCAACACTCAAACCACCTGGGCGGCACGGTGGCACAGTGGTTAGCACTGCTGCCTCACAGCGCCAGAGACCCGGGTTCATTCCCGCCTCAGGTGACTGTGTGGAGTTTGCACATTCTCCCCGTGTCTGCGTGGGTTTCCTCCGGGTGCTCCGGTTTCCTCCCACATTCCAAAAAAAATGTGCAGGGTAGGTGAATTGGCCATGCTAAAATTGCCCCTAGTATTAGGTAAGGGGTAAATGTAGGGGTATGGGTGGGTTGCGCTTCGGCGGGTCGGTGTGGACTTGTTGGGCCGAAGGGCCTGTTTCCACACTGTAACCTAATCTAATCTAATCTAATCTAATCTTTATCTCAGTCTTTGAACCTGCACTTGAATGTCAGTTAGGATGGCCAGTAATGTCTCATCTAGTCTAGTCATTTCTTTGCTGTAAAGGGAGCATTGTCCGCTAATTTCTATTGAAGTGGACTGTGGTTAGTCAATTATGCAGCTATAACAGTTAAAAGCCATTTTATGCAGCTTTTTGCAGAATTGTCAATTTGTAGCCTAGGAGCCATTTTGTCATACTATTTGCATTGACGAGCCATTTTGTTGCCACTTAAGTTAGTAAAAGTATGTGTTAAGTGGTTGTTCCTGATGATGACAACTAGTTATCTCAGCCTATATTCAGGTTTCAGATCATGTTCTGATCTAACATAGTTCCGTTTCAGTGCGATCCCGCGTTTATAAGAAAATCTGTTTTCTTATAAATAGCAACACTGTTTAAACAGACTGGCACCAGAATCCCATTATAGCCAATACAGGTAAGGAAAGCCAATACAAATGGTCTAAATTATTCAATTGCATTATAGCCAGTTTGCTTTGGAGAAATAGGTGTTTATAGCAGAACTGACTGCATTAAACAATTTATCATTCCCAGAGCAGTCATTATGCAATCCCTGTCTTTTTTCACTTTTTTTTTTACTGTTAGTAAAAAGCTAAATTGGATAGAGATTATTTGAGCAAATTTCACATGTACTGGATAATTATCACAAAAAGGTTGTACCTCTATCAGTCTGGATTGATTTTGAACTGGTATACCAGAAGACATCTTTTATTTCTCAATATCGCAAGTGAGGATTTTCAGACTTAAGACACATACAGTAAATTGAAACTTGTATTGCTGTTTGTGCTTAGCACTGGTGGGCAGATTGGCAGTGGCGGTGGCGGTGTCGTTAACCTGTTAGTGTCTGATCCTGACACAGTACCTAAACCTTGTGCCTCAGCATCAGAAGGCACGTGCAAGGCCAGGCGACCACAAGAGAAAGATTGAGTCCTTACTCAATTTAAAAGGATGTTCGTACATCGAGATCTTGCCACATCGTTTTGGGATGAGAAATTTCCAGTTTGTTAATCCAGTGTTGTACACTCAGCTTGGAATATATAATTGGCTTCCTGGTATATGGAACTTTACTAGCAAATCAATACAGGCAGGGAAAAATCATGTTCCTTCAGCCAATTATTATCCTTTTTTAAATTGCCGCTTGTGTTTATTGTCTGTGATATAAAGTATCTGCCAAATTCCATTAAATGTTTTGTATTTTTCTATATGCATTGAAACAAATGTGCCCAAAAATGGGCAAATTGCAACTTTTTAAGTCTTCTGACCCAATGCTGTGCTGCAGTTTGTTTCTTGACATTCTGTCTAGCAAGGGGGTTGCTAGAATACTTGCATGTGTTTTCTGAAACGCTTGGTTGCTTTGTGCTTTTATGGATTTGATTGAGTTTAGGATTTCTGTTTTTTGTTAACCTGTATGCTCAGTGGCAAACTTAGAAAATAAGTGATAGGCAGTGAACAGCATTCTGCCTGCGACGGTATGGTAAGTCCCTATTTAGCATCAGGTTGTCTTGATTTATTTTGCTCTGGTTGATTCTCATTTTAGTACTAAAAGACTTTGTTTAAAGTAGTTTCATTCTAGTCAGCTGCAAGGTTACATGACCTGTTCAGTGCAATTTAGGGGAAGTCCATGTCACTCCCTGATTCATCCCTTTTTGTACTGCTGACTCTCCAGCTTGGGGCCTGCCTCACCCTCTTGCCAATTCTTTTGCTTCCATTGCTGAACCCTCTGTGAGCATAGTTCATGGGATGAATACCTAGTCTCTCCTACTAGTGCAAACATACCTTCATGTCCACTATATCCAGGCCTCTCGGTATTCTGTAAGTTTCACCTGATGAAGGAGCTATGCTCTGAAAGCTTGTGATTTCAAATAAACCCGTTGGACTATCATCTGTCTGTGACTTCTGATTTTCTCCACTGCAGTCCAACACTGGCAACTGTACATAATGCACCTGTTTAATTATCTAGACCCAAAGCTGGCTTTGCTTTGCTCTTTTATTTCAAAAAAAACCTACCAGTTTGATTCCACTCTTAATTTTCTGACCTAAGAGCAGACCAGTGATTGAGTCACTATTTTTTGTAAAGCTCTTGTGCAGTGCCTTTTTAAATGCTTTTTTTAAAGGTGCTATAAAAATGTTGTTTGCGAATCAGTGTTCATCATTACTTAAAAATTCAGGAATATAATTGGGGTTAGTTGGTCCCATGCCCATTTTCGAGGCTGACTTAAAGCTGTATTATTCTTTGGTGAAATATGTGAACATACCTTGTGACACCCACCCAGTTTATATACAACACTTAAGATTATGGAAGTAACTTGATTGAGAGAAGACTGAATTGACCAGAAGAACCTTGCAATTTTCAGAAATTATAACAGGATATGTCAGAAAATATACAAAAGCATGTTCAGGTCCATGCAGAGAACTGAATATTTTGATGCAATCTTCTTTCAGAACAGTGAAGTGAAAAATATAATTTGGAATTTTGAAAAGGCAGAGATCAATAAAATGAATGCTTTTGATTAAAGGTGAAATGTCAGTGATACGTATTTGTAATTTGCTTTGAAAGGAGTTTTGAATGTTCTAAACATTGCATCCAGAAATGGAAAGGTCAGGGATAAAAGAAGTGAAGAACCTATAAATCCCTAAAGCAGTGTAAGGAAAATGTGTCCTGAAATTAAACTGTAGTGGGAAGAAAAGTAGGTTAAAACCAAGGATACAGATTAATCTGATCTGATGCAACTCCCATTGTGACTAGATCTCCATTATCATGTCATTTCCGTCTTCTCTCCCATCACCTCCAAGAAGCAAGGTTTCAGTTGAAGGTTTAAAAGAATATTGTTACAGTAAGAGACAGAAGATAATTACAATATGAAGTGACAACCAGCAAAGTTTTAATGACGTCAACTGGAAATGTTGACTAAATAGTTGATTCATCAACATGTAATCTCTACAATGCACAATCATCTCACTATCTCCCTTTTTTAATTTAAAGCAAATTTATAAGGTCATTCTACTAATTCTTCCTGTTTTTTGTTTTTCTGCTTTTTACCTCTCCCTCTCCTTTTGTTCTGTCTCTTAATGACTTTTTAAAAATCTTTTTCAGTTGGTGACTGATTACATCCAAAATCTTAACTTGTCTTTTCTTTTCACAGATGCTGATTTTTCTGTTTCCAGACATTTCTGTTTATCTCAGAAGGACTTCTTCTCTCTGAGGTAGAAATGTGTATTTTATGAATTCTTGTTTTGGATGAGCCCAGTTATGGCCAAAACACTACCTACGATGGTTCAATGTCTTCTTTTGAGATCTCCTGAGAATAGAATGTACAATGGGGTGCACTTTCTATCTTCTCTCCCACCCGTTTTCCCCCCACCCCGTCCTTGTCCCCGTCCAGAATTCTTTCACCTTCTTGATCAAATGTTAAGTCACAGCAAGACATTTATTTGCATTCTCTTGAATGCTAGTGGGAGACCTGTTGCAAACATTCTTTCTTTTATATAAAACATCTGGAATGCTCAACTTTGAAGTATTTGTGTTAAAGCAATATTTTCGAAGAACTGGATATGTTTTACAGTTTAGAATGTTCACTGAACTAAGAATAATTATGCTGTCATCTTCCCTCTTTTGACATGGATGCACCAGAAATACCATATTTCTTGGGTCAACATAAACATAAAATGCTTAAATTATATGGATTCAGCAGATGAGAGAAGAAAAGTAAATATAGCTACTTCCCATCATTCTGTTGTGCAAGGCAACGTGCAGGGTCATTTCCATTGAGCTCTTGAGGCTCTCAAACTGTTATCCAGTTTCATTTGCTTGCAACTCCACTTGAAAGTGTTCTGCAGTATAGTTTGAGTATCCTTTTGAGGCATTTTATGAACTGCCTTTTAAAAATAGAACTGAACCAGAATCAAGCTATTTTTTAAAAAGTGAAAAATTCAGTAAGCAAACAGCAGATATTCTTTTACATTGTACTTTTAGTGATGAAACTAAGTTGATAAACAAAAAAAAACTTGAGTAGCATACAAAGGAAAATTTTTAATTTTAAGATTGGAGTTACTTTTAAAAATTTGGGGTTAAAAGCTGTTTGGAATTACACACAGGAAATCACTCAACCTTACTTCAACCCACTTAACTCAGACCCTCTTTCTCAATGTTAATCTTACCTAATCCTATTTTGTTAGTACTTTTGTCCTTTTTACTGCCTTCTCCGTTTGCAGTTTGTGAGTATATAGTATCTTATTGAATGTACTAATCACCACTAATTGCAAAATATTTCACCATTCTTTGGAAAATACCTTCAAAAGCCCTATCTTTTATTTTGAGTGCTTATTTTGGACAAATCTTCATCACATCTTCAGTAAAAGCGAATGCATCCATGTTCTGTATTTTTGGTTTGTTTGTGTGAATGCATATGCTTTTAAAAAATAGCTTATCAACATTCTGAATAAGGTAATTAATATCAAGAACAGGAGAGGACCTTTTGCTGTTCTGCTATTCACCTGGGATTA
This sequence comes from Chiloscyllium plagiosum, assembly GCF_004010195.1. Classification (NCBI taxonomy): domain Eukaryota; kingdom Metazoa; phylum Chordata; class Chondrichthyes; order Orectolobiformes; family Hemiscylliidae; genus Chiloscyllium; species Chiloscyllium plagiosum. The sequence goes on from NC_057720.1 coordinate 53,800,868, forward strand.
TGCTCAACTCCATTTATCTGCCTTTTGTGAGCTATGATTTTAGATTAGATTCCCTACAGTATGGAAACAGGTCCTTTTGGTGCAACAAGTCCACACCAAGCCTCTGAAGAGTGACCCTCCCAGACCCATTTCCCTACCCTATATTTACCCCTGACTAAAAAAGTGGGCAATTTAGCATGGCCAATTCACCTGATCTTTGCATTGTGGGAGGAAACCGGAGCAAACTCTCCTGGGAGAATGCAAACTCCAGACAGTCGCCCGAGGTGGGAATTGAACTCAGTCCTTGGTGCTGTAAGGCAGCTGTGCTAACCACTGAGCCACAATGCCACTTTTAAAACTTACCATACTCTGGATTCTCCCTCAAAAGAAATTTTGAATTCAGAGTATCTACTTAACATTTTTTTTATCATTACAAGTACCTTGATCAATCCTTGAAACCTTTCAAACCCAAGTTTGCCTCCTAGATTAGATTAGATTACATTACAGTGTGGAAACAGGCCCGTCGGCCCAACAAGTCCACACCGACCCGCCGAAGCGCAACCCACCCATACCCCTACATTTAACCCTTACCTAACACTACGGGCAATTTTGCATGGCCAATTCACCTGACCTGCACATCTTCGGACAGTGGGAGGAAACCGGAGCACCCGGAGGAAACCCACGCAGACACGGGGAGAACGTGCAAACTCCACACAGTCAGTCGCCTGAGGCAGGAATTGAACCCGGGTCTCAGGCGCTGTGAGGCAGCAGTGCTAACCACTGTGCCACCGTGCCGCCTACTTTAACCCTAGCTGGTAAATGTGCAAAGCTGAATACAGTACACATGAAAGCTATTGACCAACATGCTGTGCAACAGAAGCATAAGGAAGTTATCTTTGCAGGCTTGAATGAGAAGCTTGAAGATTGAGACGGCTCACTGGGTCAAGGGGCAGAGGTGTCAGGCCTGGACGAACATCCTCGTCCTGTCTTGGGTTGCAGTTTCATCACTATTTAGAGATAAGGAGAGAATTGTGGAAGCTTCCAGAATCCAGGGGAAGGATCCAAAGGCCCTAGTTTGAGGACTCTTAAGATCATGTTCTTCCAGGACTTCTCAGCGGCCGTGATCAGGAAAAGAAAATCCTATGATGGCATCAAGAAACGATTGAAGGAGCTCTGTATCCAGTACTGAGGTATCCGGCGGTGCTTCAGATCACTTTAAATGGATCTGTACATCTGTTTGACACATCCAAGAAGGCAAGAAACTTTGTGGACAAATTAACTTGAACAATTTTTAATAGATACAAATAGTGCTGTTTGGGTATGCCTCCACTCTTTTTTTTTTCCAAAAATAAAAGGAAGTCCAGTCTGGGCTTTCTTTTCCTTTTTTGATTATTTGGTAACAATCTGGTCTAAACTATGCTCTGGCAGTTGGGATGTTTACTTTCAATTTCTAAGTTATACCAAAGGATGGGTGAGGTACTTTAGCTTTTTTTTTATTTGCAAAATTTCTTTGTTCACCTCTGTTATTTCATGGTTTGTATTTTCTTTCTTTCTCTGCTTGAGTTTGTAGTGCGGCTCTGGCTCGGAGGAGAGAAAATTGTTGGGATGGCTAGTGCCTACGTACAGGCAGTTTATGCCCAGTTCAGGTATTTAAATGACCTGCCTGCTGTTTTGGCAGCGGGATGGGAAGTTGAGTTTGGAATGTGTAGATGCCCACTTTGGGCAGAGGATGAGTTCCTGTATTCAGTGCCGTTGGTGCATTGTTTTTTTTTAATTTTAAATAATCTTTGACAGCTTTGTAGGTTTGTTAACTGCAATGATTTTTAGTTTATGTAGTTTTTATGTTCGATGGATCTTGCGACACTAAGGCTCGGTGATTTGTAATTAGAGTTCCTCCTCTCTGGAATCTAAATGTTAGTGCAGAAGATTATGGTTAATGACTTGATTAAATGGTGTATCTGGAACACCAAGGAGAGTCACTCACTGATTAAGAGGAAAAAGGTACTCTCTAGTTATAGAAAGGAAAAGGTGGATATTGTTTTATTACAGGAGATGGACTTGGCTGATAGGGAGCGTTTGAAACTACAGCAGAATGGCTTTGGTCGGGTTTAGTTTTCATCCTTTTAATGCCAGAAGTAGAGGAGTGGCAGTATTCGTTAGGAGGAATCTCCCCTTTCAGTTACTAAAGACACACACTGGAGGTTTGTACTCCTTAGAAGCTCTGATAAACTGGGAAGAACAGTGTTTTAAATGTTTACTGCCCTCCAGCCAATCCCCTCAAATGTTTGGTAGATGCATCCGCTAAATTGATTAGTCTCTAGTCCCGGCACTTCGGAGGGGAGATTTAAATTGTCTTATGAATCCCATGGTAGACAGGTTGCCCAAAGGCCCCTGATACCTTCTGTACAAACTAAACAATTAGTGGATCTGTATATGGAATAAAGGTGGACATCTGGAGGTATCTCTGCCCTACAGGCAGGGATTTAACTTTTTTTTTCACAATCCACACAGCTGTCATACCAGGATTAAATTTTTCCTGATCCCCATGGCAACCCTGGACTTGGTGACCTTGTACGATTGGTAATATTACACTGGAGCATGATCAATGGTGGTATCTGTTGGTTAAAATTGAGGACGCTATAGTAGGCCGAAGGCACTGGTGAATGGATGCCGTTATCCTTGAGGATAATTTTGTGAAGTACTTCTCTAAGGAATTTAGGGCATTCCCCTAGACACTTAATTCAGGCTTGTTACTAGCCCATCTGTCCTTTGGGAAACTACCTATGCTGGGGATTAGTTACCCCCCTCCGCCAGTAGGAAGCGGCAGGAGGGCGAGCAGTAATGTCTCCTTGAGGCACGGTTGAAGGCAGCAGAGAAGGTTTACTTTGACAGGCCCTCAGCCAAGCTACAGAGGATTATGGTACTGTAGTCTGTATTGAATTCTGTGCTCATGCAGACAGCAAAGAAGGAGCTTGCTTTCGCAAAACAAAGGTTATATGGGCAAGGTGACAAACCAGGCAAGTACCTAGTGTTTCTTGCCAGGAAAAGGAGTGCTCCTCAAGGCATTATGGTATTTAGGGAAGGGTCTGGGAACCTAAACTGATTCCAAAAAGATTAATGTAGCATTCCAGTCCTGATAGACTCTCCAGTGAATTATAAAAGGAATTTATAAGCATATGGTCAGGCCCGATGCTCAATGGCTCATACAGTCATCATCTCCCACCATCTCGAAGAAGCCAATATTTTGCTTATTGTCAAAGGGAAGGTCTCGGAGGACTGTTGTTTACAGGCTCATCTCGCTCTTAAATGTTGAATTTAAAATCCTCTCTAAGACCCTTGAGTTATGGCTGGAAAGTGTTTTGCCTTCTGTTATTAAAGAGAACCAGAAGGTCGTCTTAAAGTTCGCAGAACCTGTAATGTTAGGCTGCATAATGCAATTCGGGCATGTCAACAACAGTTATACAGGGATTGGTGATTTCTCTAGATGCAGAGAAAGCATTTGACAGAGTTGAATGGCCATACCCTTTTGTATACTCTAGAGCAATTTGACTTGAGCAAAGCCTTTTTAAGATGGGTAAAGGTTCCCTACTGCGAACCTCTTGCTGCGTCATCATCAGTGATGTACGATAAAGTAATTTTAGCATTTTTGGAGACAGCTGACAGGGCTGTCACCTTTTTTTTTGCCATTGCTCTTTACATTGTGTGATTGAACCATTGATGGAGGCCATTCATAGAGATCCCAAAATATCTGCTTCAGAAGTGGGGTCACTGTACGTGGACGATGTCCTTTTTTTTGTCAAATCCAACAGTTTTGGTGCCCCTCCTGATAAGATGCATCAGCTCGTTTGACACCTTTTTTCTGGGTACAAGACTAATTTTCTAAAAACAGAGGCTATGCTTATGGGTGGCCTTACAAAGGTGCTAGGTCTTGAGTGCAAATCTCAATTTCCATTTAAGTAATCACGGTGTATTAGGTAATTGGGCATATTCATCACTCCAGTTTTTGGTTGTTCAAAGCTAATTTTGTTCAATTATTCATTAAAATCAAACAAGACTTGTAAATTTTTTCTGAGCTCTTTCAAGAATTTTGCCAGGGTTGGAGAATGAGCTACAGGGAATGGTTGAACAGGCTGGGGCTGTTTTCCCTGGAGCTTTGGAGATTGAGGGGTGTCCTTATGGAGGTTTATAAAATCTGGAGGGGTTTGGATAGGATAGATAGGCAAAGTCTTTTCCTTGGTGTCGGGGAGTCCACAACTAGAGGGCATAGGTTTAGGATGAGAGGGGAAAGATATAAAAGAGACCTAAGGGGCAATGTTTTCACGCAGAGGGTGATGCGTGTATGGAATGAGCTGCATCTGGATGGGTATACGAATAGGAAGGGTTTAGAGGGATATGAACCCTCCCCTTCCTAGACCTCTCTATTTCTATCTCAGACGGCCGACTCAACACAGACACTTACTACAAACTGACCGACTCCCACAGCTACCTAGATTACACCTCCTGTAAAAATCCATCCCATATTCCCAATTCCTCTGCCTCCGCTGCATCTGCTCCCAGGAGGACCAATTCCACTACCGAACAACCCAAATGGCCTCCTTCTTCAAAGACCGCAATTTCCCCTCCGATGTGGTCGACGATGCTTTCCACCGCATCTCCTCCACTTCCCGCACCTCTGCCCTTGAGCCATGCCCCTCCAATTGCCACCAGGACAGAACCCCACTGGTCCTCACCTTCCACCCCACCAACCTCCGGATACATTGTATAATCCTCCGTCATTTCCGTCACCTCCAGACAGACCCCACCACCAGGAATATATTTCCCTCTCCACCCCTATCAGCATTCAGGAGAGACCACTCCCTCCGCGACTCCCTCGTCAGGCCCACACCCCCCACCAACCCAACCTCCACTCCCAGCACCTTCCCCTGCAACCGCAAGAAGTGCAAAACATGCGGCCACACCTCCCCCCTCGCCTCCCTCCAAGGCCCCAATGGATCCTTCTATATCTGTCGCAAATTCACCTGCACCTCCACACACATCACTTAGTGTATCCGCTGCACTCGATGTGGTCTCCTGTACATTGGGGAGACAGGCCGCCTACTTGCGAAACGTTTCAGGAAACACCTCTGGGACACCCATACCAACCAACCCAACCGCCCTGTGGCTGACCACTTTAACTCCCCCTCCCACGCCGCCAATGACATGCAGGTCCCTGGCCACCTCCATCGCCAGACCCTGGCCACATGACGCCTGGAGGAAGAGCGCCTCATCTTCCGCCTAGGAACCCTCCAACCACACATCTTCCTCATTTTGGCACACCAGCCTCATTCCTGAAGAAGTGCTTATGCACGAAACGTCGATTCTCCTGCTCCTCGGATACTGCCTGGTCTGCTGTGTTTTTCCAGCACCACACTTTTCAACTACAGTTGGGGGAAGAAAGGGAACCAACAGATAGGGCAGGGATCCCCTGTGGCTGAAAATGTGTTGCTGGTAAAGCGCAGCAGGTCAGGCAGCATCCAGGGAACAGAAGAATCGACGTTTTGGGCATAAGCCCTTCTTCGGGCTTATACCCGAAACGTCGATTCTCCTGTTCCCTGGATGCTGTCTGACCTGCTGCGCTTTACCAGCAACACATTTTCAGCTCTGATCTCCAGCATCTGCAGTCCTCACTTTATCCCCTGTGGCTGGTCCTCTCAGCAATAAGTATACCATTTTGGATACTGCTGGTGGGGACAGCCTACCAGATGGAAGCCTTGGTTGTCAGGTCCCTGGCATTGTGGCTCAGAAGGGAAGGGGGAGAATAGAAAAGTGCTAGTGATGGGGGACTCGATAGTTAGACGGATTGACAGGAGATTTTGTGGTCAGAAACAGGACTCTGGAAGGTATGTTGCCTCCCTGGTGCCAGAGTCCGGGATGTCGCCGATTGGGTTTGCAGGATTCTGAAAGGGGAAGGTGAGCAGCCAGAAATCGTGGTACGTATTAGCACCAAGATATAGCCAGGAAAGGGATTTGAGGACCTGAAAAGTGACCACAGAGAGCTAGGTTGGAAGCTCAAGAGCAGGACAAGTAGTGCAGTGATCTTGGGTTTGCTACTGGTGCCGCGAGGTAGTGATGTGAGGAACAGTCAGCGAATGCAGCTTAACACGTGGCTAGTGCAGGAGGGAGGGCTTCAGATACTTAGACCATTGGGATGCCTTCTGGGGAAATTGGGACCTGTACATGAAGGACAGGTTACACCTAAACTGGAAGGGCAGATGTCCTGGGTGGGAGATTTGCTCATTTGGTTTGGCAGGGTTTAAACTAGTTTGGTGGGGGGGTGGGAATCACAGCTGTATATCTGTGAGGGGGTAGTCATAGATGGGGCAGTGACAGATTCACTACATCCTATTGGGGAAGGTTAATCACATGATGAAACAAAGGGATTGGTTAAAGTGTCTTTTTTTTTACATTACATTACAGTGTGGAAACAGGCCCTTCGGCCCAACAAGTCCACACCAACCTGCCGAAGCGTAACCCACCCATACCCTTACATTTACCCCTTACCTAACACTACGGGCAATTTAGCATGGCCAATTCACCTGACCTGCACATCTTTGGACTATGGGAGGAAACCGGAGCTCCCGGAGGAAACCCACGCAGACATGGGGAGAACTTGCAAACTCCACACAGTCAGTCGCCTGAGGCGGGAATTGAACCCGGGTCTCTGGCGCTGTGAGGCAGCAGTTCTAAACACTGAGCGACCGTGCCGCCCACTGACGGCACGGTGCCTTGCGTTAAAGCAATATGAGTGAATTTAGAGCGTGAATCAGTACTTGGGGCTATGATGTTGTGGCCATAGCAGAGACATGGATTTCAGTGGGACAGGCTTGGTTGCTAGATGTTTCAGGGTTTACAATGTTCAGAAAGAACAGGGAGGGTAGAAAAAAAGAGGGGGTGTAGCATCGCTAATCAGAGTGCATCACAACTACAGAAACTAAGGTTGCTGATGAAGGTTTGGCTGATGAAGGTTTGACTGCTGAGTCTTATGGGTGGAAGTTAAGAACAGCGAGGGAGCAGCCACCTCGTTGGGGGTTTTCTACAGATCCCCTAATAGCAATAGGGAGACTGAAGAACTCAGGCTGGCAGATTTTGGAAAAATGCAGATGTAGCAGGGTGGTGGTTATGGGTGACTTCAAATTTCCCAATATCGACTGGAACCTCCTTAGCGCAGATGGTTTGGATGGAGCTGTTTTTGTCAGGTGTTGGGAGGGTTTCCTTACTCCGCATGTAGACAGGCTGACAAGAGGAGAGGCCACTTTGGATTTGGTGCTTGGCAATGAGCCAGGACAGGTGTCAGATCTCACCGGAGAACACTTTGGTGACGGTGACAGTGACCACAACTGCCTCACATTTACCATAACCTTGGAGAGGGGAAGGAGCAGTTACCAAGGGAAGATATTTACTTGGGGGAAAAGGAAATTATGATGCTATCAGACAGGAGTTGGGAAGTACTGATTGGGAGCAATTATTGCACAGAAAGGACATGTCAGATATGTGGAGTTTGTTTGTTTGGCAGTTGTTGTGAGTGATACACAAACCTGTTCCTCTGAGACAGGCAAGAAGGGGTAAGATTAAGGAGTCTTGGATGACGAGAACAGAGGAGCTTCTTGTCAAAAGGAAGAAGGCAGCTTACATAAGGTGGAGGAAGCAAGGATCTAGCACAGCTCTAGAGGATTACAGGCTTACTAGAAAGGAGCTCAGAAGTGGACTGAGGAGAGGCAGGATGGGACACAGAGGCTTGGCAGGAAAGATTGGGGACAACCCAAAAGCATTTTACTCATACGTGAGGAATAAGAGAATGATCAGGGAGAAGGTAGGGCCGTCAGGGATAGCGGAAGGAACTTGTGCGTGGAGTCTGAACAATAGGGGAAGTCCTAAATGAGTTTGTTTGTTTGTTTGTTTATTTATTTATTTATGCTTTGGTTTTCAGTAACGAAAGGGACCTTGTTATGAGTGAGCACTTTGAGGAGCTGGGAAACGGGTTTGAACAGATCAAGAATAATGATGTGCTGGAAATTTTGGCAAACATTAATGTTGATAAGTCCCCGGGGCCAGACCAGATTTTTCCTAGGCTGCTCCAGGAAGCGAGGAAGGAGGTTGGTGAGCTGTTGGCGAAGATCTTCGCTTCCTCACCTTCCCCAGGAGTCGTACCGGAGTATTGGAGGGAGACGAATGTTGTTCCTGTTTTCAAGAAGGGGAATAGGGAAATCCCCATCAATTACACACCAGTCCGTCTTGTCTGGTCAGCAACGTTTTGGGAAGAATTGAGGGATAGGATTTATGAGTATTTGGAAAAGCATAGCATGATTAAAGGCAGTCAGCTTGGCTTCATGAGGGGCAGGTCATGCCTCACAAATCTTATTGAGTTCTTTGATGAGGTGACAAGACAGGTAGACAAAGGTCAAGCAGTGGAATTTAATGTGTATGGACTTCAAGGCATGGTAGGCTCACTCTCAAAGTCAGGAGGTATGTGATACAGGGAGATTTTGGCTGTCTGGATTCAGAATTGGTTGGCTGACAAGCAGAGAGTGGTTGTAGATGGAAAGTTTTCTGCCTGGAGGTCAGTGAGTGGTGTCCCACAGGGCTCTGTTCTTGGGCCCCTGTTCTTTGTAGTGTTTATAAATGACTTGGATGAGGAGGTTGAGGGGTAGGTTCGTAAATTTACCAATGACACAAATGTTGCAGGTGCCGTTGATAGTATCGAGGGCTGTTGCAGGCTGCAGCCCGACATAGACCGGATGCTGAGCTGGACTGAGAAATGGCAGATGGTCAACCTGGACAAATGCGAAGTGATGCATTTTGGAAGGTCGAACTTAAATGCTGAATGTAGGATTAAAAACAAGATTCTTGGCAGTGTGGAGGAACAGAGGGATCTGGGTGTGCAAGTACATAGATCCCTCAAAGTTGCCACCCAGTGGATAGGGTTGTTAAGAAAGCATATGGTGTTTTGGCTTTCATTAACAGGGGGATTGAGTTTAAGAGCCGCGAGGTTTTGCTACACCTCTACAAGTCCCTGGTGAGACCACACTTGGAATATTGTGTCCAGTTCTGGTCACCCTATTATAGGAAAGGTACGGGGACTTTGGAGAGGGTGCAAAGAAGACTCAAGAGGATGCTGCCTGAACTGGAGGGCTTGCCTTATGGTAAAAGGTTAACTAAGCTTAGAGTTTTCTCTCTGGAGAGGAAGAGGTGACCTGATTGAGGTATACAAGATAATGAGAGGCATGGATAAAGTCAATAGCCAGAGACTTTTCCCCAAGGCAAGAGGGGCCATAGTTTTAGGATATTAAGAGAAATGTATAGAGGGAACATCAAAGGAAGGTTCTTTATGCAAAGAGTTGTGAATGCATGGAATGCGTTGCCAGCGGTGGTGATAAAAGCAGAGTCATTAGGAACATTTAAGTGATTGGACATGCACATGGACAGCAGTGAATAGAGGGGTGTGTAGGTTGGGTTATTTTATTTTATATTAGGAATAATCCTCGGTACAACATCGTGGGCAAAACGGCCTGTTCTGTGCTGTACTTTTCTGTTTTCTGAGTTGGACCGAAGGGTCTGTTTCTGTGCTGTACATCTCTATGATTCTAAGATCTTTAAAGATGGGAGGTGCTTCTGGTCTCATGGTTAGATCAGATAGCTCTTATTAAGATGAATATTCTTCCCCCATTTGTTGTACCCTATAGGGATACTCCCCATGCCTTTCGATAAGCAAGCATTCAGGAGACTGAACGGTTGGTTCAACTTTTATGTGGCATCGTAAGCAGCCCCTTTAAACTAGCTAAACTGCAGTTGCTTCTCAGACTGGGGTGGGTGGATCTCCCAGACATTTAAAACTTATCAACTAAGCTCACTTTTATCTTGTGTGAGTGATTGGGCTTGTGGGGACCCTTTTTCATAATGGTTAGTTTTCAAAACCTCAGGCAAATTGTTCCCTTACTATCTTGCTGTTTTTGAACAAAATAAGGACAGTTAGGGAATATTGCCATAACCTAATAGTTATCAATGGTAGATTCCGGGTTCAAACATTGGGTAGCTAAGGGTGTGTCTTGCATGGGTGATTTATTTGAGGGAGACACAATGATTTCTTTTGGTCAGTTAGCATGGAAATACGAGCTATTTAGCAGGGACCTTTTGTGTTTTTTGTCAAGTTAGGAATTTTATTCAAAAGACTACACTTTTGACCGCCACAAATCTGACAGAAGAGGGTGCTCTGTGCTAATGGTACACTTTCTGTCAGCACTCTATATCATCAATTGGGGGAGCAGCCTCTCAGATGAGTTCGATCAACTTTGCAGGATGTGGGGGAGAGAACTTGACATTGAGGTCTCCTCAGACATGGGAAGATATTTGGGGAAAATGCAAGAAAGAGACCAATTTGCAATAGGACCCATGCTTTGCAGTTGAAGATTCTCCACGTGGCTCCAGATCGTTGGTAAAATTTAAATCAGGGGTATCTTCAATATCCCCCGAGTGTAAAGTTAGTATGGGCACTTTTAGCCATTGTCTCTGTCTCTGGTCCTGTGGTAGGCTTCAAACATACTGGAGTGTTGTGACAGGTGCAATTTTGAGTGTAAGGGTGGAAAAGGACCTGTTCTCTCCTCTTGGCCTGCCATATGCGCATCTACATTGCCTATAGATGCGTATAAGAAGAAATTTTTCAATATCTTCACTTTCTGCACAAGAAAGAATACCTTGTTCGGTTGGATGTCTGAAAATCCACCCCCCCCACCCCCCACCCCCACCCCAACCTGGCCAGTCAGGTTGGTTTAAGATTGTTATGGAGCGTATCCCATTCGATTTTCTTGCAAGTATGGTACACCGCAACTGAGAATTTTCTATAAGACATATGGTGGCCTTTTTTCCTTTTTGTACACCGTTTTGTTGCCACACTAATAAGGGCGATTGTGCTTTGAGTCCAATATCCAGAGGGTTTGGAAACTGAACGTATGAATGTGCGCCCCCACACGTTGCATTTGAGTGACACGCATTGAGTGTGTGTGGACTTGGCTTAACTGTTTTCATGTCAAACAGCCTTTTTAATGACAAAGAAACTTCACAAAACCTTTGTACTTCGGAGCTTTTTGATTTCGGATAAAGGGTTGTGTGCCTGGTGTTTTTAGCTCCATTCCTCTACTGTACTGGGTTGTCTGATATGACAATACAGGTACTGCGTAAAAGGTAAAAACAAGGACTGCAGATGCTGGAAACCAGATTCTAGATTAGAGTGGTGCTGGAAAAGCACAGCAGTTCAGGCAGCATCTGAGGAGCAGGAAAATCAATGTTTCGGGCAAAAGCCCTTCATCAGGAATAGAGTATACAGGTACTGCAGTTGGTTTTGTTTCAGAGAGGGTTGAATAGCCTGAAATCTGGATTCTGATGGCTATCTAGTTTTTGTCCGATAGTGTGTGCCATCTTATGCACATGCATTACCAGGTTTGGTGCCTGAAGTTTAATAACTTTTTTATGAACCCACTGGGGGATGATACATGAAGAATAGTCATGAGTGCGATAAAGGGGGCAGTTGGTATTTTTGGACCTGTATCTGCAACTTGCTGAAATGTTGGGGGGATAAAAAAGCAAGTTTACTATTTGCATGGAGGATAATGTAAACTAACCAGTCTTTTTTTTCTTGTATTGCAACCTTTTTGAGAGAAACTGGTACCAATGATTTGGCTTCAGAGCATTTCATTTGAAATGTATTTCTTTTGAATATTACCTTTCAAGATTTTAAAGGAGGGAGTTAACTTGCATTTTTTTTTTCAGTTTATTTGTGGGGTTTGGGCATTGCTGGCTGGGCCAGCATTTATTACCCATCCCTAGTAGCCTTTGTGAATGTGGAAGTGAGCTGTTGTCTTGAACTACTACTATTCATTTTGGTGTTGGTATACCCACAAAGCTGTTAGAATGGGAGTTCCAGGATTTTTACCTGTTTACAGTGAAGGAATGGTAATATATTTTCAAGCCAAGGTGTGTGTAGCTTGGAGAGGAATTTGCAGATGGTGGTGTTCCCATTTGTCATTTTAGATGGTGACAGAAGTGGGTGTGAAAGGTCCCATCTTAGGTGCCTTTGTGAATCTCAACAGTGCATCTTGTAGATGTTATATCTTGCTGTTGTGTCAGTAACTGAGGGAATAAATTTCCCAAAAACCTACCCATATTGAAGTAAGGCAAAATAAATAATGTCCTTGACCTGGGCCTCTAGGTTGACAAAATATTCAGAATTTCCTTCTTCACACTTGCTTTTTACTGAAGCAAAAATTAGTAACAACTACACTTCACTAAAATCTTAATTTCAACCTTGTAAGATTTTGAAGAAGTGTATTAGGTACTAATTTTTTTTTGCTTCAGATATTCCAAACAGTTGAGCACCTTTTTTTTCGAAAATGCAGTTGTAGCCACTTGTACTGCCATAGCTATTGGCAACCATTTAACTTTGAGTATGTTAATCAGGCTGTTATTGAATTAGGTTAATAGATTTTTGGCTGTAACTGATATTCTATGTAATTCAATGGTACATGCATTTGAAATGCCTTTGCCTTCCACACAGCTTTCAGAACACTCTCTTGTTGAGCAGATGCACATAGTCTGAGTATTTGAAAAATTTCCTGGACAAGAAAAAGTAAAGCTTGAAGTGCAAACAGGATTAACGAGAATCCAGAGTTTTTACAAATACATTAAGGACAAAAGGTTAACTAGGGAGAGAATAGGGCCACTCAAAAATCAGCAAAGTGGCCTTTGGGTGGAGCCTAAGGAGATAGGGGAAGATCCTAAACAAGTATTTTGCATCAGTGCTTACTGTGGAAAAGGATGGAAGATTATAGAATGTAGGAAAATAGATGGTGACATCTTGAAAAATGTCCATGTTACAGAGGTGGAAGCGCTGGATGTCTTGAAACACATAAAAGTGGATGAATCCACAGGACCTGATCAGGTGCACCTTAGAACTGTGTGGGAAGCTAGGGAAGTGATTGCTGGCTCCTTGCTGAGATATTTGTATCATTGATAGTCACTGGTGAGGTGCTAGAAGACTTGGAGGTTGGCTAACGTGGTGCCACTGTTTAAGGTGGTCAGGACAAGCCAGGGAACTATAGACCTGTGAGCCTGATGTCAGTGGTGGGCAAGTTGTTGAAGGGAATCCTGACGGACTGGATTTGCATGTATTTGGAAAGGCAGTGATTGATTAGGGGTAGTCAGCATGACTTTGTGCATGGGAAATCTTGTCTGAAGAACTTGATTTTTTTGAAAAAATAACAGGATTGAGGGCAGAGCGGTAGATCTATATGGAGTTCAGTAAGGCGTTCGACAAGGTTCCCCATGGGAGACTGATTAGCAAGGTTAGATGTCATGGAATACAGGGAGAACTAGCCATTTGGATACAGAACTGGCTCAAACGTAGAAGACAGAGGGTGGTGGTGGAGGGTTGTTTTTCAGACTGGAGGCCTGTGGAGTGCCACAAGGATCAGTGTTGGGTCCACTCCTTTTGGTCACTTATGTAAATGATTTGGATGTGAGCATAAGAGGTATAGTTACTAAGTTTGCAGATGACAACACCAAAATTGGAGGTGTAGTGGACAGCAAAGAAGGTTACCATGGATTACAACGGGACCTTGATCAGAAAGGTCAATGGGCCGAGGAGTGGCAAATGGAGTTTAATTTATATAGGTGCTACGTTTTGGGAAAGCACATCTTAGCAGGACTTATACACTTTAATAGTAAGGTCCTAGTTTTGTCCAGTTCCCCCTTCAGTCAAAGCAAAATGCTCGGAGACACAATTATTTTACCTTTTTATTCCAGGCCCTGGAGAGAGGAAAAAAAAAATCGCCCGTATGCACAGAGACATGAGTTCACGGTTTTCTCTCAAACAGCTTCTCAATGTTCTTAACTGGCTTCACATAATGAATACTTCTCACCTTGTTAACTGATGTTACATACTGAATGCTTCCAATATTGTTAAATGGCTCTACATAATGCTTTCCTACCTAGTTAACCCCATTACCCTTGCCTCCAGCACCCCTTTGTTCATTGTGAGTACTTTTCTTATGAATCATGCTCTGCTGAACCTCATTGTTTCACAAAACTCAAAACTTTAACTTTTTCCTACCTGTTCATAGCTGATACACATTCTCACGGAGACCTAACCAGTCTGTCTATACGTACACGCGGAAGTGAGCTTTTTCCAATGTTTATGAAATTATTGTTACTACCTAGAACTGCCCCTCCAAAATCAGTTTGCTTTGTGGTTATGTTTTTAAAAATAACTTGGCATTATATTCCAATGTTAAGCCTTCAGCACAGGCTTCTTCTCAATCGTACTGAGGTCGCAATTTGTGTATGGTACAAGTACTGATTTTTTTTTTGTTTTTAAAATAAATATTTTCCACAGTAAAAACAAATTACTGCAGATGTTGGAATCTGTACTAAAAACAACAAATGCTGGAGTCATCTCGACTGAATGTTAGCTTGCTGTCTCTCTCTCCATGCGTGCTGCCTTACCTGCTCTGACCTCCAGCATTTTGATTTTTCCCAGCAGAACACTGCTTTCTCAGTTGTTTTTTCCCCCAAAGTCGTCTTTATAAAAATATGAAATAGAAGAAACAGGAAAATCTTTTAGCAATGTGAAAATTAATGACCTTTTCTCTAAACTATGTCAAAAACTAAATTCCGGTAGAAATTATTCCAAATGTCTAATTACTTGAATGATCAGTCTGTGTATATTCAGTTTCTGGCATTTATGTTAACAGCTAGCAAAATATCAAAGATCAGTTGTACATTTGTAATTTGAAACAACAGTGCTATTTAGCAAGCACATTTATATCGAAAGCTTTTAAATTATTTTTTTCTAGTTAATAGGTTGAGTTGTACCTGTAGAATACATTAGCTTATTGAAGAAAACATGAATTTGTAAGTGTTTGTGTATAGTGGGCATGCTTCAGTTTCGTTGTCCATGTCTGCAGTTGGTTAGTGCTTGGATCAGATTGTTCAGTTAATTAGTGTAAAGATCTTTTGGAATTTGGATTCCCTTATTAAATATGAAACAGTCTGCTTCTGCAGATGTGACACTATCCTGTAACTTTTCTAAGATCTGTCTGATTCGGAAGAGTCTGCTTGTGCAAGTCTGAAATAAAGTTAGACCATTATTTTGTTTTGCATTTAAGCACCAGCAACCAAACACCAATCAGTAAAGTGATTTTTTTTAAAAAAGGTTTTACAAACAACTAGTTTTGCTACCTCAGTCTCCTCTTCTGTCACTTTTCTGGGATTGATAGGTTTGACAGATTAAATTTTTTTTAAGCAGTTGCAGTACAGATTTCACATTTGATTACTGGTGTGATGCTATACTGCTCTGTGTACATTGCAGTCGTTGCTTAGCTCCTTCACTTCCAATTCAGTCTTGTGGCTTATATGCTGAGATTGTGCATGCTCTCCATGTATCATCATCTTGGGTGGTTTTGCACTGAACTCTAACTACAAGACTAGTGCATAACACAGGCTAATGTCTTTATGCCTCAATGCTGAGGGAGTATTTCATTATTCAGTGTCCCACCTTTTTGGGATGAGATTCTACGTCTATTTATATACAAAAAAAAATCCAGTGACATTATTGGAAGGGCAGAGATCATCTATATCCCAAGCAATACTTGATTCCAGAACACAACTCTTTGATTATCTATCCCACTGTTTTTTGGGAGGTTATGCTTTGTGCAAATTTGACTTGTATAACCAGTGTGGTAGTTGCTGTATATTAATAATATTTTGCTAGCAATAAGCTCTTTGACACACTTGAGAATTTAAAATACTAAAAGATTTATTTTTAGTTGTTCTAGATATACTACTTCAATAAAATAGGTAAATAGTTTAAAATGGGTTTTACTTACAGACATTTAGATTAAGGTCTTTTTAAAGCTCAGTACTTAATAAATAAATACATTTTTGACATACTGTTTTAAGAGTTTTCATGTGAACAACAAACATACCTTGGTTTGTTTGTGTATATGTATGTATAGTTGTAGACAATGGTTTATGATGTGAAAATATATTTGATAAAGCTGTCCATTACTATTTGAGCTGTCTTTTTTGAACGCCCAAATGATTTTGGTGAATATCAAGTTCTGGTACCTGACAGTTGATTTGTTATCCACTCAATACGTGGATCTTGCTGTAAGTGTCCTGCATTTTGTCTGGGGGAGGAGTGATTGGTCAATTGTTAGAGGGTAGTATAGAGTGTAAAACAAAACACAGTTGTACTGAAATTTCAAGCAAAAAGCTAAATTACATTTTGTACAGCAAAACTTTTCATGTTTTTGCCTGTCTTGGTGTTTTGTACAATTATTATTTTTAACCTTTTTTTTTCTTGATGTGCACTTAAAAGCATAACAGAAATAGGAAGTTGAAGCTAATTCCCTCACTAAAGAGTAATTTACATTGAGTGACCTTGCTCTGTTGACTCAGGTATTAGACTATGCCTTTAAAAAGAAATGGCGCATTTAAACATTTGTGATTAACTCTTCTTGGAATATGAAGCTATGCATAATTTTGCATGGTCCAAAGTTCTCTTTGTGAACAAAATGGCCTACTCTTCGTATTTCTTGTGTTCTTCTATATCATAGGAGTTCTGAGAATTTTAACAAAAGTGCAGTACCTCTTTGTAAATTTATTATTTTGCTTGCAGGGTGAGATGGTGATTATACTGGTAATATCATTGGACTAATAAACCAGAGGTCCAAGCAATGCTTTGAGCAGCTGGTGGAATTTAAATTCCCTTTTTAATAGCTATGAAGTGTGTAAGCTAGTCTCAGTTACGGTAACTATGAAACTCACATTGGGAAAAGTATATTTGATTCACTGCCCTTTTTATGCCATTCTTGTCCAGTTTCTCAGCAATGCAGTTAACGGCTGT
>NC_057720.1:53818279-53921149 GCF_004010195.1 Chiloscyllium plagiosum
GGGATGACACTTTAGAACTGAAATGAGAAATTCCTTCAGTTAAAGGTGGAACTCCTACTGCAGAAGGGTGTAGAGGCCAAGTCATTTAAGTATATTTAAGACAGAGATTCTTAATTTAGCGAGGGGATCAAAAGTTAGAAAGAGACAGCAGGAGATTGGAGCTGGATCAGTCATGATCAAATGACAGAGCAGACTTGATTGGCCAAATGGCCTAATTCTGTTTCTATACTTACAATCTTAAGAACTATGTTCTGTTTTTACTAATACACTGGTTTTCATTATACTCTCATTTTTAATAATCACTTGTTAACAACTTATTCCAGTTTGCCCTCCTTCCTTGTAGCAGTACATCAATGCAAATGTATAACTATTACTAGCAATTAAGTTGATAACTAACTCCTCAATTAGTGAGCAATGTTCTGTGTTTCATGCACTATACCAAGGGAATTTTTTTAACTTAATGCAGCCTTATATCTTTCTCAACTGTCTGGAGAAGGAAGGATGGAAGTATTGACTATAATGTTTTCTTTTGCTTTCTAGTAAGTTGAAATGCCTTCTATTGTGCAAATCCTGTATTTGGTACCAAGATAGCATTTTCAGTAGTGCGTCAACCAAATTTTAAGAAGTGATAACACTGACAATGTGCACTAGTTAAAATCCTTTGAGTCCTAAATGCTATGCTAAATTAGTTATGAAGTTGCTGTTATGACCTGCTCGGGACTGTCAATACATTAAAGAAATCCAAACACCCAACAATTAACTGGCAGAGTTACTTCGCAAGATTTTGCATGTCTTGATAATTACACTGAAAATAATTCATCCTTTAATAAAATGTGTGCTATAAATCTCTAGTTCTGCCTTTTACTCTTGCATCCCCACTCCCAAAACCACTTGCTGCAAGGAGTTTGTTTGTTATGCAATCTTAATGTTCATTCCTGACAGATGCAAAAATTTTGCCACAGCAGGTTAGAATTTGCTTATTTTCCTTAGTATTCTATTCTAGTTCATTCTTTTGAGGTAGGATTCAAATAAAGGATTGGCTAAGTGACCCTGAAGTGGGTCTTTTACTTATCTTACAACTGCCATCTCTTCAATCTTTAGTCCTGGCTTATTCAACCAGCCCCCATTGCTTGGAAAGCACTGCAGAGGCTAAGTATTTAAGGTGGTTGCATTCTGCCATAAAACACTTGAAGGACCACGGTGTAGATTTCTTCCTTCTGCTGCAAGCTAGAACAAATTGTCCAGTTGCTTTGCTTTCCTTAAAATTCAAGCTGCTGCCATCAGCAAAACACACAATTTAATCAAAACATCCTTTCCAACTAATTCATCCTGCATCACTTTTTCAATAGTGGGTGGTATGATTAAAACAGAAATGCAAGCAAGTTATCATCTTTTTAATTCAAGTCTTTGATTATGTAATTCAGATGAATTATATTGCTAATAGTTTTCTAATCCTTTCTCCAAACTCTTGGTCTGTTACTAGGATGGAGATTGATCATTTTTTTTGTTCACATTTTTTCACCAATAACTTTGATTTTGCACGTCAAACATTGGTTAACTTTTAAGTGTAATAAACCCTGTTGTTGGAAGTTGTGAAGAAGGGTCGCTGGATTGAAACGTTAACTCTGCTTTCTGTCCATGGAAAAAAAAAGTCAGCATCCAGTAGTTTCTGTTTGTACCCCAGGCTTGTTTGAGTTGCATTTGCATCAAAATTGTTTCTCAGCTTCTTTATCAGATGTTCGTAATTTTGGCATGCACCTAGTTTCATGAATTAAAATTTTATCTCTAAAACATGTGAATAGTTTCAATATTGCATCTTACTGAATGCATTTGAGCAAAACTCCCAAGTATCTATTCCTTCTGGTCTTAGAAACTGACTTTTATCTTAAAATATACCAATAGGAGCAAAAATAAATTAGTAAGAAATTGTTAGTAGAAGCCACTAATATTTCAAATACAAATTCCATATTGAAGATATTATCTCCTAAAATACACTTCCAGAATCATCTAGAAACTGAGAAAGTTAACATTTTGAAGTCTATGGTCTGAAGGAGAGTCAAATTAGACTTGAAATAGAGTTATAGATGTACAACACAGAGACAGACCCTTCAGTCCAACTCATCCATGCCTATCTGATATCCTAAATTAATCTAATTCCATTTGCCAGCCCTTGGCCCATATCCCTCTTAAACCCTTCCTATTCATATTTAAAAAGCATATTGATATGTATATGTAATTGTACCAGTCTCCTCCAATTCCTCTAGCAACTCATTCCATTCATGCATTATGCTCAGTATGGAGAAAGTTGTCCCTTTTAAATCTTTCCCTCCCTCACCCTAAAACTATGCCTCCTAGTTCTGAACTCCACACCCGAGGGAAAAGACGTTGTCTGTTTACCCTATCCGTGCCCTTCATGATTTTATCAAACCTCCAGCCTTCAGCACTCCAGGGAAAACTGCCCCAGCCTATTCAACTGTCCCTATAGCTCAAACTCTCCAAACCCTGGCAACATCCTTGTACATCTTTTCTGAACCCTTTCAAGTTTCACAACATCCTTCCTATAGCACAGAGACCAGAATTGTGCACAGTATTCCAAAAATGGCCGAATCAGTGTTTTGGTCACCATCTTGAGCAACTTCACACAGATCTATGAAGTTTGGGTTTTGCATGAAACACGAGTGACATTTCACAATCATTTAATGCTCTCCAATTGAAGCCATCATTCTAACAGTCACAAGCTATGCATCATCTCTGGATGTGATGCTAACCTTTTATACAGTGTAGAATCATTGATCAGAATTATCTGCTGACAGCTGTCCAGCAGCCATCTTTATTATCCTGATTTACTTCTGTCTGGCTAAGCACTTAGATGCAAACTAGTTCAACTTTTTATGTAAAGTACTGCTTTTCCCACAGTGGACACTTTCTTTTGTGATATCCTCCATAATATTTATATCCTTTCCTCATGCCTTCATCTATCATCTTACTCTTTTCCCAAATATTTCTTCTTTTGCCCAATCTGCTGCTGTTAATCAGCCTGATATGTCTCAGCATTATATAAAGCCTCTTATGTTCTCTCTGATTTATAGACTCTAGCTGATGACTGGCAAACTTACGAGTTTCTACACATGATACGTTCTCTCCATAAAGCCATTTCCTTTCTCAGCAGTCATACTCTCGCTACAGGGGCCATATATCTGGTGTGATAATGTCTCTGTTACCCAAACACTCAGGATTCAGCTGTTATATCAGGACAGTTACATGTTCTTTACTATTCCTTCTCTCCTTGAGCCTTGATGCTCAAATACATTTCATAAATAACATTAATATAGAGTTACTGTGCCTTCAAGATTTGCAGAATCTCTGCAGTCTAGCATTTCTGCTCTTCAATGAAATGTAAGCTGCAGTTTATAACAATCTTCTCCATAGCAGAGTTGCAACTCTTGCATGAGGTTTGTAAACTAATTCTGTTGCATTTTCATAATTTTATAACCAAGAGGAAAAATCTAATTCCGACAACTGCAGGGAGTGGAAAATACTCTGCCATTTTGACTCATCCACTAATTAACAGTGGCATGTTTTTCTCCTTTTGTTTTTAAATTTATTTGCCATTTTTATTAACTGGCTTGGAAAAAAACCCCATGTATCTCCAGGTATGCCACCCAGAGACCACGTTTCAAGTGATTTGGGTTTAAACATTCCTGCAAACTGCGCACAAGGTACTTAAAGTAGAGATAGTGGTCAAATGGCTATAGCAAGTACAGTAAGGGCATAAATGGCGTTTCTCCAAACAGTAATACTGTTACAACCCCTGTCTCAGCTTGCTTCTTAAGTTTCTCCACAGATACTACCAGATCTGCTGAATTTCTCCAGCATTGCTTTAATAAAGCCAAGTCAGCTATCCTGTTGTGCTCAAATATTAAATCTGGCACGTAGATTTCATTTTGACTGACTGAATCTGGCTGATATGGATACAGGTCAGATGGATTTATCACTAGTCAACCTATGACATATGAACATCCTGAATTAAGAGCAGGGGTTTGGCAGGAAATAGGAAGCTTTTAGCCTTTTGGTCTTGTCCTGCCATTTCATAGGATTACAATTATGGCCATTCTGATTGGACCTCACCTCAGACTGTAGAGGAATTGGGACGACACGTTGCGATTTATATAAGGCATTGGTGAGGTCACTTTGGAGCACTCTGTACAGTTCTGGTCACCCTGTTATAGGAAGGATATTATCAAATTGGAGAGGGTGCAGAAAAGATTTACAAGTATGTGAGTAGGATGGGATGGCTTGAATTATGAGGCTGGGTAGGCTGGGGCTATTTTCCCTGGAGTGTAAGAGGTTGAGGGGTGACCTTGTATAACAGTTTATTAAATCATGAGAGGCATAAGTAAGGTGATTAGGAAAAGTCTTTTCCCTAGTGTGGGGGAGTTCAGAACTAGAGGGCATATTTTTAAGGTGAGAGGAGCAAGACTTAAATGGGACCTGAGGGCAACTTTTTTTTTAGTGATGGTGGTTTGTACATAGAATGAACTGTCAGAGGAAGTGGTGGATGTAGGTACAGTTGTGATATTTAAGACATTTGGACAGGTTTAGAGGGATATGGGCCACATGCAGGCAAATGGGACTAGATTAGTTTTGAAAACTTGGTTCGCATGGATAAGTTGGACCGAGCGATCCGTTTGTGCTATATGACTGACTATTTATATAGTATCTTTTTAACAAAGTACCAAAAGTGTGTTGGATTAGAGTAGAGTGAAAATGAAGGCATTTTTATTTGAAATTATTTTGTCCCGTGATTCTTGAAGCTCCTATTTTAAAAATCTGGTTTCAACCCTTCAGCTTTAGGAAACTGTGGTGCTTCATATTTATTCTACTTAAACTCTTTGGTGTTAAATGCTATGATCAAATCTCCTCCTCTTGGTCATCTGCTCTAAGAAGAGCTTAACGTTTCCAATCCATTAGTATTTCTCCTATCCCTGATTCCTGGAACCACGCTCATCAGCTTATATTTTATAATATCTCCAAATTCTTCACCATTCTTAAAGTGTCTCTTACATCTCGCTTTAGTACTATTTTAAGTGTACTTGATTGGCTTTTCTAAAACTCTGGACAGCTTTTTTTTTTAAACAGCCACTTACAAAGCTTTATGCCAAACACTTTCCCAAGCTCTCTTGCCCTTGTAATGAAAACAGAATGCTGGAGAAAGTCAGCTGGTCTGGCAGCATCATTGGAGAGAGAAACAACAGTTAATGTTGAGTCTAGTATGTTTAGAATTGAAGAATCAGTGTTAATTCTGTTTCTTTTTCTTCAGATACTGAGACACCTGAGTTTCTCCAATACTTTTCCAAATCTCCAGTATTTTGCTTTTAGTTATGTTCCTGTACCTTCTTTAAAAATATATAATCATTCTTTCTAATTAAATACATTACTTTTCATTTGTTTGTGTTGAATTTCATCTCTTGTTCCTTCTAATCTACTTGCTTCTTAAAGCCTTAACACCGTTAATACACTTATTTCGAGCATTTATGAGGTTAAACATAATTGATTCTAATTCTTCAAACTCTTTCTGAGCTGCGTGTACATCGTCCATTACAATAGTATGGAGATCAATGATTTGAATTGTTAAATGCTATAGTTCAATTCATCTTAGTTTATTTATCTGTAGTGATTCTAAAATTTGTGTACCTGTAAATTATAAAGGTGCAATTAATATTCCTTCTTGATAAACTAACTTATCTTTTATTTTTAAGCTTGGGGACTTTTATTTAGAACTTCACTGGGATTTTCAAAGCTGGGGTAAGTGTTGATTGTCACGTTCTTTTGACTTTTCTATGCAACTAAAAGTCTTTATTTAAAAATTCTAAAATAATTGAATTTCTTAATCCATGTAACAACCAAGCTGTATTCATCATTCTGTGTCTATTCATCATTGTGTCTCTTTTTATTACAGTGCCTTTACTTTCCAGAATTCTGCCTTCAGATGCATGTAAAATTTACAAACAGGGTATAAACATCAGGTAATTTGATATCTGTTATTCTTAAGATATAAACAATTAATGACACCAAATTTTAATATACATTAATATACTCTTGAGATCTGGGTGTCAGACAAGGCTAGCACTTACTTCCTTGCCATGTTTTCTAAGAATGTACACCACCACCTTGAAATACTGAAATCCATTAGTGTGTGAGGAGTTGAATTGACCTAGTCAAAACCCTGTATGTAGAAGAGGATTGTTTTCCTTCCCATTGCTAACTTTACTGTTAATAAGTTTTCAGTTTGAAAAGAAAATTGCAAAACTAAATTCAATTTCTTAATCAGAGATAATTTTAACAAAACCTCTAGAGTGCTAATATAATGACATAATCACTAGTACCCATGAGTCCATTGCAATTGATCCATCCAGTTAAATTTACAATATGCTTTTCGAAGTTCATTAAATAGTTTTGTTATGGATCAGACTAAACCCCCTTAAAATTCAGGTTGGTCTAGACCTTAACTTTTTTTTTCTTGTTTTAAAAGTAAATATAAGGTGTTGCGTTCGAGATGCAATTTGATTGGTCAAACTATAGAATTTAAAGCAGAACACAATTTATTCAAGCACTAGTTAAAGTACAACAAAAGGGAATTTTATGCTGTTGGAAAACTTAATTTGTAATGGTTACTGTATGTACTATTGTGTCTTCCAATATAGTAACGTCCTATAAGCATCACCTTGACAAAAGGCAAATTCAGAAAATAGATTGCTACAGGAGTTGCATGTGAGACAGTCAGAACCCTCATCTTTTGGCTGGAACTGACAATAGTTTTGATTTCCTCAAGGTGCCAACAGCAAATGCTGAAAGCTAAGCTAAAGATCCTGGTTCTGTGCGTGGGAGCTTGACCATACTCATTCGGGCTGCTTCCATTGTTCCAACTTTTTTTAATTTTGAGAATCCCTTTAGCATGGAAACAGGCCATTCAGCCCAACAAGTCCCCACCACCTGACCAAAAAGCATCCCACCCAGACTCATCCCCTGCCCTGTAATTTTGCATTTTGACATGGCTGATGCACCTAACCTATTCATCTGTGAACACTGTGGGAAATCTAGGACATCCAATTCACTAACTTGCACTGCTTTGGATTATGGGTGGACATTGGAGCACCTGGTGGGAAAGCCACACAGACATGGGGAGAACATGGAAACCCCACACAGTCGGTCACCCAAAGCTGGAATCAAACCCGGATTCCTCGTGCTGGTGAGGCAGCTGCATTAACCACTGAGCTACCATGCTGCTCTTTTTTTTAAAAGAAAAAGGCACCCAAAGCTTCACGTTGTTTATCCTCTCGTAGACTGCTTGGTACTTGTCCCCCAATCTCTAAACAAAACCAAGACAAAACACATCTCTTAAAGCTACAGTATCTTCACAGTTGTTCGCCTTTTGGATTTAGTTTACAAATCTCAATGGCTTCACCCAAATGCTGTTGTCTGAAAGCATCCATCTTTAAAGATCTTTGACAAAATCATACATAAGGTGATGGAAACTGATTGGGGCTTCGTATTTATGACTGCCCCAATGCAGTTAAATCATAACAGTAGATTAATATTACCCATATATAATTTATTGAATTGTACTAATTTTAAAATAGCATGAGACCACCCATTAAACAAATACTACATAGATTATGAACCGCCCCCCCGCCATTGTACAATGATCACTGACTTTCTAGCATTGAACAAAATCATCAAATTATAAATTTTGAGTTGAAGTTTCTCATTCTCAAACCATGCAAGTAAATGTATAATTGTCCAGTGAAACATTTGTATTAAATCGAGATTCCAGAATTTCCTGCATCCAAATAGTAACATTTAACATGAATTATAAACTGCTATGCAACTAATGTATTTTCAGGCTTGACACAACTCTAATAGACTTTACAGATATGAAATGTCAACGTGGAGATTTGAGCTTCATTTTCAATGGTGACGCAATACCCTCTGAATCTTTCATAGTATTAGACAACGAGCAGAAAGTTTATCAACGAATACATCATGAGGTATGTTTTGTACTGTGATTAGCAGCCACAAACTCTGCTTAATTGTAAAAAGAATCCAAGATGGAAGACAGAAGAAAAAAAAATGTGGCTGTAAAGAGCTGCTTTTTAAAATTTTGTTGGAGGTGATTTCCTCTCATTTCAAGAACAGTACTGTTTTATAAGCTGTTGCATTGTTTTGGAACTTTTTGTGGATGGGGGAGGGGGGGGGAGATCAAAACAACAACACTTTGAAAAGGAGAAAGAGACACAAAGGCAGAGGCCACATGGTCAGACATAGAAACCTGCACTCCTGTCTGATAGCAGGGAATCTGCACAGCTACTGCCTTTGTTTGAGTTCAAGTATCTCTGAACATTAGAGTGTGCCTAAGAAAAGAACGAAATTCAAACTGACCATGGAGGAACCTATGTGGGAGAGTTCACTGCACAGGAGAAGTTAAATGTATAGTTTTTAAAGTGTAACCTTGCTGTCAATCTACAATAGTGAATAGAGTGTGTTCTTTTTAGTTTGTTTTATTGAAATCTGTCTCTAAAATTTTAAAAATATGGAGCAGTGTTTTTTTTTATATTTTTAGAGCAATAAGACACTGATTTTGAGTTTGTAGGTGTTTTAAGGAGCAATAATGACCTTTTAGAGTGAGATGCTCTTCCTGTTGGATGTGGGAGATTAGGGAGAGTTTCCATGTTACTGATCGTTTGTCTGCAGGAAATGTCTGGTTGCGATTCCTATCAGATTGCAAGGATTGTTTAGAGTGGGAGTTGGAGGCAATAAGCAATTTACAGGACTAGGGTGTGTGATAGATGGCAGTTACAGGAAGGGAGAAAAACCACATGGTCAGGTAGATGGGTTAACTCCAGGAAAGGTAAGCAATTAGTGTAAGCATTGTCTGTCGCTATCCCTGTTTAAAACAAGTATGCTGTTTTGGAAAACATAGAGGGTGATGGGCTGTTAAGAGAATGGAGCACGAAACCGCCAGGTTTGTGGTACAGAGACTGGTTCTTGGGGGAGGGGGGGGTGGTTTGGTTAGGGGTCCGGGGGTGGGACCGGGGTTGGGGAGGGTTGGGGGCTCATGTGGTGTGCTGCTGCCAAGTCTCTTGAATGGAGAGCAGACTTAGCAAGTGCTCGCTTTGTCAATTCCATTAAACTGATAGGAGGTGGGGAATTGTGGTGGTCTATAGCAATGCTGCAGGTTCCTAACACACGTGTGTGTGTGTGTGTCTGTCTGTCTGTCTGCTCAGAAACAAACACTGTGAGAGACGAGAGGGGGAGCAAGGCAGACAGAGAAAGAAGGAAACTTCGGAAAGCTCCGAGCCCCAGGGGTGAGGCACTGAGTCAATTAACTGGATAATCAATTATCCAAACTAAATAATGCCTGCACATCTTGTTCAGATAATAGTTTCCTCTGTATTCTGAAAGTGGCCTAACCACCGTCCTGTACAGCTGTAACATGACTTTCAACTCCTATAACCATTGCCCTGACCAGTAAAGGAAAGCATACCAAAAGCAATGGATCCAGCACCAATCCTTGTGGCACATCACTGGTCACAGGCCTCCAGTCTAAAAACCAACCCTCCAACACCAACCTCTGTCTTCACCTTCCAGCCAGTTCTGTATCCAAATGGCTAGTTCTCCCTGTATTCTGTGAGGTCTAACCTTGCTCACCAGTCCACCTTTAGGAATAATGTCAAACGCCTTACTGAAGTCCATATTGATCACAAGTACTGCTCTGCCTTCATTAATTCTCTTTTGTTATTACTTCACAAAACTCAATCAAGTTTGTGAGACATGATTTCCCACGCACAAAGCCATGTTGACTATCCCTAATCAGTCCTTGCCTTACCAAATACACGTACATCCTGTCCATCAGGATTCCCTCCAACAACTTGCTCGCCACCAATGTCAGGCTTACCAGTCTATAGTTCCCTGGCTTGTCTTTACCATTTTTTCTTAAGTAGTGGCATCACGTTAGCTAACCTGCAGTCCAACACCTCACACGTGACTATCGATGATGCAAATATTTCAGCAAGTGGCCCAGCAATCACTTCGCAAGCTTTCCACAGAATTCTAGGGTGGACCTGATCTGGTCCTGGGGATTTATTCATCTTTACGCATTTCAAAACATCCAGCATTTCCTCCTCTGTAATATGGCCATTTTAAGATATCACCATATCTTTCCCTACATTCTATATCTTCCATGTCCTCCTTTACAGTAAACACTGATTAAAATACTCATTTTGTATCTGTTGCGGTTCCACCCAAATAAATTCCCTGGACTGTTCCCAGGAATACCCTCCCTAAGTACAGTTGTAATGTTATCCCTTATCAAAAAAACTATTCCCACTACACTCTTGCCTCCCTTTTTATCCTTCCTATAGCATTTGTATCCTGGAAAATTTAAGCAGCCAGTTCTGTCTATCCCTGAGCCACATCTTTGTAATTGCTATGACATCCCAGTCCCATGTTCCTAACCATGTCCTGAGTTCATCTGCCTTCTGTTAGGCCTCTTGCATTGAAATAAATGTAGTTTAATTGATCAGTCCTACCTTGTTCTCTGCTTTGCTTCTGCCTACCCTGACTGTTTGACTTGCTGTTTTTCCCAACTGTACCAGTCTCAGACTGACCTCTTTCCTCACCATCTCCCTGGATCCAACCTGCCCACCTTTATAAGTCCAAATCCTCCCAAGCAAGATTAGGGCTAGTCAGTATGGCTTAAACTGGCTCAAAGGTAGAAAGGGTGGTGATGGAGGGTTGTGTTTCAAACTGGAGTCCTGTGACCAGTGGTGTGCCACAAGGATCAGTGCTGGGTCCGCTGCTTTTCGTCATTATATAAATGATTTGGATGTGAACGTAGAAGGTACAGTTAGTAAATTTGCAGATGACACCAAAATTGGAGGTGTAGCGAACAGTGGAGAACGTTACTTCAGAGTACAACGGGATCTTGATCTGATGGGCCCATGTGCTGAAAGGTGGCAGATGGAGTTTAATTTAGATAAATGCGAGGTGCTGCATTTTATTGAAAGGACAAATCTTAGCAGGATTTGTACACTTAATGGTAAGGCCCTAGGGATTTTTGCTGAACAAAGAGACCTTGGAGTGCAGGTTCATAGTTCCCTGAAAGTAGAGTCGCAGGTAGATAGGATGGTGCAAAAGGTGTTTGGTATGCTTTTCTTTTATTGATCAGAGTATTGAGTATAGGAATTAGGAGGTTGTGTTGCGGCTGTACTTGACTTTGGTTAGGCCACTTTTGGAATAACGTATGCATTTCTGGTCTCCTTCCTATTGGAAGGATGTTGTGAAACTTGAAAAGTTTCAGGAGAGATTTACAAGAATGTTGCTAGAGTTTGAGCTATAGGGAGAGACTGAAAAGGCTGGGGCTATTTTCCCTGGAGTGTCAGAAGCTGAGGGGTTACCTTTTAAAGAGGCTTATAAAAATCATGAGGGGCATGGATAGGGTAAATAGACAAGGTCTTCTCCCTGGGGTGGGGAAGTCCAGAACAATATGGCATGCATTTAAGTTGAAGGGGAAAGATATAAGAGGCCTAAAAGGGCAACTTTTTTCATGCAGAGGCTGATGCGTGTATGGAATGAGCTGCCAGAGAAATCGTGGAGGTTGATACAAGATTTTAAAAGGTATCTGGAATGGGTGTATGAGTAGGAAGGGTTTAGAGGGATATGGGCCAAGTTGTGGCAAATGGGACAGGATTAGTTCGGAATATCTGGTCTGCATGGATGAGTGGGACCGATAGGTCTGTTTCTGTACTCTAAATCTGACTGTATAAGAGCACTTATTCTTATCCACTTCAGTAAAGACGATGTAAGATTTAGGGACAAATGTTTTCCTGTTTCCTTTACAAGATGTGTATTGATATACACAAGTCTTTTATTGACAAAGTGTAGTAAGGTATTGAAACTCAACAGTTTTGACATAACTCCAATTATGACATGGAGTATTTGGCTTGTGCATCTATGTTCTTGTGTACATAGCAGTGAAAACACAATGATAGCTCATGCAGTTAGAATTCTCTCTACAGCTTATATGGTTATTCACATGCAAACAGAAAAAGCACAAGGATTATGTAATATCTATGGTTCTATTTCAAGTCAGTCGTACATTGAACTAAGCAGCTGTTTATTCATATTATACAGTGTTGAGTAGAATGAATAACTCTTGACCTCAAGCTGTGTGTTTTGTCATTAACTTTTAATGTCTAAGTTGCAAACTGAAACATTTTTACTGTTACTGACCTCATTCCTGATCTTTATCACATTTCCAGTGCATGGAATTTATAGTTAGAAACAAATCTGCAATAAAACATGTAATATTGTCAAATTAAGGAAATGTTTAATTGGAATTTAAAACTGCAAATTCTCTCAAATTAGAAATGTTTTGGAAATAAAGAATTTGATAATTTTCCTGAAAATTTGCTCCTTTAAAACTTATTAAGTGCAAGGACTCTGGCATAGTGGCAATGAGAAGCTGTCACTATTCATAGGCAATGATAATAGGCTGAGAAAAGGAACAATTTCTGAAGTGTGTTAGGGAAAATTTTTCTTAATCAAGGGCGGCACGGTGCCTCTGGGCATGAGGGTCCAGGTTCAATTCTGTCCTTGGGGGAGTGTCTATGTTGAGTTTGTACATTCTCCCCATGTCTGCATGGGTTTTCTCTGGGTGTTTTGGTTTTCTGCCACAGTCCAGAGCTGTGCCAAGTATGTGGATATGCAATTTAGCATGGCTAATAGTGTCCAGAGATGTGAAGGTTGGTGCTGCTCAGTGTATTTCTACCCAGTGTGAAACAAAGCACTGATGGATCTGCTTCTGAGTGAGATATGTCAAGTGCAGGTAGGGAAATGTCTAGGGAAGTTAGTACTATAATGTTTAAATTGCTCCATGCTTGTTTCCACAGCTAGTTTCAATGCGGTGAGAAGGAATCTTCCCCAGAAGTGAAACCAAAAATTAGTAAGCAAAACTGACATAACACTGGGCTGCCTTTTAAAGAGGTGACATTTTAAGTACATCCAAGATTTTTTTTAAAAAATCCAACCGGGGAAAGCTAGGGCAGCAAAAGCCAAAGCACTCTTGAATATCAGAAATAGAGATGATACATAAAAAGGGAGCATATTACTAATGTGAGGTTGAATTTAAATAAGTGAGCATCAGGCTGAATATAGAAATTCTTCAGAGAAGCAGAAGTAATTATAAGTATGAGGGGAAAATTGTATGAGAAGATATTTTGAGGTAAAGGAAAGAATTTAGACTTCTATAACACCCAAATAAAAAAAGTCTACAAAAGGGGTGATGTTGATCTGGGATTGAAAGAAGACCAAACATACAAGCAGAAGGATAAAAAGGATGTGCTAGAACACTCAGGTTTGTTAGTATCTGGGGGGAAAGAAATAAAGTTAATGTTTTGAGTT
Source organism: Chiloscyllium plagiosum (assembly GCF_004010195.1). Lineage (NCBI taxonomy): Eukaryota > Metazoa > Chordata > Chondrichthyes > Orectolobiformes > Hemiscylliidae > Chiloscyllium > Chiloscyllium plagiosum. The sequence continues at coordinate 53,831,741 of NC_057720.1, forward strand.
TGTTATGACTAATCTTTAGAACAGGTTGAGGGTGATTTTGTTGATTTTTGTGTATATGAATTTTCAAAATACCATCCAGTTACTTGCCACAAGTCTAACCTCTATGGATGGATTTGGGGAAAGGGCAAAAATAGTATGGATACAAAATAGTCTGAATGGTAGAAAACATGAGTGATGAATTGTTCTTTTCCCAACTGAAGGTCAGTCAGTATAGTCATATTCCTTTGAATGTTGGTACTAGGATTACTGCTTTTCTTGATCTTTGTTCATGACCTTGACTTGTGTGTACAGGGCAGTATTTTAAATTTTTGCAGATGACACAATTTGAATATACTGTGAGCTATGAGGAGTATAGTCTTCAGGAGAGGCTGGTGGAATGGGCAGACAAGTGGCAGATGAAATTTTAATGTGAGAAAAGTGTGAAGAAATGCATTTCAATAGGAAGAACAAGGTGAAGCATTATAAAATAGTTCTGAAAAGTTACAGAGGAACAGAGATCTGGGGATATATGTGCACAAATCACTGAAGGTGGTAGAACAAGTAGAGAAAGTGGTTAAAAGGAAAATAGGATTCTGGGCTTCAAAGATATAAAGCAAAGAAATTGTTTTGATTTTCAATGAAGCATTGGTGCATTGTCCAGTTCTGGAAACAGTACTTTAGGGAGGTCAGCAAAGATGTGTAAGAATGGTGCTAAGGTTGAAGGATGGTTTGTGGAAGCTCTGGTTATTGTCTTCAATACAACAAAAGATTTAAGATTTTTCATCAGTGAGAACTTTCAACCCATTATTCTAAAATGTCTAATGATTTGAAAGAATCAAAAACTGCAGCATGTTAATTTTAAGGGAGATGAGAAATGAACCATAGTGAAGTTGCCTCCACCAGCTGCACTTTAATATCTGGCATAGACTGTCTTATGATGAAGAGCAATTCAGCTGTGCTTTTGAAAAGGATAATACGTAGCAGTATAAGGGTGTATGGTGCAAAAAGTCCATGAATTTGTCTATCCTTTCTCTCAATCTATCATAATGCCCCTCTTTTTTGTTTCTTTGCTGGTCTGTTGTATTCTTAAATGCACGTATACTGTATGCTTCAGCCACCCCCTGTGATAGCAAGTTTTTGTTTTATTCTTTGGGTGAAAATCGTTCTTGTGCATTTGTTCCAAAGAACATTTACAGCCCAGGAACAGGCCCTTCAGCCCTCCAAGCCTGAGCCGATCCAAATGTACTATCTAAACCTGTCGCCCAATTCCTAAACATCTGTATCCCTGTGCTCCCCACCTACTCATGCATCTGTCCAGACGCATCTTAAATGAATCTACCATGCCTGCCTCTACCACCTCTGCTGGCAATGCGTTCCAGATACCCACCACCCTCTGTGTGAAGTACTTGCTACGTGTACCTCCCTTAAACTTTCCACCTTTCACCTTGAAAGCGTGACCTCGTTATTGACTTCTTCACCCTAGGAAAAAGCTTGTCTCTATCCACCCTGTCTATACCCTTCATGATTTTGTAAACCTCCAATTTCCTTTTTTCTAATGAAAATAAACCTAACCTGCTCCACCTCTCTTCATAGCTAGCACCTTCCATACCGGCAACATCCTCGTAAACCTTTTCTGCACCCTCGCCAAAACATCCACATCCTTTTGGTAATGTGGCGACCAGAACCGTACACCGTATTCAAAATGCGGCCGAACCAATGTCCTGTACAAGTTTAACCTGACTTGCCAGCTCTTATGCTCTTCCAATGAAGGCAAGCATACCAAATGCCGCCTTGACCACTCTATCCACCTGTGCAGCAACCTTCAGGGTACAATGGACCTGCACTCCCAGATCTCTCTGCCCATCAACTTTTCCCAAGACTCTTCCGTTCATTATATAATTCGCTCTAGAATTAGTCTTGCCTAAATGCATTGTCTCATTTGTCTGGATTGAAATCCATCTGCCACTTTTCCGCCCAACTCTCCAGTCTATCTATATCCTCCTGTATTCTCTGATAATCCCTTATGCTTTTTGCTACTCCACCAATCTTCGTGTCATCTGCAAACTTGCTGATCATACCAACAATGCCCTCTTCCAGATCATTTGTGTATATCACAAACAACAGTGACCCTAACTGACCCCTGTGGAACACCACTGGTCATCTTTCTCCATTTCGAGAAACTCCCTTCAACTACTCCTGTCTCCTGTTGCTGAACCAGTTCTTTATCCACCTAGCTAGAACACCCTGCATACCATATGACTTCACTTTCTCCATTAGTCCACCATGGGGAACCTTATCAAACGCCTTACGAAAGTCCATGTATATGACATCAACAGCCCTTCCTTCATCTATCAACTTGGTCACTTCCTCGAAGAACTCTAAGTTGGTAAGGCACAATCTCCCCTGCACAAAACCCTGTTGCCTATCACTGATAGGCCCATTCTTTTCTAAATATAAACAGATCCTATCCCTCAGTACCCTCTCCAACAAGTTTCCCACCACTGACATCAGGCTCACTGGTCTGTAGTTACCCAGAATATCCCTACTACCCTTCTTGTACAGGGGGACAACATGAGTAAGTTTCCAGTCCTCCGGCACCTCACCTGTATTTAAGGATGCCACAAAGATATCTGTCAGTGCCCCAGCTATTTCCTCTCTTGCTTCCCTCAGCAACCTGGGATAGATCCCATCCAGTCCTGGGGATTTGTCCACCTTTAATAACCTCTAGCCTACCCAACACATCTTCCCTACTTCTGTCAACGTGATCCAGACTAATCAAACTTTTATCTCCAATCTCAACATTCATCATGTTCCTCTCCTCAGTGAACACTGATGCAAAGTAATCATTCAGAATCTCACCCATTCTCTCCGGTTTGACACACAGCCTTCCTTCATTATCCTTTAGTGGACCAATCCTTTCTCTAGTTACCTGCTTGCTTCTTTATATATGAATAAAATGCTTTGGGATTCTCCTTATTTCTGCTTGCTAAAGCTATTTCATGACTCCTTTTAGCCCGCTGATTCCTTGTTTAAGATTTGTCCTACTCTTCTGATATTCCTCCAGGGCCTGTTCTGTTCTTAGCTGCCTGAACCTTACATACGCTTCCCTTTTCCTCTTGGCTAGTCCTATGATTTCTTCTGTCATCCACGGTTCATGAATCTTGCCCTTCCTATCCTTTGCCTTCAACAGGACATGCCTATCCTGCACTGCCTTTAACCTATCTTTGAAAGCCTCCCACATCTCAAATGTGGACTTCCCTTCAAATAGTTGTGTCCAATCCACATTTCCGAGCTCCTGCCTAATTTTGATATAATTGGCCTTGGCCCAGTTTAGTACTCTTCCCTTAGGACTACTCTTGTATTTATCTACGAGTATTCTAAAACTTACAGAATTGTGGTCACTGTTGCCAAAGAAATCCACCACCGCAACTTGTACCACCTGTTCTGGCTTGTTCCCCAATACCAGGTCCAATATGGCCCCTTCCCTCATCGGACTGTTAACATACTGCTCTAGAAAACTCTCCTGGATGCTTCTTACAAATTCTATCCCATCCAGACCTCTGACGCTAAGTGTATCCCAGTCAATGTTGGGAAAATTAAAATCTCCCATCACCACTACCCTATTGCCTCTACGTCTTTTCATAATCTGTTTACCTATTTGTTATTCTACCTCACGCTCACTGTTGGGAGGCCTGTAATACAGCCCCAACAATGTAACTGCACTTTCTTATTTCTCAGCTCCACCCATAATGCCTCACTACCCAAGCCCTCGATAATGTCCTCCTTTAGCACAGCTGTGATATAGTCCCTGACCAGCAACTCCACCAACCCCCCCCTTTTTTTTTTTACTTCCCTCCCTGTCCTGTCTGAAGCATCTATATCCTGCAACCTTTAGTTGCCAATCATCATGGTCACTTTCCATGCCCTCTGTTTCATGCTGTCCATGACAAGTGGGAATGTTTTAGTATCCATTTTATCAAAACCCTTTAATTCTTAATCTGTTAGTTCATTCCCTCTGTCATTTCTTGTAAAGACTCCCAGCCTATTTAATCCCTTTTCTGTTTTTTATATATATGCACATCTTTTGTATCATCATTGCAAACTTTCTATCCAGCCTGCCTGGTGCCTCTGTATCCTTTTGTGTAATGTTACAAACAGAATTCCATGACTGACTTGAAGTGGTAGTACCAAGGTTCAGTACAGACTTAATATTTTCAAGTAGAACAGTTATTTTGTTTATCTAAAAGTAAAACCTAGTGATTGCTTTCTTTTTCAAATGGCCTTGCTCACTTCTGGCATAACATTTTTTGTGATTGCTGTATTTGTACTGTGATATCTTTGTTTCTTGATCTCCTCTTCCAAGCAATACATGACCTCCATATCATTCCAACATTGGCATACTTGCTCACAATGATCTTTAAACTTCCTTTGCCAATTATTTATTCATTTGTTTGCAAATTTATTTATGTCCTTATGCAATTTATTGTGATCCTTTTCCGCATCCTCACCAATTAGGTGCCATTTGTAACTTTGGAATTTCTCTGATTCCAGTGTCTAAGTTGCTTATCTAAGAGGAGTGGTTTTATCACGTCTCACTCCTTATCTCTTCTTTGAAGCTAGTTAGAAATCCGTTCTTCTATTGCCTCCCAATTCTGCACTCACCATAACATCTTGGATTTCTTTTAATCAACCTGTTCAAACATGTTATGACTTGTTTGAGATATGTAGGATTTGAACCCGGATCTGCTGGTAGAGAGAGAGAGAGAGAGATGGAATCTTTATGGCTCAGAGGTGAGAATGTTGCCAACTGAGCCCCAGCTGACACTAACTTTTTTAATCTTGGTATTTCAAATAGTCTATTCAGCATTTCATTTAAGGTCTTTGGAAAATCCAAATAGCATCTATCTCATTATCATTATCTATTGTTACTTCAAGAAAGATGACAAGGTTGGGCAAGTAAGGTGTTTAATTTTGAAATTTATTATTAACTTTTTAGATGTTCTATTTGCTTGAGTAGGATTCCATTTTTCCTAAGCGCACAAAGAATTTTGTAGGGTTAGGGGGAAAAGGTGGGTTAATGTACCTCAGAGTTGATTTTAGAGACCTTGTCTAGTCCAATAGGCTGAGAATGGCCTCCTTTTCATAACTGGGATTCTGTCCTAATTGTATACTGTCATTGCCAAAATGCCGATGTTCACTTAAAACCTTCTGTTTCGGTCATCTGCAAGTCTCTAACTATGTAGCAGTTCTATTTCCCTGGTTCATTCATTGATAATTCTTTTCAGGAATCAGAGATGGAAACCGAAGAGGAGGTAGATATTTTGATGAGTAGTGACATCTACTCAGCAACGTTATCTACAAAATCTATTACCTTCGCACGTGCGCAGACAGGCTGGCTTTTCCGTGAGGATAAAACGGTATGACAACTTCTATCTGATTGCTAATTTTCATGAGAGATGTGGTTTGTAATGTGATGGAGAAATTACATTTTCCATAATGTTCAGCTGTGAGAATTAGTGCTTGGCAGGATCCTTCTCATAATAAGCAATTATAATTTAAGCAGTGATCTCTCAAATGTCTTGTACACTATATTACTGGAGGAAGAGAAACTCTGTGCTATTTATATAGTCACTTGGATTCAATCATTTTGGGTGCCTGTTTCAGGGAGATTAAACAATGAAGGAAAAAGTTCTTCATAAAGTTAATTGTCACTTTATTGCTAGTTAAAATTTGTACAGGAGAATACAGCTAAGCTGCTTCTTTCCTCTTGGACCGTAGGAACTAGGAGGAGGAGTAGGCAATTCATTCCAGGTGGTTCTCCTATAACTTGTTTCTACATCATGAATTGGTTGGAACACAATTGCTGAATTTAGACCAATAGTTGTAGAACACAAACTTTCCGTACCTGTATAGGATACAACACTATTTCAGCCCCATTAGTTTAAACAGTGCTGGTATTGCCCAGTTTTCTGCTGGAAAGATGGCATGGGCCCCGTACATTGGTGTTGCACCATTTGAGATAATCATGGCTGATCTCATCTCAGCCTCAACTCCACTTTCCTCACCTGCTTTCCATAACCCTCTAACCCCTTACTAATTAAAAACCTGTATCTCCTTTAAACTTACTGAATATCCCAGCATCCTCTGAGGTGGTGAATCTGCAGATTCTGGACTCTGAAGTAATTTCTCCTCCTCTATTTTAAGACTGCTATCTTTTATCCTAAAACTATGACCTATCCTTGTAGTTGTCCCACATGAGGAAACATTCTTCCTACATCTATTATGTCAATCCCTTTCAGCATCTTGCATACCTCAAATCTCCTCTTGCTCTGTTAAGATCCAGAGGGTATTGGCTTGAACTGCTCAAATCTGTCTTAAGACAAACCCCTCCTCTCTCCACACTCTCCTGTGGACCACCACCAGTACAACTAAATCCCTATAATAAGGGGACCAAAATTGTACGCAATAGTCCAGGCATCATGGTGTGCATCTGAATACATCAAATGTAATGAGGATTTAAGCCATAAGGCAGAGTAGAATTGGTCTGTTCAGTCCATCGAGTCTGCTCTACTGTTCAATAATGGTTGATTATGTTTCCCAATGCCATTCTCCTGTTTTCTCCCTATAGCCCTTCTCCCTAATCAAGAATCTATTGATCTCTGGCTTAATTACACTGACTTGGCTTCCACAGCCTTCTATGGCAATGACTTCCACAGATTCAACATCCCTTTGGCTCTATATCCAAGGATACATGCCCATCAAAAGGACAGGAAGATGGGCAGAGGAATCACAGTTACCTTATTAGAAAGCAATGAAATTAAATTATATAGCAATTATAGAGTCACCCTCCTGATGAAATGCTCCTGCCCAAAATGTCGACTCTCCTGCTCCTCGGATGCTGCCTGACCTGCTGTGCTTTTCCAGCACCACTCTAATCTTGACTGTCATCTCCAGCATCTGCAGTCCTCACTTTCACCTTTTGTGGTACAGCCGACTACAGAACAGGCAATTCTGGGTTTGGTGACCTACAAGGAGATGAACTTGATTAGGGAGCTTAAGGTGAAGGAATGCCTTGCAGGGTGTCTGTGACCATAATATGATAGAATTCACCCGACAGTTTGAGGGAGAAGATGAAATTAGATGTAAAAGTATTGCAATTGAGGAAACTTAACAACAAAGACGTAATGGTGGAGCTTGTCAGAGTTGACTGGAAGGAAACCCTAGCAGATGAGATGAGTGGAGCAGCAACAGCAGCAGTTTGTAGGGATAATTTGGGAAGCAGAAGGGAGGATGAGGTAACCACATCTGACAAGGAAAGTCAGGAACAGCATAAAGCATACCATGTGGTGAAGGTTAGTGGGAAGCCAGAGGATTGAGAAGCCTTTAGAAACCAGTAGAGGATTCTTTTAAACGAGCAGGAGAAGACAGGAGAGAAATAGATCTGATGAAGGGTTCTATGTCGGATTCCTGATGAAGGGCTTCTGTCCGAAATGTCGACTCTCCTGCTCCTCTGATGCTGCCTGACCTACTGTGCTTTTCCAGCACCACTTTAATCTTGGCTGTACCACAAGCTGAGCCAAAAAAATCTCATTCCACAAATTCCATTCTTTAAATCTGCGACCAACCTGATTTTTCCCAGTCCACCTGCATATTGAAGTTCCCCATGATTATTGTACTCGTGCCTTTCTAGCATGTCTTTTCTAGGAGGCCTGTATGTAACTCTCCAGGGTCTTTATTTCTTTGCTGTTCCCCACACATTCTACACCTTTTGACTCTATATCACTATTTTCTATATAATTTTCATTGCTTACTAATAAGGTGACTGTGATTCCTCTGCCCATCTTCCTGTCTTTTTGATGGGCATGTATCCTTGGATATTTAGTTGCTCGCACTGAGCCCTTTACAGCCACATCTGATTACCCACAACATCACACTTGCCAATCTTAATGTGCATCAAAGCTTGTTTTGTATACCATGTGCATTTACAACACCCTCAGCCTTGTGTTGACTACACCCCTTATAGTTGTTCTCTTACCTACTGTACCTAATGCCACCCTCCCAGGCATTGAGTTCCAGTTTGCTACCATTCTGAGGGAAAACAAATTTCTCACCACCTGTAAACCATTTCCCCCTGTCCACCGTGATAATTATTACCAATCTCAAAACATGTCAGTCCTCAGTGTCTAGTATTCCAAGGCAAACAATCCCAACCCATCCAATTCCTCTTTATAACTGGAAGTCCTCCAGCCCCAGACAACATATTGATGAATCTCCTCTACATTCTTCCTATAATTGGAATTCCAGAACTGCACACAATACTGTAGCTATGGCTTAACCTGCATTAGATACAGTTGCAGTGTAACTTCCCTGTTCATAAACTCTGCCTTGACTAATAAAGGTAAGTATCCCAAATGACTCCTTAACCACATTTTTTCTTAGTTTCTTAAAATTATTTTAAAGATGATGCAGGAGTTGCTGGTAGGCTAGCATTTGCTTCCTATCTCTAATTGACCTTGAAGGTCATAATGAGCCGTCGTCTTGAACCACTTCAGTCTGAGACGTGTCTGTAGACCCACAACAGAAGTCCAGTATTTAGATTCCATAACAGTGAAGCAACTGCAATATAGCTACAAGTCAGGACATCTTGGAGGAGAGTTTGCAGGAAAGTGTTGCTGTGCATCTGCCTGTGTCCCTCTGAGGTGGCAGGAGTTATTGGGTTGGAAGGTGTTTTGCTTTTAATTTGTTTCTACTTAAGTGTGATGCTGTGCAATTAATAAAATTGCCTAACTTTGAGAATAACAAATTTTTAAAGGAACGAGTTGGGAACTTCTTAGCAGATTTTTACTCTGTAAATGGCCTTGTTCTGGAATCCAGAAAGCGACGTGAGCACCTCAGTGAAGAGGATATCCTGAGAAATAAGGCTATAATGGAAAGTCTGAGCAAAGGAGGAAATTTGATGGAACAAAATTTTGAGGTAAATTTTATTTTGAGTACTGTGTTTTAAATGAGAGTAAAAGAAAATCAAATTTGTTTTTAAGTTTGAGAACAAATAAAGTTTCAAATAACATGCTACTTGAATATTACTGAAATTTAGTTTTTTTTTAATTCTAGAGTCAAACTTCAACATTTTATTATTGTTAGATGGATGCTGAACTCTTTAATGAATGGTTAGTTGGAGAGACTGAACACAAATTATATTGTCATGCTTGCTAGAATAGCACACTGGAAATCAAATCCTGTTGTTTCTGGCATTGTTACAAAAGTTGAGCTGGGTAGAATTCCCAGATTTACCTGATTTTTAGCCCAAGATAGAAACCTACTCTGCTTTCTGTATTTTAAGAATTGCTTTTTATTAAAAGTAATTAAACTCTTAACTACAGGTAAATAGTTGGCATATAACACTACAATGAAAACTGTTTCAAATTCCCCCTTAGTCTCTCGTCCTCCCCACCTTGTACGATGTATATGCAGGAAACATTATCATTTGTATGGTCAGGACCTGGATCTGCACATCACACCAGAATTTGTCCATTACATCTGTTAACTATAGCTGCTGCTTCCTGACCTGAAGCCAAAGATCACGTGTTATGGGGCAATACCACACATAAAATTATAGATGATCAGGTAGCTCACCTGCTCTTGCTGCCTGTCATAGGCATGCAGGAAGGATTTTAGCCTTCAAAATCCATCTGTTTGATCATGTTATCCATGCATGATCCACTGTCATTCGGTCCTGGAGTGGACTTGAAGTTATATCTTCTAGCACAGTAGCAGGGATAGTATCCATTGTGCTGCAAGGCCTTCCTGAATGGTTAGCCTCTGCCAAGGTTGCCCACCTTGAAGTTTTCCTACTCCCTTTGCAAAGATCTGTGGGTGACTCTCCCACTGCGACCTCCTGGTCATCTCTGCCCTGAAGCATTCATTTCCCACCTGCATCCACCTATTGCCATCTCATCTACTTTTTCCCCAGCCCCAGCCCCACCCCCCCACTTATTTTTTAGTCTGCTTACCTATCCCCAGTCCTGATGAAGGATCCTGCCCAAACCGTTGACTCTCCTGCCCTTCTACAGCTTGACCTGCTGTGCTTCTTCCAGCTCCACATTTATCAACTATGCATCCTATCCGAACCTCCACTAGCATTTCTAAGACTTAGGAAGTCTCATTTCAAGAGGTTTCTGGGCAAGCAAAAATCTGCAGTTTTGGCTTAGTACGCCACAAGGGAGACCCATATTAAAGGTATAAGCTGTTGAATGAAAATATTTTCCCATCAAATCTTCCAAGACTTTTATTGTATTATTGAATCTGGATGTATCCTATCATAACTATAATTATAAAATCATACAGCTTTAAAACAGATGCTTTGGTCCAATCAGTCCATGTTGACCATAATCCAAAACTGAACTAGTTCCACCTGCCTGCACTCTGCCCATATCCCTCCAAACCTCTTCCTATTCATGTACTTATCCAAATGTCTTGAGCATTATATCTGTATCTGCATCCACCACTTCCTCTGGCATTCCACACAACCCACTCTTGGTGGGTTTTTTTTCAAAAACCCTCCATCTTTAAATATTTCTCCTCTAACTTTTAAGACCAGGGGGCCTATTTATAAGATCCCATCGCCTTAGTGCAAAGACCCCTGCCATTCACCTTACCCATGCCCCTCATGATTTATGGAAGCTTTGCTTCAATTCAGTGGTCATTATGAAATTAACTGCTTGGCATCAGGGTTTCCATGCATGATGGCGAACTAGCCACCAAAAAATTCATAGTATCTTGAAAGTGAAGTAGGTAGGTAGATAGAATAATGAAGGAGGTGTTTGGTATGCTTTCCTTTATTGGCCTGAGCACTGAGTACAGGACTTGGGAGATCATGTTGCGGCTGTACAGGATGTTGGTAGGCCAGTTTTGGAACATTGTGTGCAATTGTAGATGTGTCTGTTCTCCCCTCCCTCTCTCCCCCCGCATAGGAGGGATGTGTGAAACTTGAAAGGATTCAGAAGAGATGGGCAAAGATGTTGCCTGGGTTGGAGGGTTTGAGCTATTGGGAGAGGCTGAATAGGCTGGGGATGTTTTCCCTGCAGTGTCAAAGGCTGAGGAGTGACCTTTTTATGGAGGTTTATAAAATCATGAGGGGCATGGATAGGATAAATAGACAAGGTCTTTTCCCTGAGTTGGGGGTGTTTAGAACTGGAGGGGATAGGTTTGGGGTGAGGACAAAGATTTAAAAGGTACCGAAGGGGCAACATTTTCACGCAGAGGGTGATGAGTGTATGGAATGAGCTGCCTGTGGAAGTGGTGGAAGCTGGGACAAATACAACATTTTAAAAGGCATTTGGATGGGTATATGAATAGGAAGATTATGAATCTATGGAATTCCCTGTCCAGTGAAATAATTGACGCTACTTCATAAATGTTGTTGTGGTTCTGTTCGCCGAGCTGGGAATTTGTTGCAGACGTTTCATCCCCTGTCTAGGTGACATTCTCAGTGCTTGGGAGCCTCCTGTGAAGCGCTTCTGTGATCTTTCCTCCGGCATTTGTAGTGGTTTGAATCTGCCGCTTCTGGTTGTCAGTTCCAGCTGTCCACTGCAGTGGTCAATTTTTCTGAGCCTTTAAAGGAATTAAGGGTTATGGTGAAAGGGCAGGTAAGTGGAGCTGAGGCCACAAAAAGATCTTATTGAATGGCAGAGCAGGCTTGAAGGGCCAGATGGCCAACTCCTGCTCCTAATCCTTATGTAAGGATTTAGAGTGAAATGGGACTAGATTAATTTTGAATATCTGGTCGGCATGGACAGGTTGGACCAAAGGGTCTGTTTCCGTGATGTTATCTCTGACTCTAGAGAGTTATAACTGTACAGAAGGGAATTGTGGCCTCTTCTTACCAGTGGTGGCAACAACATAGCTGCCCTGGAATGCAAAGCAGGTCAGGCTTTGCATCAGGGAGTCTCTAATTTTGGTTGAGGGTTGTGGAGGGAGGGGAGTGTCTTATTGTAGACCACATGATGAGATCAGAAATCCATAGCTTCAGATCTGAGTTTCAACTAGAACTTAATGGCCAAGGAACGTGTGTTCTCACACAGCTGTCAGATTATCCACCTATAAATCTTTCCAACCCCCTAATGGCAGAAATTAAGAGTGGAGATTCCTGACAAGCTGCATGATGGAAAGAAAATTGGAGCCCCTAGCATTTCAGTTGAAAGCTCTAGACTACAGCATGCATGTAAAAGTTCACAGTTGCCATGGAAACTGACACCAAGTGATTTGTAAGACATTCAATATTTGAGTGAATGGGGAGGAAAAAAGGTTACTAATAAGACAGTTGATTATCTAAAGTACTGCGTGTTGAAGTATTGGAGACATGATGAATGATGGCATTTATGTTGGCAATGTAATATGAAATAAATATAGATGTTTTGTTTGAAAGGAAGGATAATTATGAAGACTATGGTCAACATATGCAAATCGATGTAAGGAGACAAAAGCTGTAAAAGTATACAATACCATTTTAACTCCTCAGTTAAATGACTAACTTTGGCCTACCAAATTCTGTCGTTGCAAATTCATGTGCAGTCCAATTTTGTGGTTTATTTATTTCAGATGCTTACCAGATTCAGAGGAGCTTGTTTTAAAATCTTATTAATTCTTATAACTCCCGTTATAAATGTTATAGTTTTGAGGAAGTGATGGCCTAGTGGTATTTTTGCTGGACTGTTGATCCCCAAAAAAAGATCCAGGTACAATCTGTTCTCATAATGCAATAGTTCCGTTCTTGTGCGATCTTGCGTCTGAGAAAATTGTGCGATAGCTACGCTATTTAAACTAATGGAGCCAGAATCGCATTATAGCCCAAACCCATAAGGAAAGTTTGTGTTCTTCAAATTCTTCAATTGCATTAAAGAAACACCTTATCGCAGAACCGCCTCTAATATTCTGGGACCTGGGTTCAAATCCTGCCACAGTGGAGTTTGAATTTGAAGATCTGGAACTAAGAGTCTAACAATGACCATGAATCCATTGATTTGATTGTTGGAAAACCCATCTGATCCACTGTCTATTTGGGAAGGAAACTACCCTTAACTGGTCCGACCTACGTGATATCCGGAGCTGAGCAGCCTTGGTGGAACCCCCACTGAATGGCTCTGAGCTTGTTGTCACTAAACAAGTGCTTCTTGAGTCTAGAGTGGACAAACACTAAGCCAATGGAATATATGAAAGAAAATGTGAGGCAATGTTCTTTTAGCAGGAACAATAGAGGATCTGAATAAGCGAATGAAGAAAGCCTGCAAAAAACTACACCACAGAAGGATTTGGGAGTCCTTGTACTGAATTTTTTTAATGCTACTTTTATAAAAAAGGTTCAGGTAATAAAAAAGGTTCAGAATGGAATGTTTGACTGTTATTTCAAAGGGAATGAAGTATAAAAAGAGAAATCTAGCCAAAACATTCAAGGCACCTGGGATGCTGTAAATAGTTTTGTTTCCTAATCTTAATGGACTGCAACGAATGCTATAGTCCATAAAAGGTTTGAGGGTTTTTGAGAGCAATAAAGTAGGTTGACCCTGTACTCATGGGTGTCCTAGAAGCATGTAGTGATCGTTGTTGGGATTCCTACTTGAATGACCGAGACCTTTGAATACAGGGCACAGTTTCAAAATTTGAGATAGTTGGGATGCATTGTGGACTGAAAAGAGGCTCATTTAGACTTTCAAAAGAATGCAGGAGATTTGGTGTTTTGGGCAGACAAGTGATAGATGAAATTTAATGCAGAGATGTGTGAAGTGATTCATTTTGATACAAGTAATGCAGACAGCCAAAATCAAAGGGATACACTTTTCAAAGGGTTGCAGGAAGAGAGAAACTAAGGCAAGGTATTTGTATATAAATCATTTGAGAGTGACCGGCCAAGCTGAGAGTGCAGTTAATAAGTCTTTTGTTAATTAATTGGGGCATAGTGTATAAAAGCAAGAATGTTATGTGTGTATAGAATACTGATTCGGCCTCAGCTGGATAATTGCATGCAGTTCAGGGTGCTACACCTTTTAGAGATTACAGTAAAGATGCAATAAAATGGAGATCAACTTCAGTTATGTAAAAAGATTTTGAGAAGTTGGTACTCTTCTTGGAGACAAGATGGTGGAGAGGAGATTTTAATAGAGGTATTCAAATTCGAGGAGTCTAGGCTGAGTAAATAGAGTTAGTCATAGTGATGTACAGCATGGAAACAGACCCTTTGGTCCAATCTGTCCATGCCGACCAGATATCCCAACCCAAGTCCCAGCTGCCAGCATCCGGCCCATATCCCTCCAAACCCCTCTGATTCATATACCCATCCAAATGCCTCTTAAATGTTGCAATTGTACCAGCCTCCACCACTTCCTGTGCCAGCTCATTCCATACATGTACCACCCTCTGTGTGAAAAAGTTGCCCCTTAGGTCTCTTTTATATCTTTTCCCCTCTCACCCTAAACCTATGCCCTCTAGTTATAGACTCCCCGACCCCAGGGAAAAGACTTCATCTATTTATCCTATCCATGCCCCTCATAATTTTGTAAACCTCTATACGGTCACCCCTCAGCCTCCAATGCTCCAAGGAAAACAGTCCCAGTCTGTTCAGCCTCTCCCTATAGCTCAAATCCTCCAACCCTGGCAACATCCTTGTAAATCTTTTCTGAACCCTTTCACGTTTCACAACATCCTTCTGATAGGAAGGAGACCAGAATTGCACGCAATATTCTAACAGTGGCCTAACCAATGTCCTGTACAGCTGCAACGTGACCTCCCAACTCCTGTACTCAATACTCTGACCTAGGACCTTACCATTAAGTGTATAAGTCCTGCTAAGATTTGCTTTCCCAAAATGCAGCACCTCGCATTTATCTGAATTAAACTTCATCAGCCACTTCTCTGTCCATCGGCCCATCTGGTCCAGATCCTGTTGTAATCTTCGCTCTCCACTACACCTCCAATTTTGGTGTCATTTGCAAACTTACTAACTGTACCTCTTATGCTCGCATCCAAATCATTTATGTAAATGACAAAAAGTAGATGACCCAGCACCGATCTTTGTGGCACTCCACTGGTGTCTGGCCTCCAGTCTGAAAAACAACCCTCCACCACCACCCTCTGTCTTCTACCTTTTGAGCCAGTTCTGTATCCAAATGGCTAGTTCTCCCTGTATTCCATGAGATCTAACCTTGCCAATCTGGTTAAAAAATAGTGTGATTAGGCCTAAGAAACAACAAAACTTCACTCAACATTTTTGAGTGAGGACTTGGTTTCAGACAGTGCTTTTCAGGTCCTAATAGAGGTGGATTCAATCAAGGCTTTCATTAAGGAATTGGATTGTATCTGGAAAAAGTGTGCACTTTTGCAAGGAGAATGGGGAGACGTGGCTCCTACTGAGAGTCAGCATTAACATGACTGGCTGGTTGAATGTCATCCATTGCCATAACGTTTTTCTTTTCAAATTCAAATGGAGTCCTTTCATTGTTCAAATTTCAAGTGTTTCTGCAACAAAAGCATCCTAGTTATCTAACTACTTATGTATAAGTTAATGATTAATTTCTAATGTTGACTTGTTCACCACAAGTATTCTCTAAATGACATACCTATAGCAATGAAATAGCAAATCCTCTGACTCACCTTGAAAACACCATGGGGGAGTGTCAACTGACGTATTATGGTTTCTTTTGGATTTTTTCTACAAATTCCTTTATGCCCACAAATATAATGCAAATTGCTTATGTTAACTTGTCATGTTGTAATTCTGCACACTTAAGTGCAGAAGCTAGAAACCATTGCAGTTTGATGCCCCTTTCCAAGATATTGATTCTGCAAATGTGCTTTATCCTCTTTGTTCTGCTAAAGCCAAAATAATTATTTGCTGTCACCAAGTGGCCTTGAACAAGAACTGGAAGGCATTTTATTATTTAATATGAAGCTTCATTATACAAGTACAGAAAATATTGCTTGTAGATTTGGGGAATAATTACCTTTTTAATTTTGAAGCTATTTTTACATTCTAACAAATTCAAAGCAAAAACTGAGTATATTAAAGCAATAAATTTATAACTGTTGCTTTGAGAAAAGGAAAATATTGTTTTTGAATTGTTTGCGCAGATTTCTTTCTGTATGCTTCTAAGCTATTCAGCCAGTTAGCTTTTTAATAATCTGCATTGCAAGGTACTGCATCTAGAATTGTTTTGCACTCACTTTTTCTTCTTTCTTTCTTCCTTTTTATTGCCTGTTTCAGGGCTCGACTGATCACTTATGGATGTGATATTTTGAGTGACCATGTCAAGAGTGCTTTTTTTTCCCCAGTAACATCCTAACATTTAACGGGCCTGTCACGTGTTCAAAAACCAGTCCAAACTAGTCAGCTGTTGCTGCTGCCTCAGATTGCATGCCACAGTTTTGACCTCCTTAATTCTCCTAGATTTTGTTAACTGTTAAACACTAGGGAATTAAAAAAAGGTTTGGTTTGCTGAAAGAACAATTGTAAACATGTATGAAAGGAGAAGAGTAGCTTTCTTAAACCTGTGGATGGAATAAGTATTTAAGGGATGGTTATGGATTGGCAACAAACTTAAGCCGTGCTGTCAATAGCATAGACACTCTGGAATTGCATTGACATCGCTTCTACACGATGTATTTTTAGTAGGAGACATCTTTAGTGTAACAGTCAAAATGAGGTGGCATCTCCGATTTCTTGCTTTGTCCAGTGGACCAAAGAAGAACATTCACAAGAACCAGCATCAAAGAAATAAGGCATTGTGGGTTTATGCTGGCAAACTAAAATATCATTATTCAGGAAACATCAGCAGCTCCAAACTTTCAGGGACTGGAATCTGAGATTTGTATGAATCTAGTATATATGAAGTTGCTGTGTAAGGTTACTTTCAAGTTTTGAAATGTTGATTTTTTTTTTAACAGCCTGTTCGTAGACAGTCACTCAGTGCCCCACCTGCTAACACAATAACATGGGAGGAGTACATTTCAGCGGAGTCTGGAAAGTAAGTATTGTGGCATTACTAGCAAACTATTATTTGTTTTATTAGAATGTATTTGAAGTAGACTTTTTTATCCTATTCACACCAGCTTTCACATTGAGTTTCTGGATAGTTTTGTTTTCCTCTTATTTGGTATGTGTATGGGATAAGTAAAACATATTAATATGCTAAACTAGTGGCACAGATCTTCTGGTCTGCAAGATAGTTGCAGAACAGATGTATAATCTGTGTTGGGGCATGATGATGATGATGCAGGAATTGCCTAGAAAGTTTGAACTTCTGGGCTTACTCAGACTTTGGATCTACAGATGTGCATTTTTTTGGATAACTGTTCTGGAAGTAGAACATAAATGTAGCAGACCTTTGGCAG
This sequence comes from Chiloscyllium plagiosum, assembly GCF_004010195.1. Classification (NCBI taxonomy): domain Eukaryota; kingdom Metazoa; phylum Chordata; class Chondrichthyes; order Orectolobiformes; family Hemiscylliidae; genus Chiloscyllium; species Chiloscyllium plagiosum. Next base: position 53,849,099 of record NC_057720.1, read on the forward strand.
TTCTACAAATTGTCTCCTCCATTACATTCTCATTGATACTCGAACTGTTCCTGAACTGACTTTGCCACCAAATGTCTCTCTGACTTATCCCCCCAAACCTGACCAGACTTGATTCCCTTTTATACAGCTGTGACACAACCACAAATGTCATCCTACCCCTCCACAATTTGTGTCTCAGAAATCTAGCCATCATAAAATTTAATAGAATTTTTGTCGCAGAATTCCCCGTGCAGTGGCTGTTTGAGATTGGCCAGAAATTGTTCCAATTTGCAACATTTTAAGCACATTCCGATTAGTTCTACCAAGTTTCTACAAAGTCTAAACAATTCAGAACTTTGAAATCTGTTTGATAGTGTGTTTGGATTACACTTCCTTGTGCAAGATAAGTGAGACCTCTGGTCATTGTCTCCCAGAGGTTGGTCTGGTCTATGGTCGAATGTTGAATAGTAACTTTCGAATTGCTATGGAAACTGGTAATTACTTTATAGTGATGTTAATGGCAATAGAAATGCACCTTAAATCTTAAGTATGCATTTTATTTTTAGGGAGGATATTTTCCCATGGTTTCTAAAGCAAGGGATTTTTTGCTTAATCACTTTGCTATTTTGGGATGCATTTATGTTGAATGGCTTGGAAAACTGATTTATTTTCAATATTGCTCAGTGGCTCTTTGATATTAAATTATGTGTGATGGGGAGCATTCCTTGGTTTGCTGTACCAATTGTCTTGATTAATGTGAATGCTTTTTTTGTATATAATAAATCTTATTTCCTCTTCTACATCGTGTATGCAATTATTTCACCTGTTCACTAATATAACTCCATATTTCTGTTTTAGGGCTCCTCATCTAGGAAGAGAATTGGTCTGCAAAGAGAGCAAAAAAACATTCAAAGCCACGATTGCCATGAGCCAGGAGTTTCCTCTGGGCATTGACTCGTAAGTAGCTTTATATGACATACCATCATTTTCTTGTAGATGTGCTGCAAATACACAACACCCAATTCTTTTGGTGTACAAACTGAATCCTAAATGGTAAAAGGTAGGTTAGCATTTGATGCAAACTCCAGTCAGTCAGTTTTGCTTATTAGTTTTCCTCAGTGTTCAAATTGAATTATTTGTTTGAAATGCTATCTTCTAAGGAAAGGGAAGTTAACTTGCATAATTGATATCTAAAGATAATTTAAAAATATCTTTGCTTACCCTCTCCTAATATAGAAATATTTTTATTATAAAACCTCAGTTTGTTTATGCCAAGGTCACTGATCATAGCTTCTGTTCCTGCTACTGCACTGTATTAACTGGCACCAGATATCTTTCAACTGTTACTCATGTACATTAATCTGCATTTGATTCCTGGCCAGGCAAAGTCTTAGTTTTAAAATTCTTGTCCTTGTTTTCCAAAGTCTCCAGGCTTCTCCTCTTTCTTCACTTGCCCTTACATTATTGGCTCCAAGATACCTTTCATCAAATTCAGGGAACTTCAAGAGGATAGAATTTAATCAGTCCTACCACTTCCTGTCTGCACATTTTAGTTGATAAGGCCCAAGTTCTGAAATTCCCTTCATATACTTCTGTTAGTCACTTACCTTTTGAGGCACTCCTTTTAAAAACGTACTACTTTGACCAAGTTTTGATATCTGAACTAGCAATTCTTTGTAGCTCAATATCACACATAGTGAGTTTTGAGAAGATTTGTAGCTCAGGTTGAGGTTTTGGATGTAGGTTTCCTGGCTGAGCTGGAAGGTTTGTTTTCAGACGTTTCATCACCATACTAGCTAACATTAGTTAGTCTCCAGATGAAGCACTGGTGGCATTGCCTGCTTTCTATTTGTTTAGGTTTCCTTGGGTCGGCAATGTCTCTGCCTGTGGTGATGTCATTTCCTGTTTTTTCTCTCAAGAGCTGGTAAATGGGATTGTTGATTTAGAGTTCCTGTTGGAATGCCATGCTTCTAGGCATTATCGTGCGTGTCTCTGTTTCCCTTGTCCTAGAATGGATGTGTTGTCTCAGTCAAAGTGGTGTCGTTCCTCATCTGTATATAAGGATACTAGTGAGATTTGGTCATGTCTTTTTGTGATTCGTTGATGTTCACGCAGCCTGGTGGCTAGTTTTCTGCCCGTTTGTCCAATGTTGTGTGTGTTACAGTTCTTGCAAAGTATTTTGTAAATGAACCTTGTAAGAACTGTAACAAACACTACATTAGACAAACGGGCAGAAAACTAGCCACCAGGATACATGAACATCAACTAGCCACAAAAAGACATGAGCCACTCTCACTAGTATCCTTACATACAGATGAGGAAGGACACCACTTTGACTAGGACAACACATCCATTCCAGGACAAGCCAAACAGAGACATGCACGAGAATGTTTGGAAGCGTGACATTCTAACCAGCACTCTACCAACAAACATATTGACTTGGACCACACTTACCAGCCCTTGAGAAAAAAAACAGGAAATGACATCACAGCAGGCAGTGACATCGCCACAGACCATGCCACCAGAGCTTCATCCTGAGGCTCACTGATGTTTTTTAGTATGGTGACGAAACGTCCGAAAACTAACCTTCCAGCTCTGTGAACAAACCTACATCTTACTTACATCGTCTAGTGGTACATTCTTATGAAGTGTATTTTGAGGTGTTTTATTATATTAAAAGGTGCTGTGTGTATCACAGTTGTATTTGAACTGAAATGAAGAATCTAATCAGTTTTTCTCAATGAGTAGGGCCTCATTCTTTGGTTTAAATTACTAGTGTTATTGCGCTAATATTAAACCTGGTGTAACAATCACAAGCAATCAATTGAAAACTTTTTATGTTTTCTTGACTTATTATGACAGTTTATTCTGGCTTTCTAACATTTATTTTTCTGTGTTCCCTTACTAATAGGTTACTGAATGTTTTAGAGGTCGTAGCACCCTTCAAGCACTTTAATAAACTCAGAGAATTTGTTCAGATGAAGCTTCCACCAGGATTTCCTGTTAAACTAGGTAATTAATAAGATAATGGCAAAGTGGAAAACCGTGTGCTTCTCAGTTGTAGTGGAATAGAACTCTGCTTCTAATGGTCCACAATGCCATATGAAGCTTAATTGAGTTGCCACATCTATTTAATATTGCTGTAGTGTCAGACACTGCCACGTAATGGCAAGTTTCTTTGAAATTATACATTTAGATATTAACCCTGACATTACTAATTTTCTGCTACTGTGATCCATGAATTGATTAGAATTGTAGTGGAGACCCTTTTATACAAAGGATGTCTTGAGGGAATTCAAAATCTGATCATGTTTCAGCAGTCACTCTTAAACATTACTTGACCCTGAATTTCACTTTTTTACTTTTGTCAAACATCTCAGGAATTCTAAGAAGGAATCCTTATTCTGTATATTTACCACTGCAAACTAACATGCTTTGTGCAGTGAACTGAAGTGGACCATATGTTGATAAGACGTAATAAAGGAAGGTGTGAACAGTCTCATTGAAAATAATCTCTAGCATCAACAAGATACTTTACAAAAGGTTAAATTTTATAATAGGTGCTCATGGCATTGGACGTAGTATATTAGTGTAGATAGAGAATTGGCTAATGGGTGGGGATGTAAGGAGTTATTTTTTGAAGTTTGTGACTTGTAGCCAGTGGGGTTACTGGGAACACCACTATTTACAATATGCATTAATGATTTGGAGGAAGGAAGTAAATGTCCAGGGTGACCCCACCCCCCCACCCCCACCCCCTCAAATCTGTGGAATCTTTTTCTGCGGCCTGTTACCCATGGTTTACCACAACCCAAACATATTATAGGGGAATCTTTCAGGACCGGGGGGCTGCCAGGAAGGTAAATTTCCTATTTAAATAAATGGGTTCACTCCTATCCATGGTTTTGGGCTTCTGTGGTAGGTCTTGGAACATATCCACCGCAGTACAGGAGGACTACTGAATTGTATCCACATTTACAAGGGGGATATAGTACACTTAACCAAAGTTGGCAAAAAATTGGCAAATGGGGTATAATGCAGGAAAATATGAAGTTGTTCATTTTGGAAGGAAGAACAAAACAGTTTTTTTAAATTGAGAAAAGCTGCTGAAAGGTGCAGAACAAAGGGATTGGAGGGTCTTGTGCACGAAGCACAGAAAATTAGCACACAGGTGCAACAGGTAATCAAGAGGCCTACTGGAATGTTGGCCCTTGTTTCAAGGGAGTTGGAGTATAAGAGTAGGGAAGCCTTACTGCAACTGTACAAGGTGCTGGTGAGACCACAAGGTGCTAATGAGTCTGGAATACTGTGGGTAGTTTTGATTCCCTTATTTATAAATGATGCTTAATTGGAAACAGTTTAGAGGAATTTCACGAGGATGGTCCTTGGCATGGATGCATCTCCTTTCCTATGTTAGACCCTGTTGATGGGAAGAGCAGCATTTCCTTAATGCCCAGCATAGCATACGAGCTTGGTATTATTCAATGTGGGAGCATCACATGCTGGAAAGTCTTTATATAGTTGAAAGCATTAACTTGTGTTAAACAACAAAAGTGAAAAAACAAAAAGGCCTGTTTGTTTTTGGGAATAAATGGGCTTTAGAGGAATTACTAATATACAGGCAATAAATGAACACTTCACCAACCACGCACCTGTTAGGACTTAGCTGACACCAGATTCTATCTGGCTTGTTGCACCCAACACTGCACTGCTCTATGTTGAAAATGACGCTCCTCCTGCACAATATCCTCATCGTCATAGGGATATATAGACCAAAGGGTCTGTTTCTGTGCTAACTAGTCCATGTCAACCAGATATCCTAAACAAATCCAATCCAATCCCATTTGCTAGCACTTGGCCCATATCCCTCTCAACTCTTGCACTTCATGTACCCATCCAGCTGCTTTCCCAACTCCTCAACATCCATCACCTCCAATATACAGCATTCAAAGATTATGCAGCACACTGCCTGAAATGTACTGTTAAGGCCATCACCACCACCTTGCCTGCATCAATCCAAGCATTGGCACTTAATCTTCAGCATGCTTATTTTCTGTGATGGACTGTATTGTATGTATGCTTTGGCCATAGTTGCAGTAGATAGCTCTGTCTCCATTAACCATACTTAGTAGGCTTCTGGCACTTGAACAGAAGCAGGAAGATGAAAATTCTCAAGTATATAGGTATTATGGAGAATGTGAGGACTGCAGATGCTGGAGATCAGCGTCAAAAATTGTGGTGCAGGAAAAAACAGCAGGTCAGGCAGCATCTGAGGAGCAGGAGAATCGATGTTTTGGGCATAAGCTCTTAATCAGGAATGTGGAGGGGCTGGAGGGAAGGTAGATGGGAAGGCGATGGCTGATGATGGTGAAAGGGTGGAGTGGGGAGGAAGATAGGACAATTCAAGGGCAATGTCGAGTTGAAAGGTTGGATCTAGGGTGAGGTTGGGGAGAGGGGAGATGAGGAAACTGATGAAATCGACGTTGATGCCATGTGGTTGGAGGGTCCCAAGGTGGAAGCATTTTTCCTCCAGGCATCTGGTGGCTTGGATTTGGTGATGGAGAATCCCAGGACTTGCTTGCCCTTGGCAGAGTAGAAGGGGAAGTTGAAATCACCAGCCACCAAGCGGTGGGGTTGTTTTGGCGTGCGTGTCCGAGATGTTCTCTGAAACATTTTCCAAGTTGGTGTCCTGCCTCCCCAATGTAGAGGAGACCACATAGAGAGCATCGGATACAGTAGATGAGGTACTTCGATGTGCAGGAAAATCTCTGCCAGATGTGGAAGAATCCTTTGAGGCCTTGGATGAAAGTGAGGGGGGGGGGGGGGGGGGGAACATATGTGGGCGCAGGTTTTACCCCTGTTATAGTGCAAGGGAAGGTGCTGGGAGTGGACAGTGGTTTGGTGGGGGGGTTGGGTGTGAACCTAATGAGGGAGTCGCAGAGGGAATGGTCTCTGCAGAATGTTAATAGAGGTGGGGAGGGAAATACATCTCTGGTGGGGTCTGACTAGATGGCAGAGGATGATACGCTGTATGCAGAGATTGGTGGGGTAGAAGATGAGGACCGGGGGGGTTCCATTCTTTGTTGCAGTTAGAGGGGTGGGGTTCAAGGGTAGAGGTGCAAGAAATGGAGGAGATTTGCTGGAGGGGGCAGTATTGACACGTGGTAGGGGAAACTGCAGTTCTTGAAATAGGAAGCCATCTGGGATGTCCTGGAGTGGAATTGCTCCTTCTGGGAGCAGATACAGCAGAGGTGCGGAATTGGCAGTAAGGGATAGTGTTTTTACAGGAATAGGAGGTGCAGTAGTCCAGGTAGCTGCAGGAGTTGTTGGGTTTGAAGTAAATGTCCATGTTGTGTCGATCATTGGATATGGAGATTGAGAGGTCCAGGAAGTGGAGGGAATTGTCAGATGGTCTAGGTGAACTTGAGGTCAGGGATTATATAGGCATTATGGCACCTCCCAGGGAGTACTTGCTGCAGACTTCTAACATATAGTGCCAATGATCATGGGATGCCTAGTACTGATGATTGAAAATAATTTGAGCATTGGTGGAATAGGAGGTTTTTATGATGAAGTCAACTTTATGATATGGTGTTTTCAACTCAACATGTGTCCAGTCTGTGCAGTTTTGAGGGAGGGTTGGTGCTTGTCCTGGGCTTGCTGGCACATCTGTTCCTCCTCCTTATTTCTCCCGTGGCTTAATCTGTTGGTAGTGATTCTGATGAGTTTGTATGGAGAATATTAGAAACTGAACAGTCCCTAGTGTTGGGAGCAGTCAGCATTTGCGTCTCTGATAACCATTTAGCATTGTCCTCTGTCCAGTCAGACAAAGGCTATGGAGTGGCCTTTGACATTGAGACCTTGTTTTGATGTATGCAGCACATTATGACATACATTAGACGAGGAGATTCTAAGTGCAGCAGGACTACTCCAATCTTGTCCTTTTCACCTTGCATCATTTGGGAGTCATCATTATGTGTAACAGCATGTTAGCATATACTTGTAGTTCAACGCCATACCCTTGTGCAATCTGAGATCTTGGATTGTTTTTGAGTTGTGGCCTGTAGGTGCCACTTTTCGGATCATATGTTCATAAGATATAAGAGCAGAATTAGGCCATTCAGCCCATCGAGTCTGAGCCGCCATTTGATCATGGCTGATATGCTGCTCACGCCCACTTGCCTGCCTTCTCTCCATATCCCTTCAAGCCATTACCAATTAAAAATCTATAACTCTTTTTGAAATTTACTCACTGTTCGAGCAGCCACCACACTTTGGGGTAACAAATTCCACAAATTTACAACCCTTTGGGAGAAGTAATTTCTCTCAACTGTTTTAAATTTGCTACCCTTTATCCTAAGACTATGACCTCTCATCCTAGAATACCCTACAAGAGAAAGCATCTGCTCCACATTTATTTTATCCGCACCTTTTATCATCTTGAATACCTCTATTTGATCTCCCCTCATTCTTAATTCCAGAGAGTATAGACCTAAACTGTTCAATCTGTCTTCATATGACAAACCCCTCATCTCTGGGAACAATCTAATGAACTTACTCTGAACTGCCTCCAATGCCACTACATCTTTCCTCAAATAAGGGGGCCAAAACTCTGCACAATACTCGAGGTGAGACCTTGCCTAATGTCCTGTATAGTTGCAACAATACTTCCTCATCTTTATATTGCATTCCTTTAGCTATAAAAGCCAACTTTCTATTTGCTTTCTTGATTATCTGCTGTACCTACATGCTAGTTTTGTCACATATGAATGAGTACACCGAGATCCCTCTGCTCCGGAACGCCCCAAATTCTCTCCCCATTAAGATAACAAGTCACCTTGCCATTTTTTTTTAACCCAAATGCATGTCCTTGCATTTAGCAACATTTAAACTCTGGATCATTTTGGCCCACACTCCTATTGTATCCATATCCATTTGTAAGGTTCTTATTTCCCCATTGCAATTTACCATCTTATCTATTTTTGCATTGTCTGCAAATTTAGCTATAGGGTCTCCTATTCCTGTATCCAAGTTGTTAATGGTGATTATAAATAGCTGGAGTCCAAGGACCAAACCCTGAGGTACCCCACTAGTTATATCTTGCTTTCCAGTTAAAAAAAAATTGTCCTGATAGACTTGCAGAAGACAATCATCTATCCAAGCTAGTAAATCACCCCTAATCCCATAGGGACCAACTTTGTGAATTAACCTTTTTGTGCGGCACCTTAACAAATGCCTTCTAGAAGTCCAAATCACCTGTGACTATTTCTGCTTCAGAGATGGCAGTGATCACTTATACTGACCAGTGTCATGGTCAAGATTACTTGTGGCCAGGATTTATAACCTACATGGTTGGATGCTGCATTTCTTTGTTACATTGTTATCCTTCATCAGTTCTGAGTGCCTGCATGTCCCCATCCAACATGTATTGATTTCCTAAGGTTAACCCCTGAGCCCTGGCCTTGCAGCTTAATTTTATATCCTAACCATAATGCTGCACATGCACACCCCAACCTCCTCCAACAGATAGGGTTGTCAAAGGACAACCCCAACCCCATACACAATCATCTCCCACCCTTTTTTTTGTATACTTAGTTATCCCCTCTGCATCCCAACGTGCCATCTCCAGTCTCCACAATTGGATGTTCCCAAATCTCTCTACTACAGTTGTCACCCCTGATAACCATCCCTGTTGACTTTCAGGGGGTAGGGTCCCAGGATTACCCATAGCCTACACTCTTGACCCCTTAGAAGGGCAGCACAGATTGTTGAGTGACCAGACCCTGATTAGTATCTGTGTACACCCCTGACCAACTTGCTGCTAATCCTCAGATTGGTTGCACTGGATCTGTGGGACTAATAGTGGTCTGCTTCCAACACTATAGTGTTACAGGATCTCTGACCAGTTCAAGCTGCCAACTGTCCGTAGACTCTTTCCTGCAGTAGAATCAGGTGCTGCCATTGACTGACTTTGGCAACAGTCTCCCTTGACCAAGGACCACTGCCTTGAGACCTTATTGTCTGATTGGTTGAAACATATAAAATGTGTTGCTGTGTAAGATGCTGGCACGTGCTTTGATGTGCCTTTGCTGTAATTCAGTTCTGTACAGCAATATAACCCCTTTGATCACTGTTGACAATGATGACAAGCTGCCTGGCTTTGTGTCTGCACTACAAGGCAAGACTGAAGTACTGTGAGCCTGTATGCTCTGAGGCAGCAAAAAGATAACACAGGGGATGCTATTGGCATTTCAAGTAGGCACAAAGTGAGAGCATTAAAAAAAACATGAAGAGCTGAGGTGCATCATGCCCTGATGAATGGTGCCTGTCCCTACACACCGATCGGCCTGACAGCACAATTTCAAGATAAGATGTCAGTGCATTTCAGTATGCTGCATTGAAGAGCTGTGTTCAAAGTACGTACAAAATGTGCCATGGTGATAAGTTGAGGCTGGTGCATGTCCAATGCTGCCCTCTGTGGCTGGGGAGATATGATGCAGACAGTCACTGCCCGTGAGCCCTGAGATGCTAGGGACAGCTGGCCAAGCAGAAGGCTTGTAGGAGCAAGCACTGAGCTGAAGCAGCCAGGGACCTGCTCTGACATTCATATCAGGAACTGTTGCATGCATTGAGAAGATCTATTTACATGGTTAAAGGCCTCTTGCTGATAACTTGTAACCAGCTTGTCATATTGCCAATCAAACATTGAGAAAAAATAAAAGTGAGATTTTCCCATCAGTGTTGAATCTCATTTTTCCAGCCTTATCATATTTTCCCAACTGTCTTGCTGTTGCCCATATCATTCGTGGATTGGGAAAATTCCACCCATGAAATTTGTGAAAAATGGGAGGTAACAACATGTTCAAGGATTTTGAACAGAAAACTGAGATTGGAGATGAGGTGGTAATTTGTGGTGATGGTGATGGCAGATGGCAGACTGGAAGGTTGAAAAAATGCCAAAGGGGAGGATATTGGCAACATCTGTCAACATGAGAAAGAAATGTTGGGGGAACCTGTAATTTGGTTGGCAGTGAGGTTCAGGCAACAGAAGGTTGTCAGCTCCTCTGTTAAAGGGACTTAAATGTTTATCAATCCAAATTACGTTCTTGAAGGAGGAATGTTTCCTATAATATGCCTGGGTGGCTAAGTTTGACACTAGAGAATTGGTAGGAAAAGGATCCAGTCAGTCCTGAAGCAGCCTTTTAAATCAAAAATTGTGGTTTTGGTCCTCCTCATCTAGTCAAAAATCATTCTATCCAGCTAGTTGTGTGCTATAAGAAAGATTTGTTGACCTTGAAGCATTGAGAAGATTTGCATAGAAACGTAGAGGGGAGCAGGCAGAGGCCATTCAACCCTTCAAGCCTACTCAACGATTCATCACCATCGTAGTTGATTGTCCAACTCCATAATCTAATTCTGTTTTCTCCATAACCTCTGGTCCCATTTGCTCCAAGTGCTATATTTAGCTGCCTCTTGAGTACATTCAATGAATTCCACAGGCTCATCACTCTTTGGGTGAAGAAATGTCTCCTTATCTCATTCCTAAATGGTCTGCTGTGAATCATCAGACTGTGACCTCTGGTTCTGGACACCCCCACAATTGGGAACATCCTCCCTGCATCTACCCTGTCTAGTCCTGTTAGAATTTTATAAGTCTGTATAATACCTCCCTCACTTGTCTGGACTCCTTTGAAAACAATCCTAACCTCGTCAATCTCTCTTCATATGTCAGTCCCGCCATCCCCAGAATCAGCCTCATAAACCTTCACTGCACTCCTTTGAGAGCAAGAGCGTTCTTCCTCAGGAAAGGAGACCAAAACTGCACACTAATGTTCTGGGTGTGGCCTTACCAAGGCTCTGTATAGCTGCAACCACATATCCCTGATCCTGTATTCAAAACCTCTCGCAATGAAAACCTACATGCCATTTTCCTCTTGGCCACCTGCTGCACCTACATACCTACCTTCAGCAACTGGTGCACAAGGACACACAGGTCCTACTGCACACTTCCTCCCTTCTCCTGATTTACAGCCATTCAGGTAGTAATCTACCTCCTTGTTTTTGCTTCCAAAATGAATAACTTCACATTTATCCAAATTATACTGCATCTGCCATTGATTTTGCCTACTCACCCAACCAGTCCAGATCATGCTGAAACATCTCTACACCTTTGTCACAGTTCACCCTCCCACCCAACTTCATATCATTTGCAAACTTTTGAGATGTTACATTTTGTTTCCTCATCCAAATCATTTTGTGAATAGCTGGGGGCTAGTACCGATCCCTGTGGCATGCCACTGGTTACTGCCTGCCAATTTAAAAAGGACCCATTAATTCCTATTCTGTTTCTTTTCTACCAACCAATTTTCTGCCAATCTCAATACACTTCCCCTAATCTCATGTGGGACTTTGTCAAATGCTTTCTGGAAGTCCAAATATACCACATCGACTGGCTTCCCCTTGTCATCTCTTACAAGGATGTTGCCAGCATTGGAGGGTTTGAGCTATAAGAAGAGGTCGAATAAGCTCTGGCTTTTTCCCTGGAGTGTCAGAGGCTGAGGGGTGACCTTTATAGTGGCAGCTAGACAGGATATTGAAGGGGGAGTTTGGTCCAGTTGCCTTTATCGAACAGTGCACTGAGCATAGGACTTGGAATGTCATGTTGCAGCTGTGCAGGACATTGGTTAGGCCACTTCTGGACTAGTATGCTCAATTCTGGCCTTTCTGCAATAGGAAAGATGTGGAACTTGAAAGCGTTCAGAAAAAAAATTGCAAAGGTGTCATCAGGGTTGGCAAGTTTGAGCTGTAGGGAGAGGCTGAATTGACAGGCTATTCTCCCTGAAGTATTGAAGGCTGAGGGGTAACATTAGAGGTTTATAAAATCATGAGGGGCATAGAGTGAATAGCCAGTGTTTTTCCCAGGATAGGACAATCCAAAACAAGAGAATGTAGGTTTAACTGGGAGAAGAATGGTCCCTTTTAAATCCAAGAGGTAACTTGAGAGGTTGGTGCTTCCATGGAACGAGCTGCCAGAGGAGGTGGTGGAGGTAAGTACAATCCAACATTTTAAAAGGCACCTCAATGGATACATGATTGGAAAGGCTTAGAGGGATTTGGGCTAAATGCTGGCAAATGGGACTAGGATTAGGATATCTGGTCAGTGTGGATGAATTAGGCCACAGGATCTGTTTCCATGCTGTATGACAATAAGTCGTACCCCAATTAGGAAAAGCTTAATTGTAATTTTTTATCTGCTTTTTTAAAATCCATACTTTGTTCACTGCATTGATAAAATGCTAATTTTGAAAGGCATAGAGTCAGAGTGAGATGTACAGCACAGAAACAGACCCTTCGGTCCAACTCGTCCATGCCGACCAAATATCCCAACCCAGTCTAGTCCCACCAACAATACCTGGCCCATATCCCTCCAAACCCTTCCTATTCATATACCAGCTCATTCCATACCCGTACCACCCTGTGTGAAAAAGTTTCCCGTTAGGGGTGTCTCATATCTTTCCCCTCTCGCCCTAAACCTATGCCCTCTAGTTCTGGACTCCCCCACCCCAGGGAAAAGACTTTGTCTATTTATCATATCCATGCCCCTCATGATTTTATAAACCTCCGTAAAAACACCCCTCGGCCTCTGACGCTCCAGGGAAAACAGCACTAGCCTATTCAACTTCCACGGTGGCACAGTGGTTAGCACTGCTGCCTCACAGCGCCAGAGACCTGGGTTCAATTCCCGCCTCATGCGACTGACTGTGTGGAGTTTGCACGTTCTCCCCGTGTCTGCGTGGGTTTCCTCCGGGTGCTCCGGTTTCCTCCCACAAGTCACAAAGATGTGCAGGTCAGGTGAATTGGCCATGCTAAATTGCCCGTAGTGTTAGGTAAGGGGTAAATGTAGGGGTATGGGTGGGTTACGCTTCGGCGGGTCGGTGTGGACTTGTTGGGCCGAAGGGCCCGTTTCCACAATGTAATGTAATCTAATCAATTAATATAAAATGATTGATTTGTATACAATATGGTGATACAGTAAATTTGCCTTCAAAATACTAATCAAATATTCTACTAGAAGGGAGGAACAATTTCAAAACTCAATCTGGAGTGTTTTACAGCAATTAGCATCTCCTTGTGTATGATTTTTGACCTGTATTAATTATATTGTTTCCTATTCTTTAGACATACCTGTGTTTCCAACCATCACTGCCACTGTGACATTTCAGGAATTCCGATATGACGGGTTTAACGACTCTATCTTCAATATTCCGAGTGACTATACTGAAGACCCCAGCCGGTTCCCTGAACTTTGATTTGACTGCTTGTTATTGTGGGACTAAAGAAAATGTTGGGTGCTGTGTACTCTGATTTTAATCCATCCAGGAAATTGATTTCGTTCTTCCTTTGGTGATACAAAGGTATCATTTGGAGAAACTCTGGAACATTCCTAAGTGGAAGAACGGAAAGTCTTGCAGAAATAGACGATACAGCATTTCTTTGATTTGGAAAAATCCCTTTATTAAATTCCTGACCTTCAGTTTGAAATGTTCTCTTTGCAAAATCATCCATTTAAAACTTTAACCTTTTCATGGAAGTGTATATACATTATATCAATGATTAAACAATTTGGTTGCTTTAAAAAAAAAAGGCATTTTGCTGTAATTCACCTACAAGTAATTGGCTAAATGAGAAGACAAAGTATCAGTATGCATACCAATTAAAGACTAAAAAAAGCCAAATTGCCTCAATTTTTTTTCTAGGATTGGTATGCTTTTACTATTTTGATATTTATTTGTACCCCTATTTTTGGGTACTAATTCAATGTCTTAATATTTAAAAAAAACCACTATTTTATTAATGCTACATTTAGTTTTACAAGTGTTGGCAAAAAGAGAAGCTAGGTTCCAAAAGAGTAACCTACAGAGTGCAGGATGTAACATTTATTATTTTGACACTCTGGTGGTTCAGAATGGTAAAAGTTAGTGTTCTGCAGTTTCAAGTTGAGTTGAATCTTGTTTTAATTAGCATTACATGATTCTAAAAGGGAAGTATTGGCTTTTGAAATTAATTGAAAAATTATTGTATAAACATTGTGCGTACACAAGCAAGGTTTCAAAGTGGTAATATTCATCTGGGATATTAGAAATATTCCATTGCTTCAACTGGAATTGCATGGAACTTCCAGTAAAGACTTTGAGATTTGTTTGGCTGTAGTGTAGTACTGAATTGTTTAGCCAAGGCTGAGTTCACTTCCTCTTTGGGTGAGAAGACAGGTGACCAAAAATGGTTAATCAGTCTTGTTGAATACAATAATGATTCCCCACTTTTTCCATATGAAGAGATTTTTTTTCATTGTGTCAAGAAAAAAAGCTAGGCTGTGGTTGATGCAAAACTGTCACTCAGAATTCATAATCTACACAGTGAGTATTTTTTGTACAAAAGCTTTTAAAAGAAACTAATATAATACTCCCAAAAATAATTGGAATTCTGTTCATTGAAGCACCAGCATTTTGGTGAACAGAATTGTTCCAATTTAATTAATGCATTGTATATAATCCCACAAATAAGTTTTCCTTAAAAAAAAAAATCCTACTTCTTTTTAATGCTTGTATAACCATGTTTAAAGTCAAAGTAGGACTATCCAAGTGAGAACTGTCTGAAGGCTACCTCACTCGTGGAACAGAGTAATGTGCTCTCAACCAGAGTCACATGACACTTCTTTCTTGTAACTGATTTATCATCTTGCTTGTGACTGGTGATTTTGTAAGGTTTGCAATTCCTTTCAAGTCTTAGACATCACTGGTTAAGTGTGAGAAGTTTTAACCTTTTGAAGATTGTATGAAATTAACATTTCACAAGTTATTCAAATCTTTCCTCTAAGCTAACAAAAATGGAAGCATGAAGAAATGAATAGGGATGTAATGATATGAAAGTGTTAAATTGGATAATTAGTTTTAAAAGAACATGTATCTTATAAATGTATCAATATCTTGTGGTATTGGTATAATGAAAGACTAGCGCTAAGTTGTTTACCAAATGTGCTTTGTACAAATAAATATAGTTCAAAACTCTGCGCATTTGTGCTTGCTTTCTTTACATTGTTTTTAGGAATTTTATAAAAACTGAAAAATTTAGCATAAAATTGGTAACCTTTGTTACTATGAAAGACTTCAAATTATTCAGTTATGATTTCATTTTGATTGTGATTTTCATTTAAGTCAAATTGTATTTTCCTATTTGTATTTACCATTAAAAATAATATAATTAGATTTGCTTGTTGCTTTTTTTCTTGATTTTAAAGTAATTTGCATGTATGTTGCGAACAAGTATTGGTGGTTTGATCTCATTTGTATCTGTAATTGGTCTTACTCTAATTTATCCTCCTTGGCCATCTTACTGTAGAAAGACATTGAGTAAATGACATCTTCACCAGTGAAAAAGACAGTATAAAATCATCTGAAGAACAGTCACTGATCCAAAACGTGAATTAATTTCTCGCAACAGATACTGCCTGGCCTGAGTTTTTCCAGCAATTTTTAATTTTATTTCTGATTTCCAGCATCTGTAGCTAAATCATCATTTGACTAATCAAGTGCATCAGTTTGCAGACCCCCCCCAAATCTGTTTTGCTCCTTGAAATGGATCATTTACGTGTTACCTGGTGAAGATCCGGTATGTGATGGGGGGACGGTGTTGGATCTTATTTCCCAAGAAGGACTTGAGTTGTGGAGTAGTGTCAGGTAATCTTTATTGCAGCTTTATTTTCAGTGCAACTTCTAGAACAGTAAAGTGCACACTGTTTAGGAATATCATTAACCTATACAGTTTTAACTGAATGCACAAAACATCCACCCCCAATGTATTTCCTGTTATTTCCCAGACTCTATGTCCCTGTAATGACATGGGGATAGCTTTCACTGTCTGAAACTGGTTTGCTCTTATAGTTTTTATTTAAATCTTTTTCCTCTAAGGCTTTCAGTGATCAGTGAATCCATAACTTCAGAATCTATATCTATGATTATCTGATGAATCTTAACTAAAACTGTTAGTGTTGTAACAGTTAAATAATTTGAGATTCCCTAATTAAGAGACTTGTGTAAACAACTGCAGCTGCACATGATCTGGAGAAAGGTATAGGTGATCTGATTAGCAAGTTTGCAGATGACACTAAGATTGGTGGAGTAGCAGATAGTGAAGGAGACTGTCCAAATGCAGCAGAATTTCGAGAGATGACAGATTGAGTTCAATCCAGGCAAATGCATTTTGGAAGATCCAATTCAAGAGTGAACTATATGGTAAATGGAAAAGCTCTGGTGAAAATTGATGTACAGAGAGGTCTGGATGTTCAGGTCCATTGCACCCTGAAAGTGGCAATGCAGGTCGATAGTCAAGAAGGCAATGCTTTACTTTATCGGACAGGGTTGGCAGGTCATTGTATAAGATTTTGGTTTGGCCACATTTGGAATACTGCGTACAGTTTTGGTCACATTATCTAAAGGATGTGGATGCTTTGGAGAGGGTGCAGAGGAGGTTCACCAGGATGTTGCCTGGTATAGAGGGTGCTAGCTGTGAAGAGGAGTTGAATAAATTAGGATTATTTCATTAGAAAGACTGAGGTTGAGGGGTGAACCGGACTAAGGTCTACAAAATCGTGAGCGGTATAGACGAGATGGATAGCCAGATGCTTTTTCCCCAGAGTGGGGGATTCAATTATTAGGAGTCACGAGTTCAAGATGAGAGGGGAAATGTTTTTAAGGGAGATGTGTGGGAGTTCTTAACACAGAGGGTGGTGGGTGCCTGGAACATGTTGCCAGTGGAGATGGTAGAGGCAGGCACACTAGTGTCATTTAAGATGTATCGAGACAAATACATGAATGGGGAGGGAGCAGAGGGATACAGTTCCTTAGAAAATAGGCAACAGGTTTAGATAGAGGACCTAGATTGGTGCAGGCTTTGGAGGGTCAAAGGGTCTGTTCCTGTGCTGTATTGTTCTTTTTCACCAAATCCAAAATTATCTGTTCTCTAGTGGGCTCTACCTCAAGCTGTTCCAAATAAAATCTCATTGGAATAAAATTTGTGGAATACCTGAGATCTGCTGAAAAAAGATTTTTTTTCCCAGTCCACCTGCATACTGAAGCCCCCCCCATGATTAGTGTCTTAATGCCTCTCTTACATGGCTTTTCTACCTCCTGATTTTTCTTTTCTGCTCCATATCCTAATTACTAGGAGGCCTGTAGATAACTACCATCAGGGTCGTCTTTTTCCTTTGCGGTTCCTCGACTCCAGCCAAATATTCTAAACCTTCCAACTGTATATCACTTCCTATCAATTTAGTTTCATTTCTTACTAACAAGGAAACCACAATCATCCTGCCCATCTTCCTGTCCTTCCAAAAGGATACATGTCCTATTGAATGTTTAGTTCTTAGCCCTGATTTCATTGTAGCCACATGTGACTACCTACAATGTTATACCTCAATTTCAATCTGCACTATAAGCTCATTTACATTAATGCATATACTGTATGAAATTAGTCCTGCAATTTCACACTATGCTCCCCCCCCCCCCCCCCCCTGTCATCAGTGTCCCCTTCAGCTGTGCCTGAAGTTAGGGTAGAGAGTACGGAAAGGGTCTGGAAACTTTAACCTCTACTGAGCCTGACCACCCTCTTCCCAAACCAGGCATTACTCCTGAGATTTTTTTAAACTGCTTTTAAATTTAGGGGACATAGGTAGTTGGAGGCTAAGATGAAACTCTTTCCCACTTCCTTCCTATATTGTTGGGCCATGAAAACTGGAGCTTCCCCCTCCCACTTGTTCTTCGACAGCACACTGAGGTATTCTAACCTCTGGCTAGCAGAGAGGCAACACAGCCTTTGGGACTCTTGATCATGACCACAAAGATGTCTATTCCTCTAACTACACTATCCCTGTTTGCAATTACGTTACTCCTTTCTCTGCACCTTTTGAATAGCTTCCTGTTTTGCGTGCTATGAGCATGTTGCTCATCCTACCTGTAGCCTCCATTCTCATCCATATATAGTAAGAACTTCAAACCTGTCAGACCTTGACCTTGTGTAAGGATCCTTCAGCGCTACCTCTTGGATCATCTACCTGCCTTGCTGCGGGTCACATTCTCCTGTCTCTGATTGCTCATCAAATAATAGTGGAAATATTGTCCATCAAAATCTGCAACTTCTTGGTATGACATGTCAATCCATCGTGTTTTATGGAAGTGCTAACTAACCCTGGTTCAAATTGTAGTGTAGAAGAGAGTGCTAGTATCAGTACCATCCTCTGATAACAAAGCCTAACACATTTGTACAAAAGACATGAAAATGTTGCAAATATTTTTAGTATTGAGATGCCAATGTTGGCTAATTCAGTGATATCTAAAGGGACTGGATGCAGCAAAGGCTATAAGTGCGAACATTCTGGCTGTAGTACTGACGATTTATCCAAGATGTGTTTTTTTTAAAAAGATTAGATTATCTACAGTGTGGAAACAGGACATGTGGCCTAACAAGGTAAAAACAATGACTGCAGATGCTGGAAACCAGATTCTGGATCAATGGTGCTGGAAGAGCACAGCAGTTCAGGCAGCATCCGAGGAGCTTCAGCAAAATCGATGTTTCGGGCAAAAGCCCTTCATCAGGAATAAAAGCCTGATGAAGGGCTTTTGCCCGAAACGTCGATTTTGCTGAAGCTCCTCGGATGCTGCCTGAACTGCTGTGCTCTTCCAGCACCATTGATCCAGAATGTGGCCTAACAAGTCCACACTGACTTTCCGAAGAGTAACCCACCCAGACCCATTTTCCTCTGCCCATGTTGTTAGATGTATTAGTCACTATTTATCTTTGGATTGTGGGAGGAGACTAGAGCACCTGACATGAGAATGTGCAAGCTCCACACATTAAATATCTAACAGTTATTCAATAACGTCAAAAATTGTTCAGGTATCTGGTGTCAGCAAATACAGGTTAAATCCAATTTAGCCAGTTACCATCCCTATCGTTCTACATTTTAATGTTAGCAATGATTTGAAAGTGTCGAAGGTGCTAAGGCGCAATGCTTATTCAGCAACACTCTGCTTGCAGGTCTCCCAAAAGAAACACTGAATAATCAGATTGAAAACAACTTCCCTCCTACAAGACTTTAACTGAACCTCGGGTATGAACCAGAGAGAGTTGGGTATGTTCAAGAGTCTTTGTGTCAATGGTTGCTGCTTCTCCTCCATCAGACACCCCCAGTACTGAACCTAACAGAGACGTGCACATCGCCCCCAGTCCTGGGCTTTTCCCTGTTCCGCCCGTTTCCGGGACCCCATCGCTTTCCTCCTTCACGAGCCACTTCCGCTCGAACGCAAGTAAATGCACATGCGCACACTTAAACGGCGCAGTGGGCATGCGCTGGTGTCAGCAAACGCAGCCTTTTGAATCAACAGGCAGTTGAGAGGTCAGTCTTTCTCCAGAACCTCCTTAGCTCTGGGCTACAAAGGAAAAGTGTCTAGTCTGTTACATAAAAAACATACATCCATGAGTAAAACTATTATTTCATCAAAATAGTGAATCAGAAGTTAAAGTTCAGAACAACAATCAGAATAGATTTGGCTTAAAAGTTGCAATCATTAACAGAAATTGGAGCCTTCTATCCAGGATTGGATGAAACGAAACAAGCCAAAAATATGACCAGAAGTGCATAAAATTTGACAAAAGTCCAAACCAGCTTAAATAAACAGATTGGAAGCCAAAAGGCAAAAACCCGAATAGCAAAAACAAATTGTAAAACAAAACAAATGACCGGAATAGAACTTTCTAACCTCTAAGCCAGAACAGGATTCTATTAGTTTTAAAATAGTGATGGAAAATGATCGACCAGATCTCAAAGTTGCAGTTCTAAATTGGAGGAAGGGTAATTTTGATGGTATTTGGCAAGAACTTTCAAAAGCTGATTGGGGGTAGACGTTCACAGGTAAAGGGATGGCTGGAAAGTGGGAAACCTTCTGAAATGAGATAATGAGAATCCAGAGAAAGTATATTCCTGTTAGGGTGAAAGGAAAGGCTGGTAGGTGTAAGGAATGCTGAATGACTAAAGAAATTGAGGGTTTGGTTAAGAAGGAAGCATATGTCAAAGATTGAATGAATCCTTAGAAGAGTATGAAGGCAGTAGGAGTATACTTAAGAGGAAAATCAGGAGGCAAAAAGGGGACATGAGATAGCTTTGGCAAGTAAGGTTAAGGATAATCCAAAGGGTTTTTACAAATACATAAAGGCCAAAAGGGTAACGAGGGAGCAAATTGGGTCCCTCAAAGATCAGCAGGGTGGCCTTTGTGTGGAGCCGCAGGAGATGGGGGAAGATACTAAACAAGCATTTTGCATCAGTGTTTACCGTTGAGAAGGACATGGAAGATATAGAATGTGGGGAAATAAATGGTGACATCTTGAAAAATGTCCATATTACAGAGGAGGAAGTGCTGGATGTGTGGAATGCATAAAGGTGGATAAATCCTCAGAACCTGATCAGGTGTACTCTTGAACTCTGTGGGAAGCTAGGCAAGTGATTGCTGGGTCCCTTGCCAAGATATTTATATCATTGATAGTTACAGGTGAGGTGCCAGAAGACTGGAAGTTGGCTAATGTGGTACCATTATTTAAGAAAGGTAGTAAAGACAAGCCAGGGAACTATAGACCAGTGAGCCTGACATCAGTGGTGGGCAAGTTGTTGGACAGGATTTACACATATTTGAAAAGGCAAAGATTGATTAGAGAAAGTCAACATGGCTTTGTGCGTGGGAAGTCATGTCTCACAAACTTGATTGGGTTTTTTTGAAAAGGTAACAAAGAGGATTGATGAGGGCAGAGCAGTGGATGTGATCTATATGGACTTCAGTAAGGCGTTCTACAAGGTACCCCATGGGAAACTGGTTAGCAAGGTTAGACCTTACGGAATACAGGGAGAGCAAGCCATTTGGATACAGAACTGGCGTGAAGGTAGAAGACATAGGGTGGTGGATGAGGGTTGTTTTTCAGACTGGAGGCCTGTGACTAGTGGTGTATCACAAGGATCGGTGCTGGGTCCACTACTTTTCGTCATTTATATAAGTGATTTGGATATGAACATAGGAGGTGTAGTTAGTAAGTTTGCACATGACATCAAAATTGTAGGTATAGTGGACAGTGAAGAAGGTTACCTCAGATTACAATGGGATCTTGATCAGATGGGCCAATGGGCTGAGAAGTGGCAGATGGAGTTTAATTTAGGTAAATGCGAGGTGCTGCATTTTGGAAAAGCAAATCAGACCAGGACTTATATACTTAATGGTAAGGTCCTAGGGAGTGTTGCTGAACAAAGAGACCTTGGAGTGCAGGTTCATAGCTGCTTGAAAGTAGAGACGCAGATAGGATAGTGAAGGCGGCATTTGGAATGCTTTCCTTTATTGGCAAAAGCATTGGAGTACTGGAGTTGGGAGGTCATGTTGCAGCTTTACAAGATGTTAGTTGGACCATTTTTGGAATATTGCGTGCAATTCTGGTCTCCTTGTTGTGATTTTGTTCGCCGAGCTGGGAATTTGTGTTGTAGACGTTTCGTCCCCTGTCTAGGTGACATCCTCAGTGCTTGGGAGCCTCCTGTGAAGCGCTTCTGTGTTGTTTCCTCCGGCATTTATAGTGGTTTGTCTCTGCCGCTTCCGGTTGTCTGTTCCAGCTGTCCGCTGCAGTGGCCGGTTTATTGGGTCCAGGTCGGTGTTTGTTGATAGAATCTGTGGATGAGTGCCATGCCTCTAGGAATTCCCTGGCTGTTCTCTGTTTGGCTTGTCCTATAATAGTAGTGTTGTCCCAGTCGAACTCATGTTGCCTGTCATCTGCGTGTGTGGCTACTAAGGATAGCTGGTCGTGTCGTTTCGTGGCTAGTTGGTGTTCATGGATACGGATCGTTAGCTGTCTTCCTTTTTGTCCTATGTAGTGTTTTGTGCAGTCCTTGCATGGGATTTTGTATACTACTTTGGTTTTGCTCATGCTAGGTATCAGGTCCTTTTGTCCTGGTGAGTTGTTGTCTGAGCGTGGCTGTTGGTTTGTGTGCTGTTATGAGTCCTAGTGGTCGCAGTAGTCTGGCTGTCAGTTCAGGAATGTTCTTGATGTATGGTAACGTGGCTAGTCCTTTTGGTTGTGGCATGTCCTCATTCCGTTGTCTTTCCCTTAGGCATCTGTTGATGAAATTGCGGGGGTATCCGTTTTTGGCGAATACATTGTAGAGGTGTTCTTTTTCCCCTTTTTGCAGTTCTGGTATCCTGCAGTGTATTGTGGCCCTTTTGAACAGTGTCTTGCTGCAACTTGTTTTGTGTGATGGGGTGGTTGCTTTCGCAGTTCAGGACTTGGTCTGTGTGCGTGGCTTTCCTGTATACCTTTGTGGTGAATTCTCCATTCGGTGTTCTCACAAACTTCGAATTCTGGTCTCCTTCCTATCGGAAGGATGTTGTGAAATTTGAATGGGTTCAGAAAAGATGTACAAGGATGTTGCCAGGGTTGGAAGACTTGAGCTATAGGGAAAAGCTGAATAGGCTGGGGATGTTTTCCCTCGAGCATCGAAGGCTGAGGTTTATAAAATCATGAGGGGCATTGGATAGGATAAATAGACAAAGTATTTTCCCTGGGCTGGACAGTCCAGAACTAGAGGGCATAGGTTTAGGGTGAGAGGGGAAAGATATAAAAGGGATGTAAGGGGTATTTCTCCTCGGCTTCTCTTAGTTCCTGGGTGCTGCAGTGTGCTGGGGCCTGTTTAAATAATGTCCTGATGATGCAGCTCCATTTGTGGGTGTTGGGGTGATTGCTCTTATGGTTGAGTAGCTGATCAGTGTGTGTGGCTTTCCTGTAAACGCTGGTCTGCAGTTCTCCATTGGCTTTCTGTTCTACTGTGACATCCAAGAAGGGGTGTCTGTTGTTCTCTTCCTCTTTGATGAACTTCATACCAGTGAGAATGTGTGTGTGTTTGGGGTTTCTTTTAGTTTGTTGTGTTTCACGATGACATCCACATAGTGGACTCACAACTTCATCTGGATCATGGAAAGGGCTGTTCATTCTAACCTCTGGATAACTGTTTCTGCTACAAGTCCTGATACTGGTGATCCCATAGGTTTCCTGTTGACTTGTTTATGTATTTTGTCGTTGAAGATAAGTGGGTTGTGAGGCACAATGTTCTTCATTATAGAAAAGTACAAAAAAAACTTCCCTCTACATTCCTCCGCATTTTGTACAATAGCCTACTGTGGGGAACCTTATCGAACACCTTGCTGAAATCCATATACACCACATCAACCGGTTTACTCTCATCTACCTATTTGGTCACCTTCTCAAAGAACTCAATATGGTTTGTGAGGCACGACCTACCCTTCACAAAACCGTGCTGACTATCCCTAATCAAATTATTCTTTTCGAGATGATTATAAATCCTATCTCTTATAACCTTTTCCAACACTTTACCAACAACTGAAGTAAGGCTCACTGGTCTATAATTACCAGGGTTGTCTCGACTCCCCTTCTTGAACAGGGGAACCACATTTGCTATCCTCCAGTCTTCTGGCACTATTCCTGTAGACAATGACAATTTAAAGATCGATTCCAAAGGCTCGGCAATCTCCTCCCTGGCTTCCCAGAGGATCCTAGGATAAATCCCATCCGGCCCAGGGGACTTATCTATTTTCAGACTCTGCAGGATTTCTAATACCTCTTCCTTGTGAACATCAATCCCACCTAGTCTGGTAGCCTGTATCTCAGTATTCTCCTCGACAACATTGTCGTTTTCTAGTGTGAATACTGTCGAAAAATATTCATTTAGTGCTTCCCCAGGACAGAGAGAGAGAAAGAGGACAGAGAGAGAGAAAGAGGACAATCCAAAGTGAATCCTTTCACATGAATTTGTCTGAAGATCAGAGCGGAATGTGTGATCAGCTGCTCCATCACAACTTTGTGTCAATTGACCTTCCCTCGAGCGAGCTAAATTTTCACTGAGGGGCCAGCTACCAAATACTCTTTGCATTAAAGAAGCTAGTCATTTAACACTCTTGACATTTTCCAATCTCAACTTAACCACTGGTGAACATCGTAAACATATTATGTTTTCCATGTTGGTTTGATCAATTAACTCATTGAGACTTGCTCGTGTCCCTCTGAAAAGAGCCTTACCTCTTGCTTTTAATGAACTGCTTTAATGAGTTGTTAATCACATTTATGTCATCCAATTAACTGTATACTTACACAGCATAATTCCATGGCGATCACAAATTCAATTGATCTGTATCACATAACTCTGTCTTAAAGAAAAGTTCAGCTTTTTTAGAGGCACTATGACGTTCAGTCCCTTACGAGGTTGAGCTAGAAATCAGTGCAGGAGGCTATATTGCCCAACTAGAAGCACAAGGTATTTCCAGTGCAAAAATGTAAAACTATTCAAACAGTACTGCAAATCTAAACCATACAAATGTAGAAGGTAAAACATTTCTTTGAAAACCAGACTATAAGACAGAAAAGTGCAAATTAAGAAATAAATGTGTGTATAAATTTCCTAGCTGAAATAAAGGATCAAGAACAAGTTTAATTACTTTCGAAGTTAAAGGATTGGAAACAGAGTTCAAATTTGACATTAGCACAAGCGCTAGTTCTCGATGGCCCTTTGGAATGGCTCAAAACTTTAGATAGCTAGCCATCAATAACTAAATTACAATGTCCAGGTGTCACAGATCTTCCAGTGCAAGATCAGATACCTATCATGCTTCGCCAGAATAGGGAGAAAAAAACAATGAACAAGACTCTCCACATTTTGTGCTATCAAAGTACACTTTACTGACCAGAAATACATATACATAGCTACAACTTCAGAACAAAACATCTCGCAGCAAGGTAATGGGACAGCATTCCAAAAGAATTCCCACAGCTCTTTTAGGAGTATGATTGAAACAATATAATATCCATGCTTAAGCCAAAGTGCTAAACCAATATGTCAATATAATCCCAGAAGGATGCCATACCCATTGATAGAGAAGGTAAGAGGGACTAAATAGAATGTTACATATAGGATCATATCACCCAACACTGAGCCAATTAGTCAGTGTTCAGGGCTCGTGATGGTTCCAAGCAAATTGATTCATGCAGGCTCTTAAAGTTTGGAGGGAAATCCATCCTATGACCTCAGGAGATACTAGCTTGGCAAAACTTGTCAATAGCATCTTCCTTCTCAAGCTTGGCACTAATAGTGGGTTTTGAGCAATCCCCTTGACCAGGTTCAGGCTGTTAAAAAGCTTTATTAAATCTTTCAGGCTGTCCTGTTTTGACTGTCTTGCCTTCAGCATCTCATCAGCTTTTGAAATATTCCAGTGGAACATATCAAACATTCTTGAAGAGGAGAAAGGAGTAATTTATGTGACATATATATCCATGGCACTGCCAGACAGCAGCATGACCACAGAATCTGTGAAATTCTGAAAGCCTTACAGAAAGCATAAGGAACAATCTGTACCAGAGAGAGATACACTCTCACAGTTGAGCATGTGTCAGATGGTAAATGAAAGGAATTTTGCAGAATCCTGAGTAAAACTACAGTCACTCTTCAGTATAAGAAATCTTATCTGTTATACAGCAAGCCACAAATTACCTGAAGAAACATTAAATAGAATTCAAAAGTAGAAATCCAAACATTCTCCTCTCTCGATTTGCAAAATCCCAAAGTCAAATTCAGTTATTTGCTTGCCATCTTTTATCTTGCAAGTCCCATATCAATTACACATCAGACAAACGCTGATCACTTTTTCCTATGACATCACCTATGTCTCCTGCTTCCTCACCCCAACCCTGTCTGAATTGAATTAGCTTTGTCATGTGTACTCAAATGAATACAGTGAAAAGTTACTAAGTCACCACTTACAGCATCATCTTAGGTACAAAGGTACAATCCTTCATTATAGAATAGAGAAATGAAGAAAAAAGTTAGATTACAGCTATAACCACAGAGCCAAAAAACAAGTTAAAAAGACAAATGTCAGTTTGTTCAAGGGCTCTCAGCAGACCAATGGAGGGGGCCTCCACATGCCCTGACCACTGGCTACTGCCGCATACCGCACTAGGCCTCTGGTGTCCCTGTAGCGGGCTACCGACTGCCATCTTTGCTTTAAGGTTGCAAGTCAGAGACCAGGAGAAGGGAGGAAAAGAGGTACAAAAAAAAGAAAAAGAGCGGACAGAGCAGATGAGCTCAGGCTGCAGCATCCCACTTTGCCACTTATCTCCGTCAGTACCTGTTCACAGAAGGAAATAATCCTCCAATTCAGTTACAAATGCACTTTCAAAATCACAACAGTCTAATCTTTAGCTCTCCATTTATATTTCTACAGTTGATTTGCTCAACTGACTGTCCTCATCACATACGATGTCCAAGTATCCAAAAGAACTATTATTCTCTAAACTTGGCCATTACCCAGTTCAGTACTTCCCTCCCTTAAGTCCAACAGGCAGTCTTGAATAGCTATGCTGGACAATTGATTTAAGCATCTGCTGACAGATCTGGCTAATGCAGTTAAAACACGATTGTGTTCTAATCTAATCTGCTGAAACTGCTCACTATTTCAGCATTTTTGGCTGAGGGGTGCTTGAAGGAATTCCAAAGTCACTTGCAGTTACTTCTACTAAAAATAACCAACCTTCCACCAACTAATCTGTAACCACTAGAGTATCATTGTGAAGCCACACTAGAACAAGCACAGGCATACGTAAGACTAAGGAAATGTGCAAGGGTGATTGTTATATGCAATATTCAATGGCTAGTCCTCCTGGAAAGAAAATTTAATGTTTTAATTGAATGGACAGACTCCCTTAAAGATAAAGTCATCATAGTCCTACCAGACCGTGGAGCTGCTCTCTCAGATTACTGGTGGTGGTTTAACTTGAGGTCACCAGACCAGAGGCAAAGGGTAAAGATTGAGGCAAGTCCTTCTTGCTAATCTCAACCATCACAGGACAGAGGACATCAAACCTAAAGATGTCATAAATATCTTTAGATCTAGCCTGGAAGATATCCGATGTGAAGTTCATTATTGGTCACGTTCATAGTCATTATCCAGGCTGTAGCACATGGCAGATTTCAGTAATAACATACTTACTGAAATGCTGGTATTGCACATATTTTCCTCACTCATGTGCAACACTGGGCAGAGATTGCCTTCTGCTGAGCGCTCATCTTTCCTCTCCCCCCACACCCCCCCTCCCCCCAACAACCTACCTTCTTCCACAAGTTTGCCATACTGTGCATATCCTCTGTTCATTCCCTTAGCTAAGTGGATTATGCATTCAGCTTTGAGAGTTTAAGAGAAGGTATTTTGCTGGCATATAATAATGTCACTAGACTAGTAGTAATGCTGGGTACAAGTTTAAATGGTGAAACTCAAAACTAATAAATGTTGAAAAGCTCACTAATTGTGATCTGTCAATTGTCATCTGGTTCAATAACGGCCTTTAGGGAAGGAAATTTGCCATTCTTACCTGGTTTGGCCTACATGTGACTCCAGACACAGTAATATGATTAACTCTGAACTGCCCTCTGGGCAATAAATGCAGGCCTATCCAATGTAATCCACGATGCAAGAACACACAAAGCTGTCATGCTCACTGATAATGGCTTCCAGAACAACTTGACCCAAAAATGTGCAACTATAAATCCAATTTGTCTCTCAACATGCAGCAAACAAGACCCAATTTTAGAATACTAAACGATACTTGATCATGTTAATAAAACACAAAAGCTCACTTGATTTGCACAGTAATTAGACATTAGAAAGGATGTTGAGCTTAGCTTTTTTGGTAACGGTTGATGCAAATTAGTTGAAATTTAGTATTAGTGGTATTGAGACAGAATTCACAAAGGGGACAGATTAAATGTCAATGGCACTTGAAAATATTGAGCTTTTTCTTTCACTTAAAAGTATGAAATTGCATCCTCCCAGACACCCAAGGTGTTATGGTGGACATGGATATGTTTCTGTAGAGAGAAGAGATTAGGATAAGATGACACAGGTAGGGTTAAAAAAGTCAAATTTGTTGGATGTGATGGCTTTCCCATTTCTTTAGATAGGCACATTCCTGTGAAGGCAAGCCCAAAACAGGTGGTTTCTTTTATACTAGCGGGAAAGAAAGAACTGGGAGTGGTTCTCAAATTTACAAGAAATTTGTCATATTTAGTATGGATTCCCAAACGTAGGTCAGGTTGTTTTCAAACTTGAAAGAAATTTTCTTACAACTTTGAATATTCTCTACTGCTTCACCACATAAAAATCAAGACTTTACAGAAAATATTGTCAGTTTTCCTGTCAATTATCTAATGACTTGTGTAAATATATGGCTTACTTGTAAACATATGGTTGGCTGCCACTGTAAATAGACTCGACATTCAGAAGCCTTTGGGGATGCTCCGTTCCAAAACAAGGATGCACTGTTTCACGCGCCGGAGGCGTGCAGGGAGGTCACGTGGTCCTCCATTTCGCGGGCAAAACAGGGTCGAGTGGTCCTCTGTTGCAAAACAAGGTCACGTGGTACTTCGTTTCGCGCGCAAAACAAGGTCATGTGGGGTCGAACATCCGGGAACGCAAGGAGGCGGAGAATGGAGTCAGATCAACAACCAATCAGAAGATAATCCCACCTCGGTGATTGCATGATGTTTTTTATTATATAAAAAGATTGGGACAGGGACAAGTGTGTGGATTTTTTCTGAACTGACACACTGTATAGTTTGTCAGGGACAGAAAGGTCTAGACCCAGAGCTCTGTATGCTTTATCCACTTACTGCTAAAATAAACTTAAAGTGTGAGACCGAGTATCTTCTCCTATTGCTTCATTTAAAGAACACGCAGGATTTGGCTCACACATAAAAGTAAGTTAGTAGATTGAGTCAAAGTCCGACAATTGGTGACCCCGACGTGATGAAGCCGGAGAAGTGACGGAAATGAGAGAAAAATAGAAACAACAGACAACTGACGTTTGATGACAACAACAAGCGGCGCCACATATAAAAAAAAGGTGAGCAGACGCCTGTTTATATCGAAGTTCTGCAATTGGAAATACTAAATTGATTGTTGTCATTATACTGCAAGTGTCCTAGTAAGAGTAAGTGGATAAAGTATTGATTACAGTACGTACAGGTTTAAAGTCCCTTGGGGTTAGAGTCCCCATAAAAGCAACAAAGTACAGTACGTACAGGTTTAAAGTCCCTTGGGGTTAGAGTCCCCATAAAAGCAACAAGGTACGTAAGTGTGAGGAGGTTTAAAGTCCCTTGAGCAGGATTTCATAAAAGCAACGCTCACAAATGGAGGTGTATGATTGATGTGTTGTATGTTTTAAAACTTATATTGGGGAATGTACGGAGGGTGGCAGAAAAGACAGTAGTGTTTTGAAGTAAGGGACGCTGCTTTCTCAGCGAGAGAGTTGGCAGTGGGAATCTAACGGTAACAGCGACACTGCTGATAAATCTCGCTGAAAGGGTCAGTTGCTCGGGTGTACTCTATACAAACTGACTGGCCACCGGAGTTGTCTCTGATTGGGTTAGTTGTGCAGTTATATTACATCCAAACCAATTGACTGCTAGGCGGGATGATTAAAATAAAAATACGTAAGATGAAAGGGGAATTTGATAAAGAGTGTGAGGAATACGGAGGATGTTCTTTTGACTTAATATTATCCGTAAAACAGCAGTGGGCTAAAGCCAGAATTCAGTTAGTTAGTGGGGTTGTGAAGGATAAACAAAAACAATGATGGAGAAATATGATAAGATTTGGGACGAATTACAACAGGGCAAAGTCCCTAAAGATGAGGAGAGGGAGAAATTGTCACCGTTTTTAGGAAAAGCAGAAGAAACAAGCTAAATTAGAAGTTGAAGAGCACATGAAGGGAAAGAAAGGGTCACTATTAGTTAGAAGAAAGTGGACAAAAGAAGGTGAGGAGAGAGAGGAGGATTTATCTGCATAATATGACGTTAGCCTGTATGGCAGTAGAAACATTACAAAAGAGGGTGGGTGGTTACCTCTGAACCAAATCTGGCGAAGGAGATAGAAAAGCCACAACCATCCGCGTCATTATATCCTAAATTGCCTGGGGTACAATCACCGCCCCCATATCCTGTAACACAAATGCCACTCATGGATGTGCAAGTAGGAACAAGAGAGTACGAAGCAGTAAAAGAGAGACTTGCACAGCAGTAGAAGAAAGCATCAGAAAGGTAAAAAACTAACACTAGAAGCTGCACAGAGAGTGAAAGAAGCGGAGGAGGCAAGCAGGGTGATAATGACACACAGCAGAAACAAAGAACAGCCGAAACAAGGGAGACATTCATTATTGGAAGAGCCAGATGCTCACTCGACACCCTATAGTGTTGAGGGCGAAAGGAAGGGAAGATTACATAATTCAGGTCAGTTATTAGATGACGGGTTCTCAGACAGAAGAAGGAGAGATTTGAGGGAACAATGACATAGAGACAAATTGGATGGGGGGGAATCTGAAAACAGTACAGATATTGAGGATGCAGAATCCCTGGCAGAGGATGACCCACACACCTACCCCATCACTTTGAAAGGCTCACTCACAATGCATGCTGAACATGGCCCTCCAATGCAGCCCCTAATTGAACCACGTTACAGCCTGCGTCCCAGAGATACATTACGACAGCCCGTATAGTATCAGCACCATCAAATGCCATTAATTTACAGAGGCTCTTATTTGGGGGATGTTTATCAGCCCTTCACATTTACTGATATGAACTGCATCCTGGATAAAATCCCCCCACCCAGGGAGAGAGGTGGGCCTTGGATGACTAAATTTTGCCAATATACACTAGGGTACAAGTTAGCTATGGGCGATTGGAGAGCGTTGCTGGGCAAGCAATTGAATATGTGGGAAATACAGCAGATTGAAGCGTCTGCGGGGACCACTTTACTACCTGATTCAGAACCGTTTGTCCCGCATGCCACCTGTGTGGGTAGGGCAATGAGGGATAGATTTCCGATTCCACCGGGAGCGATGCACTCACTCACCTTCACAATGAAGGAGGGTGAGGATATGCCTGCCTTTTTGGCTAGGTGTAAGGGCATGTGGACAGATACTGCGGGGAGCCATCCAGGGTCAGGTCAGCTACAGACCACGTTATTTAGGAATGCCGTTATGGCAGGGATGCCTAAGGAAGTAAAAGAGGCAATGGAGAGTAATCCTGATATCCCAGGTTGTTCTACAGAACAGTAGGAGAAACACTTGACACACCACATGAAGCGTTACAGAACGAAACAGGATGAAGATAAACAGAGCAACTAGTCAGCTCAAGTGCAGATGCTAAAGTTACAGCTCGATGAGGCTAGAAGGAAGGCTAATGATACAAAGAAGGCCTCCCAAAAGACGACTAATCAGATGGTTCAGCGACTGTCGCCACAAAACATCCTGCCCAGTCTGGACCCAACACCTGATGGGATGCCTCCCTACTCCCAATATGGGGGCAAGCCTATAGGTGCTTCAGGAGGAATGCGTGGTAGAGGGAGGGGCCGCGGAGCACCAAGAGGTCAGCCACCCAACACCTGTTTTGAATGCGGCCAGCCCGGGCATTGGAAACGGAATTGTCCCTTGCTGTGGGGACCCCAAGTAGGGCAGGGATGGATCCGAGCACAGTATGTCCGCTCAAGTCAGCCTCCTTTTCAACAGGCTGCTCAGCCTTCCCAAGCCCCAAATATAGCTGCAGCCCCGGTGCAAGGACAGTACCCCCAGACTATGCCGGAAGGGTAGGGGTACGAATATTGACGGGGCCCGAGAATCCAGGGGCATGTGGGGTTGGCAGACCCCGATATGCAAATGAGGGTAATGGACAAGAATCTGTCTTTTTTGGTTGACACTGGTGCAAGATTTTCTACCATCACTTGTGATATACCTCGGTCAAATATGTCATCCTCCAGCGTCCAGTTAGTAGGGTTCTCGGGCAAACCAGAAAATCTGCCTTTGACATCGCCACTGATCACATCAGTGGCCGGACAGACCTTTCGTCACCGGTATATTTCATCACCTTCATGCCCTATGAATCTGATGGGTCGTGACTTGCTGGTGACATGTGGGGTCTCAGTCCTGTGCGGACTAGACGGGCTGGTAGTGACCTTTTCAAATGGCCATTCTGTCAACTGTTCTATGACAATGATTCACTCTGGATCCCAAATGATGCTATCACTGGACACATCACCAATGGCAGAGGGCAGATATATACTGGGGACTCCTCGAACCTGAAAATAGGCAGAACAACGGTATACAGTCTTTATACAGCCAATGGCGACCCTGGGTTCAGATGCTGCATCCCTATGCTCCTCCTGCTGATCCCCTTCACGTTACCCTGTATTATGATCGAGATGATAATGACATCTATCAGCATGTATTCTATCAGCATTTAGAAGGGACTCAATGGGATATTTCCTCAAGTTGTATTCTGATCGGGAAAAGAAGGTGTGGCGGGTGTTGTTGAACTGACTGCAGAACAGTTGGAATGGTATGAGATGTCTGAAGAAGCTATACCTTATCTCACATTGGCCGTGCATGCTAAATATCAGGCCAAGGACCTGGGACCTATGTCCAAACATTTAATGGCGCTAACTGATTAGGTTTGGACTCAGCTACCCGGTTTACAATATTCACCATCAGAGGAAGTCTACCGAATTATGTACAGGACAACTGACAAGGTACTGCTGGAACATAGGCAGATTGAAAGGTTTCATTGTAGAGAGAAAACAGACCATCCACAGGCTGCAGCGATGCTTGACGCTCTACCTGATACCTTGTGGTCAGCAGGTTCAACGGACGTTGGTCATTGCAAACACGTCACACCAATCACGTTCGATTTAATTGACTACACTCCAATTTGGCAGAGACAATATTTACACAAACCAGAGGCTGAAGCCGGCATTGCTGACACAATTGAAGGACTGTTAGCATCAGGGGTGCTAGAACCCTCCCGGTCAGCCTGGAACACTCCTATCTTACCTGTAGAGAAGCAGAATACAGGTAAATATCAGATGGCGCATGATCTTAGACGGATTAATAGCGTCGTTTCTACTCCAACAGTTCCAAACCCCTACACTGCGATTTCTGTGCTGACCCCTGACCATAAGTGGTTCTCGTGCATTGATCTGGCCAACGCGTTCTTCTGTTTGCCCTTAGCTGATCATTTGAGGGACATTTTTTCGTTCACCTATAAAGGCCAACAACTACGCTATACAAGGGTCCCTCAAGGATTTATTTTGTCGCCGGGGTTGTTTAATCAGATACTGAAACAGCAGCTGCAGGACATGTCACTCCCAAAGGGGGTGACATTGATCCAGTATGTGGATGACATTCTTTTGGCGGCACACGACCATGTTTCTTGTCTGGAAGCCACAAAGACGTTGCTGCTTCACCTGTATGAAGTTGGTTTCAAAGTCTCACGGGCTAAATTGCAATGCTGCAGACAAACTGTGTCTTTTTTAGGTAGAGTGATTTCTGCTAAGGGAACAGGTCTCTCTCCGTCGCATAGATCTTCCATTCTGCATCATGCCAAACCGATCACTGTAAAGGACATGCTCTCCTTTCTTGGGTTGGCAGGATATAGTAGACAATTCGTTGCATCATATGGGGAGCTTACTTTCCCTCTCAGAGCCATGGTTAATGAACAAGGCATGAGAAATTTGTCGGCCCATTTGCAGTGGACCACGGAAGCAGACGAAAGTTTCATTTCTCAAACAGGCCCTAACGCTGGCTGCTGATTTAGCGGTCCCAGACTACAAAGAGCCATTCTTCCTCGATATTTCTGAAAGATTACACACAGTAAATGGTGTTCTTTTTCAGAAAAAAGGGGGAGGCAGGCAGGTGCTGATGTATGTAAGTGTTACCCTTGACCCAATAGAGGACAAACACCCGCCATGTACAAGACATGCAGCAGGGGTAGCAAAAATTCTCCAAAAGGTAGCACATATAGTCATGGGCCATTCACTAACGGTACTGACGACACATAGTATAGTGGCCTATGTCAACTCAACAGCCTTTACAATGACGTCACTGCGGCAGACCAGGTTAGAAAAAATCCTAAATGCACTACATATAACTTTTACACATGAAGGAATTAACATGGCTGACAATATGGGAGAAGGAGAGCTTGTGTGAGGAAAGGATACAGAGAGACGTCAAAGTTAGGGCAGACTTACAGGCAATTCCACTAGTACACCCAGAAGAAGTGCTGTTCACAGATGGTTGCTGTTACAGACATCCAACAGAAGGACTTAAAGCAGCCTATGCAGTGATGCGACAGACAAGTGAGGGATTTGAGGAAGTGTTGACAGGAAAAGTGACAGGTAAAGAATCAGCTCAGTTGGCTGAACTACAGGCAATGATTGCTGCGTTAGAACGGTCAGAGGGAAAACGAGTTAATATATATACACCAACTCTGCATATGTGGTAGGGGCTATACAGGTAGAACTCAGTCAATGGATTAGGGCAGGATTCTTAACAGCAGCGAAAATCCCAATTAAACATGAAAAAGATATGAAAAGATTAGCGGAGGCCCGAATGAAACCTGCAGAAGTGGCGGTGGTCAAGTGTAGAGGACATGATAAAGCAGATACAGTAGTAGCGAAGGGCAATCAGGAAGCCGACTTAGCAGCAAAGAAAGCAGCAGGGTATACAGCACAGTATATAATGATGCAAACAGAGAGAACAGTGTATGACCAGCTGCCTGCCTGTGATGCAAATGTGTTAATCAAAGAGCAGCAGAAAGCCTCTCCTCATGAACTGACAGTTTGGAGAGAGAGAGGGGCCACACAGTCAGAAGGGATTTGGAGGTCACCGGACGGTAGACCAGTCCTCCCCCAGGTTTGATAGCTTCCATGCTCCAGAAAGCTCACGGGTTGACACATTGTGGAAAAACACAGATACAGAGGTATCTGACACATTGGTGGCATCCGTTCTTGCCAGCAATGATTGAAAATTATATCAGGGAATGTAGAACGTGTACAGAATACAATGTGAGACCAACAGTGAAACCACACGAGGGAAAATTCCCTCTCCCAAGAATGCCAGGTCAGGAAATAGTGATCGACTACACTGACATGATAGAGAGAGTAAACGGATACCGGTACCTTTTGGTAGCAGTGGATGCACACACTGGTTGGTCAGAAGCGATACCTGCTAAAAAGGAAGACGCAAAAACAGTGATCAAATTCTTGATAAACCAATACATTCCAATGCATGGGTTTCCAAAGAGAGTCAGGTCAGATAATGGCACACATTTCAAGAACAAAGACCTGCAAGAAGTTGAAGCAGCTTTAGGACTGAAACATGCGTTTGGAACTGTGTATCATCCTCAGTCACAGGGTAAAGTTGAAAGATTGAATCAGTCCATAAAAGGGAAAATAGGAAAAGTATGTGCCCAAACAAAGTTAAGTTGGGTGGAGGCCCTACCCTTAGCTTTACTGTCCATTAGAAGTTCAGTAAACTCCATCACAGGATTTACCCCGTACGAGCTTACAACAGGGCAGCAATTCCCGGGACCGGGAGCCGGACTACAGATCTTAGAGGGAGGGGAAGCCTCCCTAAGTTACAAACCTTACTATGACCAACTAACAGCTTTGGTGTCAGCTTTCTCCAAACAGGTTGGATCGGAAAAGGGAGCCTTACAGAGCCAGCCGCCATCTACCACGGATTGGGTCCTGTTGAAAGTGATCAAACGGAAATGGTCGGAGCAAAGGTGGACAGGACCTTATAAGGTTGTGGAGAGGACATCTCATGCTGTCAGACTACAGGGGAAAGGCGAAAGCTGGTACCATTGGAGCCAATGTGCAGCTACGGAACCGCCAACGAGAACTCTAGAACAAATAAGAACAGAAAAAGAGTAAAAGGGTTTTACACTTTTGCCTCTTGCAGGAAGAGGATTCTGAAAAAAAGGGGAGAGATTCTCCAGGTCTCTAAGGAAGGGCTTTTCTGGAGAGCAGAAGTGAACACGGGATCGGAACATAAAAAGAATTTATTTAAAATATATAGGCAGGTGGTATGTTTATCTTTGTAAGAAGCCCACATTACCCTCACCTGTGGGGGTTGGGAGTTTTTGCTATTCTTTTATGTATAAGTGTTATGTCGCTGTTAATAGGGGTATTAACCACGAGGGACAAACACACAGACGAGGGAGACAGTCCCAGGCGCAAAAGAGCAATAGGGCAAGGGGTGGACAAATGTTTAAGGGAGGCGGGGAGCCAGGTACACATCAGACATGATAAAAGCTATGGTATAACATACCAGTTTGACTTATGCGAAGTAATTGACTGTGGCCACAATCCAGGAAGCTGAGGGGGTATGATGTATACCTTTGCGTGCATACCAATTACTATAGATGGTGCCCGACGTGGCATCATGTATTAAGATGGACTGGGGCAAGATGGACGCCCAAGAAGTCGCCATCCTCGGATAATAGATGGAAGGCTCGAGACCATGTGAGCCTCACTAGGGGGCAACTTGATCATTCCTCAGAGATGAAAAATCCACTTTTGTTAACCCTGACAGGATTCACCATTAGCCCTGGTCCCGAAGAAGTACGGAAGCACTGCGAAATCCATGATAACAGCTTTTACTTTGTAATAGGTGTAGATCAATCAGGAAAGGATACCATGGGACTAGTGAAGGTAACCTTGGTAGATCCTCCTACCTACCAGCCAAAAACCGGAAACACAAGCGTGGAGTTAGAACAAAGTTCAGGAGTTGTGGTGATAGATTCCAATAACATTACGAGAGATGACATTATTAGACTAGCTACCGGATATAGTGATAGGAACACGTGGCTGGACTGGATGACAGCTACCGCAACCTCAATGAATATGAGTAATTGCGTCGCGTGTTCCTCGGCTAGGCCAACCCTATCTACTACCCCAGCCCCATTGTTCCCTAATGTAGACCCAGCAGGATTTCACTGCATGATAGCCCTCACCATCCAGGCGGACCCTCCGAACTGTACTACCTTAAGTGTTATTTTCCCGCCTGTAAAAGATTTCCACGTTACCTCCAGTGTTTAGCCCAAGGGTCAACGATTACACTTGTTTCACTTGGAGATCTAATACAATCTTGGGAGACATCCCCGCTGACTGGTGTCGGGACACGATTGATGTAAGCAGCTGGCAGAATACTAGCCAATGGTTTGGGCCAGAGCTAATTTTTTTTGGTACTGTGGAGATAGAACACTATATGTTAGTCTACCTCCAGATTAGTCTGGAACTTAATGGTCCGGCTAGGGGTACCGTTATTCCTCTTAGGAGAACGACAAAAGGGAATAAATCCGCATGTACGAACACGTAGGGATTTATTTGATGTCACTTCTGGATCAACCACTTACATAGATGCAATAGGTGTTCCCTGTGGCGTACCTGATGAATATAAATTGGTATACCAGATAGCAGCAGGATTTGAGAATCTTCCACTTATCAGTGCTGTATTCCCAGTCACGTCGAATAAAAACGTTGACAGAATGAATTATGTACATTACAATGTACTCAGGCTAGCCAATAGAACTAGAGATGCGGTGGCGGGACTCTCTGAACAATTGGCAGTGACCTCATTGATGACAGTACAAAATAGAATGGCCTTAGATATTAGATTACTTACAGTGTGGAAACAGGCCCTTCGGCCCAACAAGTCCACACCGCCCTGCCGAAGCGCAACCCACCCATACTCCTACTTACCTAACACTGCGGGCAATTTAGCATGGCCAATTCACCTGACCTGCACATCTTTGGACTGTGGGAGGAAACCAGAGCACCTGGAGGAAACCCACGCAGACAAGGGGAGAATGTGCAAACTCCAGTCAGTCGCCTGAGGCGGGAATTGAACCCGGGTCTCTGGCGCTGAGGGGCAGAAGTGCTAACCACTGTGCCACCGTGCCGCCCACTATGTTTGGAGATCAATGTTGTACATTTATCCCCAACAATACGGCACCTGATGGTTCGGTAACCAGAGCCTTGGAAGGACTAAGAATCTTGTCTGAAGAAATGCATGAACATTCGGGTATTCACAACCCTCTAGGAGGACTGTTCGACTCATGGTTTGGGAAATGGAAAGGATTAATTGTGTCTGTGTTTCTGTCCCTCGTGGGTATGATCATTGTCTTAGTGTTGTGTGGATGTTGTTGTATGCCCTGCATTAGATCTTTGTTGAACCGAGTAATCATTACAGCTATTGAAGGGAAGGCTCCTCCGCCCTACTAGATGTCACAGATGGAGATGGAAACCATAGCTCTGGCAAGAAAGGACGACTATGCATCGGAGACCGAAAATGATGTATAAAATTGGTTTGTTGGTCTCATTTTCATGAGACCAAAAGGGGGACTTGTAAATATATGGCTTACTTGTAAATAAATGGTTGGCTGCCACTGTAAATAGACTCGACATTCGGAAGCCTTTGGGGATGCTCCGTTATTCGCGCGCGCAGAACAAGGTCACGTGGTGTTTCGCTCCGTTCCAAAACAAGGTCACGTGATGCACTGTTTCACGCGCCGGAGGCGTGCAGGGAGGTCACGTGATGCACTGTTTCACACGCCAGAGGCGTGCAAGGTGGTCACGTGGTCCTTCGCTTCGCAGGCAAAACGGGGTCACGTGGTCCTTCATTTCGCGCGCAAAACAAGGTCATGTGGGGTCGAACATCCGGGAACGCAAGGAGGCGGAGAATGGAGTCAGATCAACAACCAATCAGAAGATAATCCCACCTCGGTGATTGCATGATGTTTTTTATTATATAAAAAGATTGGGACAGGGACAAGTGTGTGGATTTTTTCTGAACTGACACACTGTATAGTTTGTCAGGGACAGAAAGGTCTAGACCCAGAGCTCTGTATGCTTTATCCACTTACTGCTAAAATACATTTAAAGTGAGAGACCGAATATCTTCTCCTAATGCTTCATTTAAAGAACATGCAGGACTTGGCTCACACATAGAAGTTAGTAAGTAGATTGAGTCAAAGTCCAACACTTGCAAAGGAAAGATTATGTCAGGATAGACTCAAGTACCCAAAAAGTTGGTGAACATTAATAACTAGAATTTTAAATTAAGATTGTACTTATTAGGCAATACATAAAGGCCACCAGTTAAAAAAATATCAAATTATGATGGCATGCTGAAAGCATATAATTAGCAGACAAACAGTTTGCGGTCTTGCACACCTTTGGGACAAATTATGCAGTTTGAAATAACTGAACAAAAAAAAAATCAGAAAATAAGTTTCTAAAAAAACTGCAAGATGGTTATCATTCTGACATGGTTTAAGAAATCTTTTAGCATTAATTTTCACATAAAGCAGTTTAATAAGAGTAATAAACTTCCTCCAATACTGTGGGCTCTTTAGACAACCTTTTGTGGGATACCTTGTTTACGTCTTCTGGGAAGTCCAAATACAACACATCTACTGGTTCCCTGCTCAACCTCACCATCCCAGAATCAGCCTACTGAACATTCTCTGAATATTTTCCAAAGCCAATACAAGTCCAATGTAATCAAAACTGCCTCCAATATTCTAGGCATGGTCTTGCCAATGCCCTGCACAGTTACTGCAAACTTCCCCTACTTCTGCCATTTCCTGGTCCCCTATTTCCCCAGCCTCTTTTTAAAGGGCCCTTAGCCCCCCTCCCTTTTTTTCTAAAACATCTTCCAGGTGTGTTCATTAAGCTTAATGGCTTCCACACAACTAGTCTACACAGGGAATATATTAAGGGCAAATGCTATTTTACCTTGGGTTGCACAATTAAAATCTGACTTTAAAAGAATCAAACAACATAGTATTTTAACAAATTTGATAGAGAATTAGGAATAAGTTTAAAATGGAGTATAATCTATTAACTCCTGGAATATATATGCTTGAAGCTGAAAGTTGATTTTATGGACTCAAGATTAAGAATACTATCTTCGACTTTTTTTGTTAATCCCTTTATTGTACTGGATATGGTCAAACCAAAATATTTAAGTTTAGGGTGGGCTCTGAAAGAAACTAGCTGCAATACAAAGAGTAGCAAGCAGGTGATTTGAAAGTGAAGCAGGTATCTACCATCCCAATCTAAGCATCAACATTTGTTGGCAAACTTACAACTTGAATCCTGACTAATAACTAAACTAGAGGTTCACTGTAAAGATTAGGGCGGATGATGGCTCAGCAGTGAGCACTGCTGCCTCACAGCACTAGGATTCCAGGTTCGATTCCAGCCTCGGATGACTGTTTGTGTGGAGTTTGCACATTCTCCCTGTGGCTGCGTGGGTTTCCTCCAGGTGCTCCGGTTTCCTCCCACAGTCCAAAGATGTGCAGGTCAGGTGAATTGACCATGCTAAATTGCCCATTGTGTTAGCTGCATTAGTCAGAGGGAAGTGAGTCTGGGTGGGTTACTCTTCGGAATGTGGACTGGTTGGGCAGAAGGGCCTGTTTCCACACTGTAGGGAATCTAATATATTGTCTGCTCACACCTGGAAGTGAACAGATCTGAATTTGGCCAGTGATAATACCTTCCAAATGGCACTGGACTGTACCATTACTATTAGTTGACACCTCCAGAAGATGCTGAAAATAAGTAAATATCAACATTGGAAATGCTTCTGGAGAGGCGTTGGTCAGACTAGGATTGTGTTCCTGCACCTCTGAAATAAACAAAATGGGGAAAGAAACTTCATTAAAATTATATTACCTTTATTTATAGCCATTTTAAATATGAAAATTGCAGTCCACTTTCACAGCAGATCCACAATTATTCTCCATCATGTATTACATCCAAATTAAAGTTTTTACAAAACATTGAACACCATCCTGAAGACCTGACTATAGAAGCTCCAATCAAAATAATGAGCAGAATCTGAACTAGGCTTTAAAATAGCTTTTATTATCAAAGCTCACATGTAAAACAGAAATTGTTTTCATAAACTGTACAAGACCATGGCACATACTGCAGCCAAAATTGCTAATCTGACAGACTTGTCAGTATCAAGATAAAGAAAACTATTTTCCTCACAAGACCTTGCACATGAACTCCAGTTTGTGCAGATGCTCACTATTTTGAAAATAGTGTGCAAAACACAAATGATAAATTGAAGAGCAGGAAATATCAAAGTATGTTATTTATTAGAGCTACATACAAAAGCAGACAAAGCCACTTAAAACTAAGAAAGCCAAATAAACAGTGAACTACATAAACTCAAAATCTACAGTCACAAGGCTCATAGGATATGTAACTATCTACATCAGTATTGGTTGAGTTTCTTTGAACAAATATTACACATTACTGAGGTTCCTACTCTTTTCAAAGGAGATCCCTGCATATATTTCAGAAAAAGCTTCTTACTGGCACACCAATCTGATGCTATTAGAAGTGCAGTTTCACTTCTTGAACCAAGTCATCTGCACACCTCTTCCACAAACTGTGTCGAACAAGGCAGGTGCCAAAGTCACCACTTTCTAACCGTAGAAAATATTATAGAAGGGCGACACTTCAATTCTGACAGAAAGCACTGCTAAAAATAATCACTTCACATTAGGAATATAAATCAGCTTTCACTAAGTTTATTCACTCATGTCCATATCTTCTTCATGGTGATCATCGCCATTGACCTTTGACTCTTTAACAACATCAGTACTTTCCTTGTCACTTGGCTGTGCAACCTCTTTCAGTTTTGGAGACACTGCAGATTCAGAAACTCTCTGCTCTTCTTTTCTTTCTTTTTCACTGTCATACCCTTGCTCCTCTTCATCATAATCTCTTGTAACCTGCATAAAAGTAAGAGATTTTGAAAACCATTCTTCAATTCCATAAAAGCAATCCAAATAAAATCATGTAGTAGTAGTCAAACTCTCATACTACAGAAAAGGAATGATTCAATACAGTAGACGTTTAGAGATTATACCAATTCTAATATTCTTTACACTTTCAGATTTACCTTCACATCTCCTTTTTCACTCTCCACTTTTTTTTCCCTCTCCTTCTCCCGCTCTTTGTCTTTGCTCTTCTTCTTTTTGCTGGATGATCTCTCCCTTTCCTCTACTTCTCTGCTTCTGTCTCTGTCTTTATCCTTCTTCTTTTCTTTTTTGTGCCTATAAAATAAGTTGGTCAAAAAATTTCAAATAGCTTGAAGATTTATCTTTGATTTGAGAAGAACTGTTTAAAGAGATGGGGTTTGTTGGTGATGGTGGTCGGAAGGGCTGGGGGCAGAAGAGGAGTGGGAGGAGGAGAAATACAAGGAGAAGGGACGAAGGGGTTCCTTCATCTAAGAAATAACCTTAACATTGGATAAAAATGTTAGCCTGGGTCTCAAACGGAAGTGTGGCAACAATCCTGAACCATCTGCGATGCCAGTTTGAAACTTATCTATGTTACAAAATAATTTAAAATTTGGATTTGAGTTAATAGCATGTGGGAAAAAGGAATTTAATAGTCAAGATTAAGTATTTCTATAGCCATGGTGATTTCTTTAAAAAGAGCACAAGTGTGTTTCTGGGTTGCAAGAGGGTTTTGTCATAATTGCAAACTTTATAATGGAACAAAGTAATGTAGTGCATTAAGTTGTCAATTTAGAAAGCACTAGAATTTTTTTTATTAGG
This sequence comes from Chiloscyllium plagiosum, assembly GCF_004010195.1. Classification (NCBI taxonomy): domain Eukaryota; kingdom Metazoa; phylum Chordata; class Chondrichthyes; order Orectolobiformes; family Hemiscylliidae; genus Chiloscyllium; species Chiloscyllium plagiosum. Next base: position 53,891,694 of record NC_057720.1, read on the forward strand.
GGAGATATTGTAGGTTTGAATAGACTTTTGGGTTCAGTTATGCTTTGGAAAAATCTTGAGTGAAGCTGGATATGTAAAACAGCTACACCTGATGCAAGATGATGGTTTAGAATTGTTAGGAAATAGTGTAAAGCAGTGTAGTTTGATAGCTCCAGACTAGAAGTGTTTGAATACAACCCTGAGAGAATTATTTGAAACTGCAAAAATCTAAACTCTTTAAAAACTCCAGGAAGAGCCCATCAGATTCTCAATACTGGGAACTAAAATCAGTTAAATTACAGCCAACAGATTTGAAAGAGAACGGACTTCTCTCTATTGAGTGTATTGTAAAGGTCTGGTTTTGAGATCAATGGGTTCACATTTTACCATGTTTCAGAATCTTTGAAATGTGGGCATGCAATGCTGAAGATCTGTTAAGTTTTAATTATTAAAACCAAACAAAACTGTCAAACCAAATTTCAGTCTAGGATCAGACCTGTCCAGTCCATCAGTGGCACTGTAGAGAGTCCTGTGAAAAAGTAGCTGCATTTTACTTAAAACCTGACCTGCAGTGTGAATGGCTTGCTGTTAATTTTGACAACTCTGAGGGATGCAGTCACAACAATTTTCAAACATAATGGGACCACAATAAGAAAACAAATTGGAAAACAGTGAGCCAACTAAATAACAATGCTGCCACTGTGCCAAACTGTAATAGCAGATTGTCAGATCAGCATCAGATAAAACTGATAAAATGTGTTGCTGGGAAGTTGTCCACAATGTTAAGAAGTACAAACTCCCATCAAGTTGAAAAATATTTACAAACCCTATTCAGATGTGATTCATCAACAGTATTTGTCTCATTTACCTTCTAGGGGATGGTGACCGTGACAGTTTACGTTTGGGTGATCGCGACTTCTTTGGGGACCTTGAAATCGTCCTACTTCTTCTACGCCTTCGTTCTCTTTCTCGGTCTCTGTCTCTGTCTCTGTCAGGGAACATTTTAATTACAGCATTCTATTACTCTTATATAATCATCCTATACTCAGAGTTCTCAGTGTTGGCAAAATTAACCATTTGCATAGTCCATTTTTTCTCAATTACATTTAAAAACTTCAAGGTTTACAATTATTTCTAATAGCAAAACTTGTTTCAAAAACTGCAAATCATTGTATCAAAAAAATTAAAATCTTGACAATTGGAGGAAATTTTAAAAAGATAGGAGGAAAAGAGACAGTTCTAACTACACAACTGGATAGGCAACCTCGTAGATTACCCACGTGACTCTACACCCACAGCAAAGTTGCTGATTTTTAAATACTCTCTGAAAATGCACAGTAAGGTATTTAGTAATAATAGTTAGAAAATCTAAAAAAACTGAATGGACCATCTTGCAGAATACCAAGTATCCCCTGCCCTCAACTCCATGATGATCATCATTTGGAGGATGCAGCATATACAGTGGTTGATGGATTTTATGTGCACCACCAAGTGGCTCAGCAACAGCACTACTGATCAAACTGGTGAAATTATAAAGGACTCTGCTCCAAGACTGGGCCTACGCAGGTGGTGAAGGAACCAGAGAAAGACAGTTGACCTGATACTCAGCAATCTGCCTGCTGCAAATGATTCTGTCCATGACAGTAATCAGTAAGAGTGATGACTACACAGTCCTTGTGGAGTCCAACTCCCACCTTCACATTGAAAATACTCTCCACTGGGTTGTGTGGCACTATCACCATGCTAAATAGACTACAATCAAATCTAGCAAGTCAAGAGTGGGCATCCATGAGATGCTGTGGGACAGGAGCAGAAGAATCATACATCAATCTGCAACCTCATGACCTCGCATATGCCCAACTGTACCATTACCATCAAGACAGGGTATAAACCTGATCCAAAGAAGAGGGAATGTCAAGAGCACTACCAGGCACACCTAAAAATGAATAATATTGAAGGTACAAAACAGGATTCTTGCATGCCAAACACCAAGTGATGCACAGAGCTCAGCAACTTCACAACCAACAAATCAGATCAAAGCTCTGGATGTGGCAGGACTGCAGTCATGAATGGATGGTGAACATGTGAACTGACAAGATTAGGAGGCACCATAATATTTCTATCCTCAATGACAGGGGACCCCAGCACATCAATGCAATAGACTGTAGCATTTGCAACAATCTTCATCCAGAAATGCCAAGTGCATGATCCATCTCCGCCTTCTCCACAGGTCCCCAGCATCACAAATGCAAGTCTTCAATCAATTAAATTCACTCCAAATGAGAGAGAGAGCTGAAGGCACTGCATATTGTAAAGGCTGCAGGTATTGATGACATTCTAGCAATACTACTGAGACAAATGCTCCAGAACCTGCCACATCCCTTGTGAAGTTGTTCCCAGTATAGCTACAATATTGGCTTCTACCTTACTATGAAGAAAATGACGCAGGTATGACCAGTACACAAGTAGCAAAATAAATTCAACCTGGCCGATTACCACCTCATTAGTCTGCACCTCAACATCAGTAAAGTGATAGAAGGTATCATCAACTGTGTGATCAAGCAGCTCTTGCTTAGCAATAAACCATTACCTCTGGTGCCCAATTTGGATTCCACGAAGGCCGCTCGGTTCAAACAAACAGAGTCAAATTCCAAAAGGTAAGAGTCAATGCCGTTGACCCCCAGACTGCATTTAACAGTGTAGCAATGAAGAGCCCTAACAATAAATCAGTAATTGGCAATCAGAAGGAAAGGTCTCTGGTGGTTGAGTCAGACCCAACACAAAGGAAAACAGTTGTGATTATTGTATGTCAGCCATCTCTGTTCCTGGACACCTTTGCCAGATTGCCTCAACTTTGTGTCCTCAGTCCAACCAAATTTGGCTGCTTCAATAACTTGCCCTCCATCATAAGGTCAGAAGTGGAATATTTGCTGATAATTGCACAATGTTGAGCACCATTTGCAACTCCTCAGATATTGTGGCAGTCCATCTTCAAATGCAGCTAAACTTAGAAAATATCCAGGTTTGGGCTGAAAAGTGGCAAATAACATTTGTTCTCCACAAATGGCAAGCAATGACTATCTCCAGTGAGAGAATTTAACCATCATCTGTTGACATTCAATTGCGTCACCATGGCTGAATCCCCATGATCAGAAACTTAACTGGACTCGCCATATAAACACAGTGGCCACAGAAGGTCAGAGACAACCTCCTGACTGTCCACCATCTAGAAGCAGCACGTCAGGAATGTGATGGAATGGTCCCCAATTATCTAGTTGAGTACAGCTCCAACAACACAAGCTTTATATCATCCTGGACAAAGCAACTTGCTTAATGGCATCACATCCACAACCTCTGCCACCAATGCTCAGTTGCAGCAGTTGTACCACCTACAAGATGCACTGTGGAAACCCACTAAGATTTCCTCAACAGCACCTTCCATTTCTGCCTGGAAGAACAAGGGCCAAACATACATGGGAACACTATAACCTGCAAGTCACCCTCCAAGCCACTCACCATTCTGAGCTGGAAAGATAACACTCTTCCTTTTAGTATTGCTGTGACAAAATCTTGGAACTCTCTCTCTCACAGCATTGTGGGTCTTCCTATAGAGACTGCAACAGTTCAACTACACCTTTCAAAAGCAACTAGGAATGAACAATAAATGTTGGCCACCCAGTGATACCAAATTCCACGAATGAACGAAAGAAGTGTTATCGGAAAAGATGACACTTCCTTCAACAGACAAAAATTGGAATTTAATTTTTGTTTCCACCTGGAAAACAGACCTTGACCCACCAAACACCACACTGCTATCTCAAATGTTCAATGCCAATGAGCAACACAAGGTAGTGGCCCTTATTTTCTGCCTGAAGTTCTAAAACATTCTTCATTGTACAGTATAGAACGTCACAACCCTCTTGTCTCTTGGTTCCAATTAAAGAATGCTGCGTGGATCAGAAACTCCCAATGTAGAGAAAGAAATACACCCCTCGTGACAACCTGCTTACATCTTATTTTTAAAACATAACCTTTTGGTTAAGTGCCCCACTTGAATGCATACCTGCTAGGACTTCGAGACCGCCTGGCTGTGCTATAACTTTTAGGAGGTGTTTTTGATCTCTTTTTCTCTTCCTTCTTTTTCTCTCTACAGGGAAAACAAAGTGATGTTTAAAAATGGCTATACAAAAGTTCATTTAAAATCCACATTAAAAACAGATATAAATACCAAGAGCAAATCAAAAAAAAAAATCAAATCTGCAACAAACCTCGATTTGGATATGCTTCTAGACCGCCTTCTTTCTCTTGAGCGTGATCTTCTTCTTCTTGGACTTCGTGATCGTCGTCTGCTCCTAGACTTTGAATGTGAACGCCTTCTAGATCTGCTCCTGGAGCGCCTATTAAAAACAGGTGCTGTGTAAAGTACTCAACAAAAATAAACCTATTATCTAACAATACAATTTGTGCTTAAAGAACAGATCTAGACAAATAGCTGGAAACAAAAAAAAGTGCTCAAAACAAATTTAAGAACAGCTGTATTTAAGGTTTATTCATGCAGTTCCAATGTAAATCTCAAACTGGCATTAAATGGAATACTACAATGTGAAGGATCTAAGTATAGTGTCATTTTTGATAAAACAATGACAGCATAAAGTACAAGCTAGGAAAAGAAATGGAATTCTGTTAAAAAAATAGAGAAGTCAAACTGAAAACACGTTTAGTTATCTGGGTGTCCTTGTGCATGAATCAAATGTTAGTATGTAGATAGAGCAAGTTAATAGAATACTATTAACCTTTACAGAGGACAGTGAACAAGAGGTTTCGGTTCAGTTATACTGGTTATGGTAACTCAGTTAAGGAAGAATGCAGATGTGTTAGAAACAATTCTGAGGATGTCTATCAGATTAATAGCTGTAAAGGGCAGGTTGTGGAAAGGTTGCACAGGCTAGATTTGTGTCTGGAGTTTAGAAGCATAAGAAACAGTTTGACAAACAAACAGTTAAGATCCTAAAGGGTCCTGACAGGGTAGATGTGGACATGATGCTTCTTATGGCAAAATCTAGAACCGGGGTCCCTGTTTTTAAAAATAAGTGACAACTCATTTAAAACAGAAATGATGTGAAACTTTTTCTCAGAAACACAGGAGTCGTTTCCTGAAAATGCAGTGGAAGCAGAGTTTCAGTTTTTAAATAATCTTAAAAGGCAGAAGCGGAGAGTTCTTGGTAAGCAAGGTCGTGAAACGTGTTCAGGGTAGGAGGAAGTATAGCTTTAGGGTTACAATCAGATTGACCATGATCTTATTAAATGCAAAGTAGACTTGAAAGACTGAATAGCTTATTCTGGCTCATTGTCAGTTTGACAATGAGTTCTATCATCTCAGGCCTGGGGTATCACTTCAGGTGTACCTAGAACCAAACACCTTCAGCTTCTTCAATGACGTCTACTCCTTCATGAAGCCAAAAGCTGGGATGTTCACTGATGACTGCACAATGTTCAACACAATGTTGCGACTCCTCAGCAAATAAATGTACCATATATACTTGAGTAATAGTCAACATCATGTAAAAGTCGATCCCCTATTTTTGGCCTAAAAAAATTAAGGAATTATCCACATATCTCGTATAAAAGTTGATCCTAGTTCTTGACAGATAACAGATGCATGAGTGAGTGAGCAGGCCATCCCGCTCCAGGTATTCCAGTCCGCCAGCCATCATGCTCTGCTCTGGGTTTTCAGAATTACCATAATTCATTGTGTTTTTGTTCTTTATTCGTTTAGATCAATTGAGCTTCTGCTAATGATAAAATATGAATTTTAACAGGCATGAAATTCCACCCCTCAGAGTAGCATCCATGTAATAGTCGACCCCATAAGTTTAACTTTAAAAAGTAGACAGAAAGATTTGACTATTACTCAAGTATATACAGCCCATATCCAGTAGCAAGACCTGGACTACATCCACTTTGGTGCTGGTAAGGAGCAAAGTAACATTTGACGATCTGAAAACAAGAATGAATGTCATGGGGAGATAGATTCTACGTCATTATCATTGCTGAATCCTCTGCCAACATAATCTTTGCGATTACCATTAGGTAGAAACTGAACTGAATCAACCATATTGGATAAGGCTGCTTTCCTTGGAGCAGAGAAGATTCGAGGTGGATATGGTAGGGTGTAAAAGTTTAATGGATAGAGATAGAATGTGTAGGAGACGGGTCAAAAACCAGGATCACAAATTTAAGCGAAGTGATAGAAGGTCACATGGAAAGTTGAAGAAAATCTTTTTTCACCCAAGGATGGCGGAAATCTGAAACATAGGGCCTGAAAAGCATGGTTGACTCAGAAGCTCTCATGACCTTTAAACAGTATTTATTCACTTAATGCATCAAATGGTTTCCATCTGTGCTGTAAACATCAGGGTCTATACCTTAGGGTATGCTAACAGTTTAGAGGTTAGGAGTTCTGACATAACTTACCTCCCACCCCCACTGCTCCTTCAACAACAAATGATTTACCTACTTTACAACGACTGCAGCAGTTCAAGGCAGCAGCCAACAATCAGTTAGAAATAGCCAGTAAATTGAGGCATAGTCAAGAATACCTGTATCTACAACGAGAAATTCTATTTTTATACTGCACATAAAGAGCTTTTTGTGTTCTTTCAGACTCTGTTACCAATCACTTTAAATCCGCATCTTCTGGTTACTGACCCTTCTTTTACTGGAACCAAGATGCTAGTGATTACAGAGATTAATAATAGTCTCACTAATATTCTATCTTCATTTTGAGGGATTTCATTCTTGAATCAAGATGACATCTCAATTCTCCACTGTCATTCTGACTTAGGAGTGTCTATACACTCCTGGTAATTTAATCTAGTGTTCCAGATCACACTACAACACCAATTTCCTTATAAGAGTCAGATCACAGCAATTCACTGTACTCCCCAATTCACAGAGGCTCTTTCTCTTCAGTTTCTTTGGCAAGAGTTAGCTTTTCATGGATTCCACCCAATCACTCAGGAAATTTGCCATTTCCCCAACTTCCTGATTTTCTTTATTCTTTCATGTAATGTGGATGTCTCTGGTAAGGTCAAATATTTGCAGCCCACCACCAATTGCCCTGAGGCTAATTAAGAGTCAACCACATTGCTGTGCGTCTGGAGTCAGGTGTAGGCCACACCAGGGGAGGATCAGCTTTCTTAAAAATGACCTGAGTGAACCAGTTGGATCTTAACAACAAAAAGACATCACAGTCAGTATTTTAATTATATTTAATAGCCTCCTCTTATTTCTACATTTTATTAATTGAATTTAAATTCCACTAGCTGCCACAATGGGGTTTGAATAATGGTACCCAGGACACCAAGCTCGACTTTTGAATCATGCATAGGAAATGTCAAAGTGCACTATTTATTTGTGAAAAGAACTACATTGTAATATAGAATAACCAAGGCAATGCTGTAAAGGAAAACTTGCCAGTCAAGAAAGTAACATTTTAGAGGATGTTTTCAGAGCTTGGGTGGGCAAAGTGCGGCAAGTCACAAGATAGTATAGGTGAAAGGATACACGAAGATGGAATTTGTAAAACTAATAAAAATAATTGGACAAACATACTTTTGTACTCTGGGATTAAAAAATAATTCTTTTGCCCCAATAAGACAAAACTTGGACTAAAAAGCTACTTTGCTTAGTTCCAAATTACTGAAAGTCAAGCATATTTCTAACTTTTCACATCAGTAAGGAATGGAATATTACTGTTGCATTTTCATAGGTCTGGAATCTATAACATTTAAGTATATGGACAACAAATCAAATTACATTAGATTTGATTTGGCACAATATATTAAATCACTCACTCAAATTATTACCCTTCTTAATGAAAACAGCAACTCTTTCCTTATTCTCACCTATGCCTTGACCGGGAACGAGAACGCCGCCTACGTGAGCGAGACCTTGATCGAGAATGTTTCCTTTTGTCCTCCTTTTTGTCTGAAATACAAAAGCCAAAATAATTGGCAGGCAAAAGGAACTAAATATACATGAGTCAATTTCAAGTGTGTTGAAACAGTTGGGTCTACCCTTAAAAAAAACACTTTTTCAGACTGAGTTGCACAAAAGAAAACGAGGACTGAAGACATTAAGCCACCCTCATCAACTCAAAAAACAAACATTTAAAGAGGGCCTCAGCTGTCAAAACTCAAATGTACATTCTGTGGCCACCATTACTGCCTCAGAACGTTCAACCCCAAAATCTTATCCCAAGACCTCAGCAGTCTCAACCTACAGTTTACGACTTGCTGGCCAAGGCCAATATAGAAGTGACTTAGCAAAGCAAGTGTCAAGATACTAAATATATGCCGCTTATGTGGAGGTGCCGGACTGGGGTGGACAAGTTCAGAAGTCACACAATATCAGATTATAGTCCAACAGGTTTATTTGTAATCACAAGCTTTTGGAACACTACTCCATCAAGTGAACGAAGGAGCAGTATTCCAAAAGTTTATGATTTCAAATAAACCTGCTGGACTATAACCTGATATCGTGAGACTTCTGTCCATGCCTCAGAGAATTACACATGGTGTTATGAAATAATGCGAAAGTTGTGTTCCTCTGCAATCTCACTGTATAGAAAATCACGCTATGAAAAACTGCTATAGAAAAATCGCCGTAACAATTCAGCAGAAATTTCGTATCATCCAAACAGCATTAGTCAATCGTGCAATTAGCCAATTCGCATTGACGAAACACGTGCTATACCAGAATGCATTGTATTGGAAAGTACATGCTTCCCTGACTAAACCAGTAATGGGTCCTTTATGTTTATTACTATACAGTAAAATGATGAGAACATTTATTGAAAAATATTACACAATTCACCCAAATCTTTGAATTTTACTCCATTATCAAATATTGCACCTTTTCAAAAAGTTGCGGTAACTACACTGAAGATTTTTATAACAAGCTATTTCTACCAATTAGCATAATACGTACAGTAATCCAACCATACAAAATTGAACACAAAGTATACTTCTGCTGCAACTTACTTGATGTCTAAACCCAATAAAAATATAAACAAACGAACATATTACCAGTTTCTATAGCAGCTGAGATCAATGACTGTGCTTCTTTAACTCTCTTCATCGCTTCTTCAATATCCTTTGAAGAGGTGTCAGATTTCAGAGCTGGACTCACAATGGTACCAGCAGCATGGTTTAACCTGAGAAAAACAAATGTATATGCAGTGCTGTTCATGCCAAAACCTTTCCTAGGAGTAAATTTAATCTGAATAATGCATGCAGTATTTTACTTAAAGGACGACAATGCCCATCATTAAATGGTGTAGTACCTTCCCCTAATTAACCAAGAAAAATTCTCCAGACAGCAATAGATCTGGAGCAGAACAGTTAATTATTGAGAGCGATATACTTCAGAAATGGTATCAGACTGGCCACCTCACACTCCTGCTAATAATCTTGGATAGTGGAGTCTGATAGGCAGACGTGGGTACTGCAGATGCTGGAGATTAGAATCAAGGTCAGAGTGGTGCTGGAAAAGCATGGCAGGCCAGGCAGCATAGAGGAACAGGAAAATCGACATTTTAGGCAAAAGCCCTTCACCAGGTGAAGTCAGATGGCAATCTAGCTGGACAAAGTACCCATCACTTATTCACTGCTTCAACTGTTGATAAACACAATCTTTTCCAAAAAAAACAAGCAACATGATCTTTGCTGAAACATACAAATTGCTCAACTCAATTCAGCCTCCATGTATAAAAATGCACACCACAAAAGTCAACAGTGCTGTTTTTACTCTCAGGCCCTAGGAAAGGGTTGAGGTCAAAGAGCGAGCAGGGATTTGCAAATACAGATGGTGATTGATTAATCCAATAAAATGTTTTGAATTAACAGAGAAGATTCATGAAGGAAATATAATGGATGTATCCTCAGTTTCAAGTTCAACTTTAAAAAACTGGCTTAAGTATAAGAAATCAATGTGCTTTGGTAAATGCTTATATTTCAGACTACAGTACTGTACACATTGGTTTGTTACTTAAGGATCAGTGCCAAAACCACTGCTTTTTAAATGTGTATTTTAATACTGGAAAAATAATAAGATTCACTGATATCACCATCACCTTCTTCTCTGGATCCCAATCTCCCACCAAACTGAGCAGGCACAGAACTAGGCACACGATTGACGCACTTAAATCTCATTCACTAGTACATGCATAAGCACTTCCCTAGAGCATACTGTGCATACTCCTCACTCAACAAATGCAGCCTTTTAGCTACAAGTTTAATTGGGGAAAAGGAGATCATTCTTCTTAAAGCAGACATTTAAGAGACATAAAAACTAATGATAAACGAAGAAAAACATTTCTACTGGTTGATCACAGCAAGGGTGGTTACATTAAGTATTTGGACACAGATTGTACTGGGAGGCTGAGAGGACAAATTTGTTTTGCATCTAAGTGGCAATGAGCTGCAGCTCTATGCTGACAAAAGGGATAAATGCTATTGGATGGGCATCTGAACAACACAAGCTTGAACGGTTACTTAACTACATTGGGTTAATGGGATTGACTAGATCGATCTGAATAGCAGCCACGAGCTGAATGGCTCCTTCTGCACCATATTGATGGCAACTTGATCATCAGATTGTGCAAACCAGGAATTAAGCCTGAAGTATTTTTTTTCCCTAGTTTAGAACTGCAACAGAATTTATTTCCTGGACCAAGTGGCAAAGTTAGACAGAAAATTACCCCACGTACCAATAAGTGAAAACCACAGAGCAGAGATCTGATACCTTCTCTCATTAGTTTAACTAATATGTAGAGAATTATTTTGATTAAAAAAAAATTCTGTAACTTACTTTGGATCAACTTGAGTGATGAGCTTTAATAGTTGATCTGCCGTAACCTAAAAACAAATATAAATATTAGTACAGAGTAAAATACTCTAGCTGTATTTGGAAACAAAAAAAAAGGGATAACTTTAACCACTGTAGAACTTGGATAAATTTCAGGCACGACAACTGCTAAATAGGGTACTCCCCAAATTGTAGTCCTTGTCACATTTCATATTAATCATTTATTCTGTCAATGGAATAGAATAGAAACTTTCTCCTCCGCACTTGCTCTGGAACATCCACATTTGATACGGGAGAAGCAGGACAATAGAATCAGTGGCTCAGAAATTTAATCAAGTTTCATTATTTCTCGAAAGGAAACCAAAAAACAGAAGAACAAAAAAAGGACTAGGCTGAAAGAATAAAAGCCTGAACATTTCAAACTTTTGCCACCTGTTGAAACAAACTGTGTGCAGAGTGCATGCTCTCCCTGTGTCTGTTTCTGCCGGGTGCTATGGTTTCCTTCCACAGCTCAAAGATGTACAGGCTAGGTGAATTAGCCATGGTAAACATTGGTGTCATGGGGATAGGGTGAGGCAGATGGGCCAAACGGCCTCTTTCTGCATTGTAGGGATTCTATAAATTTAATCGGTAAAGATGGCAATAAAAAGTAGTGCACCAGTGGAAAGCATTGCCAAATCCATTCTAATTAAAGCTTCATATGAGTAAGCTAGGAATAAACAAAAACACTGGAATATACAAGATATATACCTCATCATTAGCGCGTTTCAATATCTAATTGCACATGAACTTTCCCAGGTAGTAAAAACCACTCAGCAAGAGTATTTAAGGTTTGGTATAATTGCATAAGTTCTTGTTTTTATTTAAATACTTTTATTTACTGTGGTTTTAGAAGGATTTCAAGTCCAATAATTCTATCGTTGGTATGTTATTCATCAGGACCTAGAATCAACCTGTGGAAAATACCTGCAAAGACATTTATAGCCATACATGCAAAACACTGATGAAGCATGAACTTATATTTTAGCTTTAAACTTTTAAAAAAAAATTTTATAGAATGCAGCCATTGATGACATGCCCAGAATTTGTTCTCTAATCACTCTTGAAAAGGTGGTTTTCATTAAACCACTGCAGAGGTCTTATGGTACAGTGGCAGTATCTCTAACTTTAAGCCAGAAGGCCTGGGTTGACATCTCAACTGCTCTAGATTATAACATGTCTGAACTGACTGACTTAAAAAAAACAGTTCAGACTGATTTAACTAAACCTACAGTGCTGTTAGGAATCGACTATTGATCATCGTTCCCAACTCAGGAGAGGAACTTGCAGATATTGGTATTCCCAGACATCTGATGCCCTCATCTTTCTACATACGGTCAAAGAAGCCTTAGTGAGTTCCGGCAGTGTGTTTTGTAGTTGGCACATACTGCTGCCACAGTGCATTATTATGGAGAGAGGAATTAACATTTAAAGTGGTGAATGGCGTCAAACAGGCTGCTTTGTCCTGGATGGTATCAAGGTTCTGCAACATATTTGGAGGTCCAGGCAAGAGGAGACAATTCCATCACCATTCCGAACTTGTGCCTCATGGTTCTGGCCATGCTCTGGGGAGTTGGGAGATGTTCGCGCCACAAAACTTCCAGCTCTGATCTGCCCATTTAACCACTATTTCTGTGGCTGGCCCATTCCATTTTCGCCAATAGGCACCCCACTATCACCCTACATAGAGGAGCAAAAGACCATTCACTTGATTGAGCCTGCTTTACGATTCAATAAGGTATTGACAAAACTGATGGAGCCTTGACTTGATGTGTGTCAGTTATCCATAGCTCTCAACACATCTGTCAATCAAAAACCTGCCTAATAAGGCTTTAATGTATTCAATGACTTCTTCCTGATGAAAATTCTAAACACAAATGACTCAAGGAGAAAAGGCTCCTCAAGCCAGTTTTAACTAGGCCCTCCCATCCTAGACTTTCAGACCAGACAGAATATCCTCTCAGTATCAACGTTCAAGCACCTCACAATCTCAAGTTTCATGGACATCATCTCTATTCTTCTAAATTCCTAAGAGTTCAACCATAGGTTCAACCTTTCCTCACATGACAACCTGACATACAAGGGCACTGCAATGTTAATACTACTGAATGTCAAGGAGCCATGGTTGTATTGCCTTTCGTTGGTGATGATCAGTGCCTAACACTTGTGTGGTGCATATGTTAGGATTATTTGATCTGTTTGACTGCATTAAATGGTTAGATGCAACCTTCCTCCTGTGATGAATATAGGGCTACAGTGTGCTACAATGTGCTAAGACTGCTCAGCAAGAGTCACTAAATAGTGACAAGCAGTGGTAAGCTTCCAAACAGTAAATTCTACTGCTCTTGTACTGCTCTTCCTGTTACTCCAGATGAGTTAGTTGTACAACTCCACAAACCCCATATTTGCATGTGGCTGTGCAGATCAGTTGGGTGCAAAAGGCAGCCAAAGTGATTAAGACTTAACACCAGAGGATGTAAGCACAATAATGCACAAGAATGGCTTCTTCTTTGTCAACATTTGTCATTAACAGAAAACTGTCCTATATAAAACTATAATTACTGTACATATGGTACAAAGGCAAACCAGCTGCCAGTTACCATCTTATCTATTTAACCACACATACCTGTGAATTCAAGTTTGCTCCTGGCAGTCCAAGTGCAGCAAGAGTTGGATCCAAACCAGGATTCACATTCCCAAGAGTAGTAGCTAATGGAACATTGCTGAGCTGTTAAAAAGATAAAAGAAATTGCCTGAAAGTGCTTTTGCAGAATTAAACTGAAAATTGCCCTGAAAAGTGTTTGTTTGCTGTACTGCTTGATCACATTTAAAACACTTTGGAAGCCTAAATTATGGATTATAAAATACAGACATACGGTTTGGAGACCATTCATGTTACTTTATGAAAAGCTCGGTGATTAGAGATCAGAGATCAAGTTAAATTTGGTGCCCTGCAATAAGATTAAATTCAATTCAATTTCAACACACTCACCTCCCCAAAGTGTGTATCTGCATCTGAAGCAAAATACAAAACAGAAGACACCAATTTACAGTTTGGTGACAACGCAGGGCCCAAAACTAAATCTGTGACCTACATTTTGAGGTGCTAACTATGGCTTTTACTTTTCATTTAACTGAAAACAGCAAAGACTAAATTCTGCAAATACTCAGCATAACATGGACATCCAGAAGTTCCTTGGTTAATCTGACCCAAATTTCAGGCATTAAGATCTTCAGACAATGATGATGGATCTTTCTTTTTTGTGGTTCTGTTCGCCGAGCTGGGAATTTGTGTTGCAGACGTTTCGTCCCCTGCCTAGGTGACATCCTCAGTGCTTGGGAGCCTCCTGTGAAGCGCTTTTGTGATCTTTACTCCGGCATTTGTAGTACAGAGAACAGCCAGGGAATTCCTAGAGGCATGGCACTCATCCACAGATTCAAATCAATAAGCATATCGACCTGGACCCAATATACCGACCACTACAACGGACAGCTGGAACTGACAACTGGAAGCAACAGATTCAAACCACTGCAAATGCCGGAGGAAAGATCACAGAAGCGCTTCACAGGAGGCTCCCAAGCACTGAGGATGTCACCTAGACAGGGGACAAAACGTCTGCAACACAAATTCCCAGCTCGGCGAACAGAACCAAAACAATGAGCACCCAAGCTACAAATCTTCTCACAAACTTTGATCTTGCTTTTTTTTTGACTTCCTGGTTGCTGACAGCACTGCACCTGCAAATGGCCTCAACTTGGAACCAGATTTAAGATGCCATCAGAAGAACAAAACTACTTTACAGAAACTTCTAGATCTTTGTAAGCATCTTTTAAAAAAAATCAGCAGAAAGTATAGTTCCATTGTCACTAATAGCAAACTCTGGGGGCACTGTGGTTCATTCATGAGGCCAAGGGGTTTGTAGACAATACATTCCAGAACGTAGTCACCCCTCAGCTTAAGGAAGTGCAGGAGGAACTGGTGACGACTAAACAGGTAGCACGAGTTCCAAGTTCATCTCACTTTCAATCCACTTGTTGGCATTGCAGAACCAGGTCATAGCACTGGACCTGCACATATTGTATAAGGACATTATTGCTGAACAGTAACAGGATGAAGTTTTTGGGGGGGGTAACTTGAAAATGCTGTATGGGAGGTTTAAAATGAAATTGAAGGGAGATGGGATCCTGAATCTAAGGCTTTGTGTCTGTTGCCGCCATTTAAAACAGTGGTCAAGACGTTTACAAGTGGTCAAGACCTTTACTGTTGCCAAAAATTGAGTTAGTGGTAAATAGTGAGGAAGAAAACTATAAATTGCAGAAGTCTATCAACTGATTAGATAGGTGCACAACAGTGGCAAATGGAATTCAACCTGCAATGTAGTGTACTTAGGGAGGGCTAGCAAGGCCAGTGATTTTACTATGAATGATAGGAACATGGAAAGTACTGAAACTCAGCATGAGCTTAGTCTACAAATACATAGATTTCTGAAAGTAGCAGGGAAAGTCAATAAAATGGTTACATAAGACATATGGGATGCTTGCCTTTATTAGTTGAGGCACAGAATAAAAGGTGGTTTTGCTGGAATCATACAAAACATTGGTTAGGCCACAACTGAAGTACTGCATTCACAGTGTGTTGGTCATCATTATTAGATGGACGCTGTTACATCAAAGGATGGGCAAAGGAGATTCACCAGGATGCTGCTTGGATTAGATGGCCTGAGGTATAAGGAAAGATCAGACAGGCTGGAGTGGTTTTTTTTGGAGTAGCAAAAAAAATTGATAGGTTAGCAAGAAAGATTGAGAGACAGAGGGTGGAACTGAAGATACTTCCTCCATTAGTAGAGGGATCAATAATCAGATGACAAATTTATGATAGAAATAGAAGATTAAGAGGAGACTGGAGGAGAAATGCCTTCAGCCAGAGGGTAACATTTAAGTAGCATTTAGAATTTCACTTGTGTTGCCAAAGCCTCCAGGGATGTGGGCCAAGAAATGAAAACACAATTATGGAATTCAGATCTTTGCTGATTGGCACTGGCACAATGAGTTTATGACATTTGAAGTCTCAAACTGAATATCAGTACAGCTGCCATAACATTTGCTAACTTTGCTGTCTGCAGTAGACAACAGAATTAAGAAACAGCAGAGTCTGAGAGGCTATGTCAGATATAATTTGAAAAAGGATAATGCTTTTCTTGGGTGTGTATCAGGCATAAAGCGAGACAAGCAAAACAAATTTTCAAATCAAACTTTTTTATTATGCCCAAAATAAATGACGAGCACTTGATTGCATAATCAGCATTTAAACCAATGTCAAACAAATAAGATAATGTTTACTTTTTTAAAAACTGGTAATAGCTACAACTACAAAATAAAATTAGGCATTGGTGTGTGGTAGGGACTGTCTAAATTAAGAAAATAAATCAACTGAGCAAATAAGAGCCTAATAAAACAAAAATATTAATTGCTTCAGGATTTCAAGCACCATTCACAGTCATCAAGATTAGAAAAGTTGGAAATATGTACTAGATATTAAAGGTGCTTAAACAAGATTATTTTCACGCATATGAAATTGAAGAATTTACTTACTGATGTCAGAGGATTAGGTGTTGGTAAAAGTCCACCTCCAGGCAGCAGACCTGCCACTGCATTAGCTGGTGCCAATAGAGACAAAGCCTTAGACTCATCAGGAATGACTCCTGTAGAAAAATTCAGATCTGCATTAGAATAAGCCAACACAAGTTGAGACAATACACAAATACACCCAGCAAAACAAGGTCTCACTGTTTTCAGCACCTTAGCTTGTAGAAAGTACACTTATAATCTTGCTAAAATAGATTTTATGTTTTACTAATTACAACTGAAACCTTTTAAACTTTTAGAATGAAAAGCCATAGATGTAAAATTTGATTTTTTTTGCCCTGAATCTAAAAATCAGTATATACTATAGTAAAAAAATAAATAAATATCACAATACACACTACTTTTTTTTGTAACACTGCCAAGATATTATCACCTGTACTCGATTTTTTAGTCATGAACCAAACGTAAGCAAGCACAGTCGGTTCTCCAGGGGTTGTGCTCTCAACTTTTCAAAAGATGTTTTATGAACAAGCGACTCGTGTCGGCTGCTTCACTATAAAGCACACAGAAAAATCAAGATACACAAGACAAAAAAAAGTTTATGATTTAGGGACCAAAATCATGAAAAAGTTCACTATGACTTGTTTAGAACTTACCATTAGACAGGAGAATTTCATGAACAAGCTGAAACATACTGCTCATTATATATTAAAAGCTACTTTTTGTGTAAGTGAACCACTTTGTTTTCTGCAATGTTACTAGATATCAATTTGCCACTGTGCCCCAATGCCCCATAATCAAGTGACATTCTGTAAATATATATTCACACCTACTGCATTTCTATCCTTTACAGATAATAGTAATTATCAGCACTGCATGTATAAAGATACTGTGTAGCACCTCAGCAAGAAAACATACAACAAGTAAAGGACACTTAAGAGAAACTGGATTAGCTGCAGAAGGCAAAACTGTTGGGTGGTATTTTCAGCAGGGCCTGGTAAATAGGTCTGGCTGAACCAGGGAAAAGAACTGTAAAACACAACAACAAAAAAAGAAAAACCACTGTTAAACAAAGGCAATGGTTCCACTTTCTGTACTGAGCAGTGCTGATAAAATTAACAGAATGCACTTAGCATAGCGTTATCAGGGTGGTTTACATCACTGAGATGCTACCGACTGTCATAAATAAAGGATCGTCTTTTCAATGATTTATGAAAATTATTATGCAGTTCATATGTACCTTTTGCGTTTATACTCAGATGGAAGATGAATTTGACAGGAGGGAAAGAACAAAGAAAAAATAGGGAAAGGAAAACAGACAAAAGAATGAGACAACTGACAGCCATCATCTACCAGTAAACAAGATTTCCAACATGCTGTAAGTCCCTTTTCAAGCTGAGCAAGTTATTGCATGTAATACTTGCTTACCGTGTTTCTTGATTGTATTTTTGCTAATCCAGACCTTCATTACAGCAATCACAATCACAATCACACAAATTAAAACATGCAAATAAAAAGCTCTTCACAGGGCCCCAGAAAAGTAGATTTTGAAATCATATAGTCAGAGTCATACAGTATAGAAAAAGGCCCTTCGGCCCACCATGTCTACATGTATAATACTCCACATATTTAGTAAATTTTAGATACACAACTTATCACAAGTTGATTAAGTGACCCACTAACTCAACCAGAAATGTTTTCATCCAAGTAACTTGACTTGGTGTATCAAAACACACAAGTGGGGCATGGTACAAGGACAAAAACCTTATTCTTTTAGTGTAATAAACATGCCTAAAAATAAGAAACTACAACAGACTAACTCATCTGGAGCCCTGAGAGAATTCAATTTAAAAAAATGTCAGTGTAATAGAACGTGTGATTGCAGATACCATAAAGCAGGCCATTTTGGCTTACACAGCCTTGTGTTGCCATTCCAAGAGGATAATTTGAATTATAAATTGAGTTGTTACCAATCACTTTCTAGTCTCACACAAACCAAATGAATGGTGCCAAAATTACCTACTCTACAGTACGTAATCCCTTGCAAATAAAATTATTTTTCAGCCTGCCCTGTCTCAATTTGCTGAATTCTTGCCTTCATACAATCTAAATTGGATAACATCAAAGCCTAGAAATATAGAAACAGTGAAGAGAAAAGGTAGTTAACAAGAACAAATGATTACAACAGGACAACACATGGGGACTCTTATGCTTGCTGGCCTTTTGTAAATTGCCTAGAATCCCCTGTCGCTGCAGAGGACCCACTTTTTCAGTCATCAGGGAAGGGGCTCTGCAAATGCCTTCTCCACTATAAAAATCACACACACAGATAACAGAGAGAAGAATTTATTATTTTGGGTGATGCTCTGGTTTTATGAAACGATATGGTTATTAAAAAAGACACGTCCACCTTCATAAAAGCACATAAAAAGCTGGATGAACCAACTTTTTAAAACTTTATTCTCGGAAATCCCCCCCATTAACAACCCTTGGTGTACTGCATGATAAAGAAACAATTTGAGAATACTCATGTATATTTTGAGTTAAGAATTAGAATGCTTGTAACTTCACTTAATTTCATTTTAAAAGAAATTCTCATGCAGATGTATAGAAATATTTTCAGGATTGATAGTTTAACCACATCCAATGTATTGTTTACAACAGAATTTAATAGGCTGAATTATTAGAAACATTTGAAAAATATTAATGCTCCAGTGCATAATTCGTAAAACACCTCCAAAATGGACAATGGTCAGGAAATTATGATTAGTTTGAAATGATTAGTATTTGACATTACTTTGAGATGTGCTGTTTTCATGTAAACCCCTATTGTATAATTACTAATGGGCTCTTCACAAGAAACAATAATGTGGACTGTCACAGCTTTGGTCTAATAAATCGACCCAAGAGCCTCTTATCCTTCAAGTTAATAATACAAAACTTTGATGGCAAAAGCACTTTTATAATGCAATTCATCATTAAATGCAACCACCCTGTCCATAATCAACTCCTGTAATGTTTAATGATTCAGTCTAGATTCTGCAGTCATCGCTCTCTAAAAGGTATTCACTTAGATCAGTTAAATAAAAGTCAGGCAGTTCCATCATAAATTTCTCAAAATACACTGCAGCATTAACATTTTACATTTTGTTGTTAATGATGGCTGTATACCAAGGGTTAAAGGATCAATATCACTAATAACGCTTAGCATGCTGGTACATTGGAATTTACAGAAATGCTCTACTGGGTGTAAAAGGGTGAAAAACCCCCAAGCAATAAAACACAAACCTTCTGTATAAGGTACAACTATCAAAGCTCTGTCAATGAAGACCGTGTTTGTCAAATGCTGCGCCACTCCCACAGCGTCAGGTTCATGAAATTTTACGAAACACACACGAGACGTCACAGGTAATGGTGATTCACTGAAAGAACAAAAAACACAAATGAAGTGTCAGGATTAGACTGCCTTTCCTCTTTTTAGTAAGATGCAATGTCCAAAATGGACTTTAAAATCAGAAGATGAAGTTACTTAGAATAGACAGGGTATTACAGTCAATTTCACCACGGGTTCTATCAATGTACAGTGGGCACAAACTTACAAGAAGCAAACCAAATGAATGGTGCCAAAATTACCTACTCTACAGAAGCAATGGTGTTGTGGTAACATCAACAGACTAGTTAGTATTCCAAAACTTCAGATTAATGCTGTGGGGCAGTTGTTCTAATCCCATCATGGCATGTGACATTTGGATTCAACAACAATCTAGAATCAAGTGCTCGTCCAGTAATGACCATGCAATTGCTCTCAAAATTTTAAGATTCCAGATGGTCCTTTAGAAAAGGAAGGAAATTTGTAATCCTTACCTGGCCTGGCCTACATCTGACTCCAGCATTGTGGTTGATTATTTTAAACTGCCCTCTGAAATGGCCCTAACAAGCCATTCAATTCAAGGGAAAATTAGGGAGGCTGGTGATGCCAAATCCCATGAACTAATAATAAAAAAAATGAATATCCAGATTATTCTTGAAGAGACTTAACAAATAAAGCTTGTCTTAAGGCTTGGAAAGCAAATGTGACCGCAGAGTAAGAGTGGCCGGCCAATGGTTTCCTTCAAAACAGATCTGAATACACGAGCTAAGATTTATGCAGTGACAAAATGGAACCTCCATGTTGATCCAGGATCATTCCATCAGAGTTTCCTCTTACACATCTCCATTATGAAGGGTTGAAACCCATAGCTTGAGGCCACTAGTTTAGTACGAGCCATTTGAGGGAAAAAAAAAAGCAAAATTCTACAAAAACTCTACAGTTAAGAGGAGGTGGAATACTATGTAAGATCCTGTCTCACCCCCTTCCCAAGGCACAGTGCTGGAAAAAGCCATACTTAACATAATCAAAATTACTAATCAGCAAGGCAGATCGTAGTTCTGGATTGTAGCAAGGAAAAAAATCAATATTTTGATTCAAAGGACTGCTTTAGAAGCAAACTGAATCACTGATTTTGAATGCACTTTTTCAAGGATGTCACAATGCTGAATACTTTACACAGAATTTTAGAATTGTTTACTAAAGAGAAAATAAATCCATAACATATTTCTTAAAAAATTATCTAAGATCATGAACAAAAAGCATGGGTTAGGAAATAATTGCAGGGTGCTGGCCACTACAAAATGCTAACATCTATACTGCTCTGATATTCTAACAATCTTACCATCCACCTCAGTTGATAAGTGACCCTACCATGGGCTTTAAGTATTTAGAAACGATCAGCAATTTCAATAGTAAACCATTCCAGTTTTATGTGGTAATTGTAATTTAGCTACAAACAAAACTTGGCAATCTTAATTCTTCTCTGGGGGACAATGCTGCTCCTCATTGTGACAACCACTGTTTCACAGTATTACTTTCAATTTGCACAAGTCCAGCCAGAAAACCTTTAGATCACAATTAAAACATCAAGATAATAAAATCTAAACAGAACAACCAACGCAATTTATCAATACCCCTTTCAAAATAACAACCATTAAACTTTTTTCTAACCGTGTTTTTTTTTTGTGCTCCTTCTTTGTATTTTCATTCTTAGCCCTTTGCATTTTCCATTTCTTATTCCTTTAGCTTTTTCCAACACATACAAAGAAATTCATGCTTAATAATTAGTTTTTGCTGTTACGATATTATGACCAGAACTCAAGTTAGGTTCCAAATGGGCCACATCATGGTATTAGGCTACCATGTGGAGAGCAATAAATTGACTCCACTTCTACATACCATTCATCCCTTCGTTGGGTTAGAAGAATTCTGTCTCAATTTTCTTCCAGGCCTAATGAACTGGTTTTAAATGGAGCCAATTTAATGAGGCTTTCTTAAATCAACAGGTGAGTTTATTCATTAATATACGGGAAGAATTGATAATACAACAGATTTTCATAGATTAGAAACAGGCGATGCCAAAAGGATAAATATTTTTTAAAGAACATAAACAGATCAATCTCGGAATTGTTCATAAAGAACTGATGGTTGAACGTTGCAATGCAGATTACCGGTAGTGTTGACATGGGCAGTTGAAAAACCATTCTTAGTTCTGTTGTCTGTTTGAGGTTCCTTTTCCAAAAACTGGTTTGCAGCACTCAAGTGATGGGTTTCTTCCTTTACCTGCAACACAGTGTAACGAAGGGATAGCTCTTCGACTCTGACCTTCACAGCATGTCAATGCTCGAATCCAGGCAGGTGCACACAAAAGCCTTTGGTCCCACAAGTCCAAATCAGGAGAATTTAAACTATTTTTAAGAATCCTCTCCTTGTCAGTTTTACCCTCCAGGAACACACATTCTTCAAGAAGTGGCTTTTGCCGAGCAGGGGACACATTATCTCTTCTTGTAAAGTCTCTCCCTGTTTGACGTATCCCTGACAATTTTACGCGAGATATTCCAATGGTTTCACACACTATTTTGCCAAGTCTAAATTTAGCTCAAGTTTTTTTTGTAGCTGTCTTCCTTTTCAAAGCACATGCTGGAAAGATTTCCATAAATACTTAAAGGTTTTGATCTATTAAGGTTGTGTAATTGACGAATATTAATCAGTTAACCTAATACTAAGCTATTCTGTTTAATTGTAACCAGAAGAGACTACATCATATAACTAACTGCTGATCTGCAGCTGACAAATGAGGCCCTGTTGCTGTACTTTATTGGCTTAATTACAGGGTAGATTCACAAAGTTGTCAGGGTTGAATGAGCAAAGCTTCAGTACCATGCTATACTCCATAAAATCTCATTAAGTGTTCAATCTATAGACTCAGAGCAAAAATTTAGAAAAGCTGTGTGGTGTATAGAGCAACAGCTGACAGCAGTCAAGCCTTCAGCCTTTTATAGTTTTTAAACTTGCAGTGAAGCAAAAACTATACTAAGTATCCTTTGGCTCAAACCAGGTTCAAAGAAAATTTTGAGCAACTATTTTTGCAGGAGTGTAGTCCTTTACGACTTTCATTCCTTAAGACTGCATATTAACTGAATCAAAATAAAATACACACGATACCAGTTTATAGTCCAAAAGGTTTATTTGAAACCGGAAACTTTCAGAGCCCCGGCTCCTTCCTCAGGCATTTAGTAACTGAATGTGCAAACTGTATTTCACTCTCTCGGCATGAATACGCTTTACGCATTAATCCTCATACATACTTTGAATAGATTTTAAGTATTATCTACTTTGTAATTTCTGTAGTCGTCTTATGGTTGCAGGAAACATTGTTCTATTTTCTTATCTTTAACTGTCCCAAGTACCAAAGTGTTACTATACATAAAAGAAAAACTACTTATTTCCACGCCATAATGTGGGTCCCAGGTGACCAAACAGTCCAATGTTGGGTTTGCATACATGTACAGGGAGAGAGCAGGTGGCACTTTTGAGTCAGGTGGTTGGGATGCTCCAATTTGCACACATTCCTTTTGCTCGGCCTCCACACAGAGATGCTTTAATGGTTAGCATTTTGCAGATACTACTTCTCCAGTTTGGGCAAGTGATTCTGACGAGCCAGTGGGGACATTCTATTGTTTTCAGGGAGACTTTGACATGCCCTTGAATATTTTCCTTTGCCCTTCTGGTAACTGCCTACTGTGGCAAAGATCAGAATAAAGAGTTTGTTATGGAAGTCTCGTGTCAGACACACCGATAACAATGTAGCCTACCCAACCAGCTAATCAACAGTAACCAGTGTCTCAATGCCAGAGAGAAGGCACTAATATTGGAGCATCTATCTTGCCACTGGATTCGCGGGATATTGTGCAAGCATCGCCAAAAATATTTCACTAGAGGTTTTAGCTGCATATTACACATCTGAGATATTCAGTAGAACAGGTTAGTTTGCTGCCCTGTACACCATAAGCTTGAAGACTTTAACAGATCACAGGTGGACCAAAGTCTAGGAGACAGTGAAGAATTTCATGGCAATGCCTGCCCACATTGTGTTTTTGTTAGAAGCAATCTGCTTGTCAAACAGAAGTCCATCTTAATATGAGTTCTGTAAGACAACCTCACTTGACAAGGAGTCCAGAGTTCATTTGTTAGGCAATATTGACATGATACCTTTAACTTCAAATAGGTTAACATCAAAAACACATTACACCGCCGTGTTATTTTAGTTAAGTCAAAGTTTGACAATGTCACAAAGGAAAGCTATAGAGGTGGGTGGGGGGCAGGATAGAAAGAGAGAGAAAGCCAGGTGTGTGTCAACAGCACATAGAATAGTTCCCAGAAGTAATTGATGTTTTAGATAATAATTAGTTACAAGATAATGAACCATCAATAGATGACCACCATCCTCAAAAGCCAATCAAAACCAAGCCATGCTTTATTGGACACTGAGTGCAATATTATTGACCATGCACATGGGTTGGGGTTTGGAAAGAGTTAATAAGTATCAGCTTTCAATGAGCTAAGTCCATGCTGAGTTTTAAACTTGCAGAGATTTGCAAAAGACCAATGGCCTTTACACCGACACCAAACTGCCATTTAGTGAGTCATTCAATAGGTTACAGTATTACATTAATGCACGATTGTTTATACTGAAATATTAACGTAATTCTTCAAGTCTTAGGGACATCCCGAAGCATTCTGTATGAAGGGATTGCTTCTGAAATATAAATGTTGTGTTGTAAATGTATGATTAGCTCTTATAAGAGGATGAGATATGTTGTCAGATTAACGATTTCATACACAGGATATAGAAAAAAAGTACTGGGTTGAAGTACTTACACATTTAGAAAGAAGACCACAAGATAAATTGAAACTTAAGTAGCAGGCTATAATAACCTAAACAGTGTAGCTGGAAAACAAAGCAGCAATTTAAGAACGGGGCAGGTGGTGTTACTGCCCAAAGACTGTAAATATTCAAAAAGAAATTCAAACACCACCTTTTAACAAATAAAACTATGCCATAAGATTTCATTTAAAGACTAATTATATTGAACAAATTAAACAAAAATACAATTAAGTTAACAGTATAACTTATAACTATGTGTAGACAGGTCTGCATCTCCCTTGCCTCAAGGGTTCTTACAAGACAAATCAAAATTATTTTCTGCCATCAGGACCACATCCTTACCTCCAGGCTATTCTCAGAGGTAAAGTTTTCTTTTATTCTCTCAACCATGAAAGCCCAAGTCATCTTTTGGCTACTTGTTCAAGCTAATCAGTTTACTCTTGCAATAAGACAAGGAGGCCAATCATTAATTTTTGCACTAGCTTAAAACTAGACAAAATTCCAACTTCTGTTCCTCAAGATTCCAAGCAAGATTAAGCTTCACTCACCTGTCCACATGATAAATAATGTTCACTCTCCTTCAAGTGCAAGTGCACATCGTTTACTTTGGCCAACTTCTGAGCTGCAAACCATATTACCAGCTTAAAAACCTTTCCCTGTAAATATCCAGAAAAACCGAAAGCAGAATGCTTTCCAACCCTCCACCTAACCCCATGAAATAGTCTGCTTTGAGCTATTTCCAAATCCACCTTCGTATTAATTTGCCATCATTTAATTTTTTTGATCTGAAGTAGCGAGTGCATTTTACAAAACCCCTCAAAACTAATTTCCTTTACCTCACAATACATTAACATCTCATTGTATGTGGTCCCCCAGTTTAGTCCATCTGTTATTTTATAGCACACTCTCTTCTATTCTTTTGTAACCTTCTGAACTAGCATTTCTCTAGGTGTACTGGTGATGAAAGCCCAGCAATTTAATGATCTGTTTTTCTGGAGTGCAAGGGGAGAAGTCTATGCAACTGAAGGAAAGCAGAGAAAGAGACATTATTAAAAATAAAAGATGAAAAGACTAAAAACAAAACTTATCCAGGAAGGGAGAAAATAGTCGACAAACATGGGCAATTTATACCAGTTCCATTAATACTAGGAGGCCTGTTTATATTGCCAGAGAACTGTTTACACAAGTCATAAACTGTAATGTGCAGTTTTACATTGTAAGTGTTGATCATACTTGAATTATCAGTAGGATAGTGGACAGTTTGTGAACAGTATGCCACTTCTGCAATGGAATTATGTATAAACCATTTTCAGAAGAGATTAAATTCACAACCACTTATTTGACATTGAAAGCTCAGCCTTGAAAGCCTAATTCCATTTAAGCTTCCGCCCCTTGTATCAATATCAAAATCAAGACAGTGTAATATGAACATCCAAACTCAGAAGTCAATTCTCCACCATTCAACAAGAGCTTGGCTGGTCAATTTACTCCAAATCCCCATAATCTTTCACACCTTACTCATCTGAAATTTATCAACCTTTATCTTAAAAATATTCAAATACTCTGCTTCCAATACATTTTGAGGAAATGTTCTAAAGACTCATGACTGTGGGGGGGGAAAAAGATCTTTAAAAGGGCTACCTCTTATTTTTAAAAATTGACCATTAGTTCCAGATTCTCAGAAGAGGAAACATACTTTCCATAAACATCCTGCCAAGACCCTCCCCCAGGATTGTGTTCCAATCTTATCACTTACATAATCTCAGAACTATAAAATATCCTATTCTCCTTTCCAAATCAGACACTTCAGACTAAATATTAGCATTTTATCAGCATTGTGATATTTTATTCTTCCCTGCAGTGCTGTCCTCTGGACTTTGGTAAGTCATCTTTGTTCACAAAAAAACTTCCAGAAAACCATTATCCAGCAAGTAACTGTTAAACATAAAAAGCATTAGTTAATACGTTGGCTGATTTATAAGGTATACTTTTGATATCAAAAATTAGAAAATAGCTATGATAATTCAAGCCACTTCAAATTTAACCAAAATAATAATTGAAACTATAGGAACTACAAGACAGAATGGAGTGTAAAGAGCAGAATACTCCTGAAAAGGGTATACTGCCAGCGTAGCTCCAAGTAAATCTGGAAGCAAAAGTCCCCCTCTGACGTAACATGGGTCTGGATGGATTAACATGCTGTGGTTGTAAATACATTTCAGTGAAACCCCAGCAGCATCTTATATATAACGACCTCAAAATTCTTAAGTCAATCTGTACCCAAAGTTCTTCAGGTTTAAAGCACCCACGTACATCTTTAGCTAAAAAGACAAACAGAAGATACCTGAAAGATAATTAAGCAACGTAATTAAAATGTTACAGGCGACTCTTCACCCTCGCAATAATGCAGATTTAACAACCGAGGCTCACAGTCGAACGAGAGAAATATATACATTATAAATAAAGACTGTACAAGTACGACTAAGTTTCAAGCAAAATTTTTGAAAGAGGATAACAGCTTAATGTTCAGAACCTTTACACATGTACGTTCCTTTCAAATCATGTGAATTTTTTTTAAAAACACGATTAATTTTGTAATTCAGTCTGTTTTTCAGCCGAAATTACAAATTGGGTCAATGACTAACGGCTTTGTGAGAAAATGAAAATTTCATTGCATTTGTTTTGTCATACGCCCACTTTTGCTGCAATAGACCATTTACCTACCCACATTTAAGAAACACGAGGAGTAGGGCCTTACGACACTTGCGTCTGCTTTTGAACTGCTCTCGCTAATTTTTTCACTAAACGTGGCCAATTTTATTCAAAACACTGCTCAACCATTTAGGAGTTATTACAACTCGTAGCTGTGTCACTACATCGTACAACAATAACAATCGAAAACAATAATGATCGTCTGAGGGGGCGAGGGAAAGCTTTACATGGGCGGCCATTTTACCCGGGTGTGATAAAACCTCCACAGCTTTGGTACCTTCAAATAAACAACCTTTGCAACAAGAACTTTCACATTTTATTGTGTTTTGTTATAATTACTAGGGCGCCATCGATGTGAATCCTGATAAAAGCAGCTTCGAACATGTGGTGAGCGTAATGGGGATGGTGCGTATGAGATGGCAGCGAATCCAAATACCACACAATAGTGAAAATACTACTCCTTAACCGTTTACAACGAAATTTTAAAAAATAATCACGCAAGTATTATTTCGAGACGCACGCTCTTGAAACATGCGCCGTATAGGGAAATTCACTTTCACTCAAGGTTTAAAAAGCTCCGCATCAGATCTGGCGCGGGCTAGGCCACAGGCCTGTTTGGAAGTTTGGAGTTACTCACTCTGAAGGGAAGAGCCGCAACTCGTCGATTTTGCCCAGAAACCCGAACAGAGTTTTCATCTGCTCCGAGGTGGCGCTCGGCGAAACATTGGTCACTTGAATGACGTCTGTGGCCATTTCACGTTTTTTTTAACAAATGATTTTTCAAAAAAAAGTAATTATTTTCTCGATCCTACTTTTTCAACGACGTTTTCTTGAACCTAAGACATTAAAAATACAGAAGAAAATAAAGTATATATGACAATTTACAGATTAATTAATCGGCGTTAAAAACTCCCGGGTCTTCGTCCGAGACCTTCAATAACAACGGGCAGGCTCCGCGGTATCCCACAATCCAGCGCGACTCACCGCGCAAACGCAGTACTCTCTTTCTTTCCCCCTAACTGGGGGAGGTCAACTTCTATCTTTCTCCCTAAAAATCAGGCCAAACCGACTACCGTCATGGAGAAACATCTGCGCATTTATTACTCCAAAGAAATGGAAAATAAATAACATTACTACTTTGGAACATCATCTCGGGAAATGTTGACACTGCTTTCTCTCTACAGATGTTGCCGGACCTGCTAAGTTTCTGCAGCAATTTTTGTTTTCGGTTCAGATTTCGGGCGATTGCAGTTCTTTGTTTTATATTAACATTACCGTTATGCCTTTGCGGTTTTCCTGTTTATCTCCAAAAGCAGTCAAATTTCCCTGCTCTTAAGTGCCTATCATTTTCTATGAGTAAATTAATTGTCTCGGCGTTATACTTTTATTTTCCCACAACAAATGCTTGAAAAGATTTGAAATATATTCCCAGAGGATTTTAAGTGAAATATAAACAGAAACTGTTGGAAATATTAGGCAAGTCAGGCAGCATCTGTCGAGAAAAAAAGCAGAGTTAATGTTCAAATTAATATTTTGTCAAATAGGGACAAGTTTGAATGGACAGATAAGACAGTAATGTTCATGCCACACAAGTATTAAGCAATCCATAAAAGAAAGTTTAACCACCTCTCCAAAACATTCAAAGGCACTATGAACATCTGTGAATCACCCTTCTCCATGCAGAAACTTGAAACAGGCACCATATACGAAACATCAACTTTTCCACCTCCTGATGCTGCCTAGCTTACTGTGTTCTTCCTGCCTCCTCTTGTCTACCTTGGATTGCAGCATCTGCAGTTTTTTTGGTATCTAACCATATACACCATGCCACAAGACCAGATCAGATGCAGGGAATTCTGCAACAACTCAATCATCCCCTAACTCCACAAAGATCTTCCACTATTTACCAGGAATGTGATGCATTACTCCCCACTTGCCTCAATAAGTACAATTTCTTTAGTTTAAGATCTTCTAGCGTTCGCAAGTTTAGATCTCATGGAATACAGGGAGAAC
>NC_057720.1:53921167-53924171 GCF_004010195.1 Chiloscyllium plagiosum
ACAGCGAAGAGGGTTACCTCAGATTACAATGGGATCTTGATCAGATGGGCCAATGGGCTAAGTGGCAGATGGAGTTAAATTTAGATAAATGTGAGGTGCTGCACTTTGGGAAAGCAAATCTTAGCAGGACTTATACACTTAATGGTAAGGTCCGAGGGAGTGTTGCTGATCAAAGAGACCTTAGAGTGCAGGTTCATAGCTTCTTGAAACTAGAGTCACAGGTAGATAAGGTAGTGAAGAAGGCGTTTGGTATGCTTTCCATTTATTGGTCAGAGTGTTGGGTACAAGAGTTGGGAGGTCATGTTGCGGCTGTACAGGACATTGGTTAGGCCACTGTTGGAGTATTGCGT
Organism: Chiloscyllium plagiosum; assembly: GCF_004010195.1. Taxonomy (NCBI): domain Eukaryota; kingdom Metazoa; phylum Chordata; class Chondrichthyes; order Orectolobiformes; family Hemiscylliidae; genus Chiloscyllium; species Chiloscyllium plagiosum. The sequence goes on from NC_057720.1 coordinate 53,921,518, forward strand.
GCAATTCTGGTCTTCTTCCTATCGGAAAGATGTTGTGAAACTTGAAAGGGTTCAGAAAAGATTTACAAGGATGTTGCCAGGGTTGGAGGATTGAGCTATAGGGAGAGGTTGAATAGGCGAGGGCTGTTTTGCCTGGAGCGCGGAAGCTGAGGGGTGAACTGATAGGGGTTTATAAAATCATGAGGGCATGGATAGGATAAATAGACAAAGTCTTTTCCTTGGGATGGGGGAATTCCAGAACTAGAGGGCATAGGTTTAGGGTGAGAGGGGAAAGATATAAAAGAGACCTAAGGGGCAACTATTTTCATGCAGAAGGTGGTGCATGTACGGAATGAGCTGCCAGAGGAAGTGGTGGAGATTAGTACAATTGCAACATTTAAAAGGCATCTGGATGGGTATATGAATAGGAAGGCTTTGGAAGGATATGGACCAGGTGCTGCGAGGTGGGACTAGATTGGGTTGAGATATCTGGTAGGCATGGACGAGTTGGACCGAAGAGTCTGTTTCCATGCTGTACATCTCAATGACTCTATGACAAAGTGAATTTCACCATATCCCTCACTTCAAGCATCCAGCATTGCACCCTTGCTGGAATGTGTACTATAATAGAGATGCACTACAAAAAATCTTCAATGTTACTTCGACAGCATCTTCCAAACTGAGAGTTACACCACTCAAGAGGACAAGGGCACCGACAAGGATGTGGAACACTAGTCATGTACCATTCTGACTCAGAAATATATCACAGTTCCCTCAACATCCCTGCTCAGGAAATTTTGCTTGAGTTCCCTCCAATTACAATATTCTTTCTGAGAGTAAAAATGACTCACACTGGGTATTTGGATAATTTCAAAATTATAAGTTTCTTGTTTTCAATGGAATGACACAGGATATTTTCCACTTAATATCATTACCACCTTCATATATATTACAGTTAATTCTTGAAACAGCAGTATTTTGGGGGAACCTCAATATAAAATAGTCAGGGTGTCTCCTTAATGAGGTTAAAAAGGTAGTTTTGAGCCGTTAATTTGATTGCCTAGATAAAGAAGCTCGATGTGTAGATATAATTTAGATAGTTATAAGGAAAAGAAATGAAACATTTTTCACATGATGGTTCAGACTTAGATGAATTCTATCTTAAAAAAACTGCTATACAGAGTTATAGACTCAGAGATGTACAGCATGGATACAGACCCTTCGGTCCAACCCGTCCATGCCGATCAGATATCCCAACCCAATCTAGTCACACCTGCCAGCGCCTGGCCTATATCCCTCCAAACCCTTCATATTCATATACCCATCCAAATGCCTATTAAATGTTACAATTGTACCAGCCTCCACCACTTCCTCTGGCAGCTCATTCCATACCCGTACTACCCTCTGTGTGAAAAAGCTGCCCCTTAGGTCTCTTTTATATCTTTCCCCTTTCACTCTAAATCTATGCCCTCTAGTTCTGGACTCCCCAACCCCAGGGAAAAGACTTTGCCTATTTACCCTATCCATGCCCCTCAATTTTGTAAACCTCTATCAGTTCACCCCTCAGCCTCCAACGCTCCAGGGAAAACAGCCAACCTGTTCAGCCTATCTCTATAGCTTAAATCCTCCAACCCTGGCAAATCCTTGTAATCTTTTCTGAACCCTTTTAAGTTTCACAACATCTTTCTGATAGGATGGAGACCAAATGCATGCACTACTCCAACAGTGGCCTAACCAATGTCCTGTACAGCCGCAACAGGACCTCCCAACTCCTGTACTCAATACTCTGACCAATAAATGGAAAGCATCCCAAATGCCTTCTTCCCTATCCTATCTACCTGCGACTCTAGTTTCAAGAAGCTATGAACCTGCACTCCAAGGTCTCTTTGTTCATTAAGTGTACAAATCCTGCTAAGATTTGCTTTTCCAAAATGCAGCACCTCACATTTATCTGAATTAAACTCCATCTGCCACTTCTCAGCCCATTGGCCCATCTGGTCAAGATCCTGTTGTAATATGAGGTAACCTTTTTCGCTGTCCACTACACCTCCAATTTTGGTGTCATCTGCAAACTTACTAACTGTACCTCTTATGACAAAAAGTAGAGGACCCAGCACAGATCTTTGTGGCACTCCACTGATCACAGGCCTCCAGTCTGAAAAACATCCTCCCATCACCACCCTCTGTCTCCTACCTTTGAGCCAGTTCTGTATCCAAATGGCTACTTCTCCTGTATTCTGTGAGATCTAACCTTGGTAATCAGTCTCCTATGGGGAACCTTGTCGAACGCCTTACTGAAGTCCATATAGATCACATTTACTGCTCTGCCCTCATCAATCCTCTTTGTTACTTCTTCAAAAATCTCAATAAGGTTTGTGAGACATGATTTCCCATGTTGACTATCCCTAATCAGTCCTTGCCTTTCCAAATACATGTACATCCTGTTCCTCAGGATTCCCTCCAACAACTTGCCCACCTCCGAGGTCAGGCTCACCGGTCTATAGTTCCCTGGCTTATCCTTACCACCCTTCTTAAACAGTGGCACCACGTTAGCCAACCTCCAGTCTTCCGGCACCTCACCTATGATTATCAATGATACAAAAATCTCAGCAAGGGGCCCAGCAATTACTTCCCTAGCTTCCCACAGAGTTCTAGGGTACACCTGATCAGATCCT
>NC_057720.1:53925443-53947256 GCF_004010195.1 Chiloscyllium plagiosum
TTCCTGTAGCATTTGTATCCTGGAACATTAAGCTGCCAGTCCTGCCCATCCCTAAGCCATGTTTCCGTAATTGCTATGATATCCCAGTCCCATGTTCCTAACCATGCCCTGAGTTCATCTGCCTTCCCTGTTCGGTCCCTTGCATTTAAATAAATGCAGTTTAATTTATTAGTCCTACCTTGTCCCTGTCTGCCCTGACTGTTTGACTCACTTCTGTTCTCAACTGTAGTAGTCTCAGATTGATCTCTTTCCTCATTATCTCCCTGGGTCCCCTTCCCTATCCCCCCACCTTACAAGTTTAAATTCTCCCAAGCAGTTCTAGCAAATTTCCCTGCCAGTATATTGGTCCCGTTCCAATTTAGGTGCAATCCATCCTTCTTGTACAGGTCACTTCTACCCCAAAAGAGATTCCAATGATCCAAAAATGTGAATCCTTCTCCCATACACCAGCTCCTCAGCCATGCATTCATCTGCTCTATCCTCCTATTCCTATCCTCACTAGCTCATAGCACTGGGAGTAATCCAGATATTACTACCCTTGAGGAGTTCTAGTGAGAGTTAAGTCTTAGAAATTGACAATGTTGGGAATCTAACAATATTTTTCATCAAGAGATAGAATAAGAAATGAAATGGCTATGTCATATGCATTTTGTCTTGTTTACAATTTCTCAATATAAAGATATCAAATCACTGATTTTCTTTCTAGGTTCAGCTTGACAACTGTCTGCTTAAAGTTAGTGAATAGGTAGACAAGCAGGAGGCTGGAAGAACACCACAACCCAGGCAGCATCAGGAGGTGGAGAAGTCAACTTTTCAGTCCTGAAGGAAGGTTACATCTGAAACATTGATTTCTCCACCTCCTGATGCTGTCTGGCTTGCTGTGTTCTTTCAGCCCCACTGTTTGTCTACCTTGGATTCCAGCATCTGGAGTTTTTTTTTGTTTCTAATAAAGTTAGCAAATAAGCTTGCAAAAGTATTCAGCACAGATCATTTTCAACAACTTTAAGGCTTCTTCTGCTACTAGGAAGTGACTGAGAATATTTTGTTTGTTAAATACATGGAATGCCTGCATGCTTGCAACAAAAAAGCTCCAGAAACATTGCGTGCACAAAACAGTCCCCGGGCATGGTGGTTCAGTGGTTAGCAATGCTGCCTAACAGTGGCAGGGATTCGGGTACGATTCCAGCCTTGGGTGACTGTGTAGAGATTGTACATTCCCCCCGTGTCTGCACGAGTTTCTGCCATGTGTTCTGGTTTCCTCCCACAGTCCATAGATGTGCAGGCTCGGTGGATTGGACATGCTAAAATTGTTTGCAGTGTCCAGGGATGTGTAAGATTAACCTTGCTAAGTCCGGTATTATGGGGATGCAGCAGCAAGTTGAGTCTGGGTGGAACACTCTTTGGATGCAGATTTGCTAGGCTGACTGACATTCTTCCACTCTGTTATGATTCTACAAATATAAATATTTCCATTAACTTTTATGACATAATAATATATTTTTATTTTTATATACTATGTTCACAAAATATTAATGAAACATGCATTTTCTTTTTTAATATTATATTCACCATTTAACTTTTTAATATTGTATAGTATTCACTTTTGCTGTAAGATATCAAAATTATAAGGAAATAAGTTTGTTATGCTCTACATAAGCCCTGTTTTTGTTGCTTTTTCTCACTTTATAGATATTCTTCATGTTAATGTTGCCTCAGTGGGGTCAAATATCACTTCAGGGACTTGAACACAAGGTGTAATCAGGCACTTCACTGCAGTACTGAGGGAGTGTTAAACTATCAGAGATGCCTTTGTACACATAACATGTTAACTGATTTGGAGATGCCGGTGTTGGACTGGGGTGTACAAAGTTAAAAATCACACAACACCAGGTTATAGTCCAACAGGTTTAATTGGAAGCACACTAGCTTTCGGAGCGTCGCTCCTTCATCAGGTGATTTAACCATGTTAACTGAGTGCTTGCATATCTGCTGGTGCATGCAGAAGCTTGCAAGTTTCTGCTTATATTCCAGTTAGGTCTCCTTCTGCTCTCATTGCTCAGTTGGTTGACAGCTATGTGCACCAGATTGGTGCCAACAGTAAGGAGTTTGATTCATATAAAAGCAAAATATAGTGCAAGCTGGAACTCTGAAACAAACAGAATACTGGAGAAACTCAGCACGTCTAGCAGCATCTGTGGAGAGATAAAGTTAATGTTTTGAGTCTGATATTACTTCAGAAGAAGACATTCTGGATTCAAAATATTATCTCTGTTTCTCTTTTCACAAAGACATTTTATTTCCCCTTTCAGTTGGGATGGATTTGGGAGATACCTCCCTCCTCTACCCACTATTATGAACATGGCATTGTGGGTTGGACCTGCTTTCAGGCGAGAACTCAAGAAGCTTTTAGATTCACTCAGAATTAGAAAGCTTTTCTGTGTCCACTTCATCAAACCATATTATAAATTTGAAAACCCTCTTTCTGGCCTCTTTTATCATGTCTTTGCCTGTGAAAAGAACCTCAGCCTGCCCATCTTTTTTCTAATAGTTACATCTCTGGTAATATCCTTGTAACATTTTTCTCAACTTTCACCAAGATTTTGTAATTCTTCTGCATGCCAAAATTGAATAAAATATTTTGAACGTGGCGTCGACAAGGTTTTATGTCAACTTTTGGTGCTAATTTGTTTCAAATTCAGTAATTTACTCCTCCATTCCCTGGAAACGACGTTCTGGTGTTTTGATACCAATCACATGCCTTATTCCATTTGCTGTGATAACCATTTACTCATTCTGAAGACGTTTATGCGTTTCTGAATTTGGTGCTGTCCTGATTATTAGATATATCCACAATTCATTATTCTTTGTAAATTTTGATACCATAATCTACAATTTGAGCCCGTCACTTTGGCATAATGGTAAAAACTTTGCATATTTTGCCGTCAGAGACCCCTCTTCTTTATTCCTACTTGCTCCTGTAGCAGGTACAATGCTTGCCTCACTCGGCTGGTTAAGCTTACAGAATACCGAGGCATTCGAAAACAAAGACGATGTAATCCTTACTAAAAAAAACAGCGGTCTCTTGGGAGTTGCGCCAACTCTGCCATAATTTTGTCTGCACACAAAACATCACCAGTAGTGTTTGGGCGGGGATTTGCAGTGAGGGGGTGGACCGCTTCAACGAGCTCTCGCTTTCCCTCGCGCGCGCAAGAACGAGGACGGTTGGTGCGGCCGCGGCCTGTCGCCGGCCTCTGAACGGTGTTTGCTGGGCAGTCACGGCGCCGTCTTCGACTCTCAATGTCTCGAAGGGAGGGCAGCAAGTTTGCTAATCGCAGGCCAGGCTCAGCATTTCAACCTCGGGCAACCGAGGCGCCTGTGCCTGCTGGCTTAATTAAAACGGCCAGGAAAAGTGGACAGCTGAACCTTTCCAACAGAGAGTTGAGTGAAGGTAAGTAAGTCCGCAGCGAAATCGGCCTGTTACCCAGTCGGCTACTTCTTATAGGGAGGGTGAACATTGTCGTGATACGATACAACATTTCTTTGCCCTCACCATTGTATTTACAAGTGAGTGATGTTTATGCACACTGTTCAAAACCCACTTGTTTAAATTCAATTGTTTTTTTTCTTGTAGATTGAAATGTTATTTGAGTACGTATACATTGCTTGACGATACTCGTATGGTTAATTTAAAAAGAACAGTATTTGTTTGTAAAAGATGGTTGAGCGTTTGTAGCAGAGGGCATCCAAATAAGCTACTTTCAAGTCCAGTAAAGTCTTAATTGCGGATCCATGGTTGCGCTCAAACACCGAGTGAGGTGATTATAGATTAAGTGGTTCTCAAGATACTTGAGTCTGAAAATCTTTGGCTGCTGCTACTTCATATTATAGAACAAATGAAGCAGCCTTCGGGTAAGATGCTAAACCATGGTTCTGTCTTCTTTGGGGTAGGGTTAAGAAAGCATGACAGCCTAATTCAGAGATTGTTGCAGAGTTATCCCCTGTTCTGGCCAAATGTTTCTACTTCACTGATGTCACACCAAAAAAACTGATTACTTGGCCATCCTAGTGAAAAGTGATTGCCATATTTTCTATAACTGACAAAGTATTTTACAAATGTCATCTATTGTGTCCATTGCACCTGGTGTGGCCTCCTCTACATCTGGGAGACAAGACACTTTCTTGCAGATCGTTTCAGAGAACATCTCTGGGACACTGCACCAACCACCGCCCTGTGGCTGAACACTTCAGCTCCAGCTCCTGCTCCTACTCTGCCAAGGACATGCAGGTCCTGAGCCGCCTCCACCACCAAACCATTACAACCTGACACCTGGAGGAGGAACGCCTCATATTTCGCCTTGGGACCCTGCAACCACATGGGATAAATATGGATTTCAACAGCTTCTTCATCTCCCCACCCCCATTATCCTTATCCCAGTCCCAGGCCTCCAACTTGGCCCCACCCTCCAGACCCATCCATCACTGCCCTCTCTGATCTATCACCTTCTCCCTCACTGTTATCCACCTATCGCTTTCCCAGCTACTTGCCCCAACCCCACCCCTTCCTATCTATCTCTCAGCCCCGACCCACAAGCCTCATTCCTGATGCCCGAAACGTCAATTCTCCTGGTCCTCGGATGCTTCCTGACTGGCTGTGCTTTTCCAGCACCACACTCTCGACTCCGATCTCCAGCATCTGCCGTCCTCACTTTCTCCAAAGTATTTCATTGGCTACTGAACACTTTAGGATGTATGTAAAAAGATGCTAAAAAAATGCATTTTTTTTGTTCCTGTAAGGGCTACTCTCATTTGGAAATGTAAAGGTGGATATTTGGATTAATGCTTGTTTGCTACCAGTGGAGTGTCAGTCAGCTAATTTATGGTGTACTATGTCAAAATGTGTAGGCATCACAGTGTAAATCTAAAACTTAGATAATTTCTTCATCAAACATGTCTGTAATAATGCTGCTAATAAGGAGATGCTTGTCTAGTGTCTAAATTTGGAATGAATTTTCATTTCATAAGCACTCCATCTTACTTGGATGATGGTATAGCCCTTTTAAGGTTTTTCACTAATTTTCAGGCTAGTTTTAAATGGTACTTATTTTTATGATCTTTGTTAAATGCAAAGATGTGATCTAAAAATGCATTGTTTCATTTCCACCACTTGTGCGGATGCATTATTATGAAAAAACCCAATGTGTGTGACTGTTCAGAATTAAACTGTTGTAATTGCTATTTGTCAAATCTCCTGTATTTTAATTTAGTGCCCCAGAGCGTATGGCGGATAAATGTGGACCCTCCAGAGGAATCCCACTTGAATGTCTCCTTTACTGCAAGTGACCGATGGTGGGATCAGACAGATTTAACTAAACTTATCTTGGCATCGAACAAACTGCAGTGCTTATCGGAGGATATTCAGCTCCTACCAGCCCTCACAGTGCTTGATGTAAATATAACTCTAATAGAGCATTGAAAATAATTAAGGTGTTGATGTTAGAATTGAATGCAGTATGTACAGAATATGTGGTTATATTTGTCTATTACTTAGAAAAATGGATCTTAGTGTCCCTACTGTAGTACTGCACTATCCTACTAGAACTAAAGTAGATTTTTTTTTAAACTTAATTTTGAGCTGCAGTTGTCTTGCTCTAGTTAAACCAACATCTATTGTGAGGGGGAATGGGGAAAACATTTCCCTATTAAAGCACTTCCAGGATGATCTTTTAGAATGTGCGTTTGAATGATAAATTTAATAACCATATTCAAGATGAAATCTATGGAATTCCCTTCTCAGTGAAGTGGTTGAGGCTTCCTCAATAAGTAATTTTTTGAACAATAAAGGAATTAGCAGTTATGGTGAAAGGATATCATTAAGCTATAGAACGTTCAGAAGAGACTATCAGGGTGATGTCAGGTTAGGAAGGTTTGAGTTATAAAGAAAGGTTGGATAGGCTGGAACCGCCCATTTTAATTCCCCCTGTTATAGTTATTTGAGACGGCTCAGGGAATCCCTGATGGACTCGACCTGTAGCCTTTCTTGGTTCGTCCCGGATATCGTACTCTGAGGCAGTCTGAAATATAAAACTGTTACAGACAGCTTAGTTTAAATGATCACCTTGATACCATTGGTAATTAAATGTTATAGGATAACAGATACCTACAAGCTAGGCTTGAGCTAAGGTTTTAAAGCCTTTAGCAGAGTAGCTGCGCCAGCTCTTACCCCTAAGAGCTCTCTCAGGCTACTTCCCTTATTGCTGCAAACAAGCTGTCTTTTTCTTTCTTGAAAAAAAAAGATTTTTGAGATTTTTTACAAATTTACAAAAAATAGTACAAAATAGTGTATTCCACTTTACAATATAATAACAGCACCAATATAAAATTTGAAAAACTACTAATCTATTCTACAAACTACCAAAACACAAAATAGGATATTGTACATTATTGACAATTTAAAAAAAAGAGAAAATAAAATAAATAAGTAAATAAATAACTAGATACATATTCAAACTAAATTTATATCAAGTTATAATACAGCCTGTATTTATACGGGATTCCTTCTCCCGGGAGCCCCCGAACCAGCCAGAACCATCCCCATGGCTAAGCCTTGGCCCTGAACAATATGGCCAATATATCTGCGTCAATGTAGTTCAAAAGGGCTGCCATGTTCTATAAAATAATTCAGTTTTTTTGGTGCACCATATTCGTAAGGAAGTCAAGGGGGATATATTCCATGACTATCCTATGCCAATTTGAAAGTCCTGGGGTACCTTCGGATACCCAATTCACTAAGATGTTTTTCCTCGCACAAAAGGAAAGTTTAGTGAATAATTTCCTCCCGGATGCCTCCAAAGAGGGGAAATTTGGGGAGCCCAAAAGTAGAGACACTGGGTCCAACCCAATCTCCGTACCCAAAATCTTTGCCATACGCTGTCCCAATATCTGCGGATCTTATGGTATGTCCACAGACAATGTGTGAGGGTACCAACTTCTATTTTGCATTTAGGGCACATTGGATATGCTTCTGCCTTGAACTTTGCAAATCTCTCTGGTGCCATGTGAGCCCTATGAAGTATCTTCAATTGGATAGCCTGAGTTCAGTTACAGATAGAGATCTTCCTAGCGTTTTTCCCAGACATTCTCCCACATCTCTAAGGAGATTTCCATCCCAACTTCTTAACTCCAAGTTTTATGTAACTGTTTCATGTCCTTCGATACCTTATTACGTAGTAAGTGGTAGAGAGTACTGACCGAGGGCGAACCCATTGGCTGAAGCACTCTCCTTTCCATATCTGATTTATAAGGATTAATTATCAATGTGGTCTTCTTTTGTATGAAGTCTTGTATTTGAAACTATCGAGAAAGGTCCTTGCTAGGCAGCCCAAACTTTTGACACAGCTGTTCGAAGGACATCATGACCTCCCAATCGAACAGATCTCCCAAACAGGAGATACCTATGGACTCCAGATTATGAACACAGCATCAGTCAGCCCTGGCTGGAATCCCAACATTCCCACTATAGGGGTATAAGGGAAGGTTTTTTGTCGGTTACCCTTATCCTGTCACATTATCCTCCAAGCTTTGATTGTATTTAATACAGTAGGATTTTTACAATGATTCGTAATAACTCTCATATTGTCCATAAATAGTAGATTGATGAGGGGACATTTTGCTTGGGAGGTCTCAATATCTAAACAGACTGGGTCTCTTGTGAACCACAATCAATCAGCTACGTAAGATAACAGAGAGCTCAATTGGTACCTCTTGAAATCCGGAAAATCCAGCCCATCCCTCCTTTGTGGAAGCTGCAGCTTTTCTAATTTAATAAGGGGCCATCTATGATCCCAAATGAAGGAGCCGAGCCAACCATAGAGCTTACGCAGAGCCTGTCTCGGCAGCATCAAGGGGAGCATTCTCATAGAGTATAAAAGGCGAGGTAGAATATTCATCTTAGCCAAGGCTATTCTACCTAGCCAGGATATCGGGAAATCTTCCCAGTGTTGAAGGTCCTTTCATATTTTCTCTAATAAGTTTTGTATAGTTGGCTTTATATAGCTGACCAAATGTCGGAGTAATAAAAATACCTAAGTAAAGAAAACCTCCCAGTGACTACTGAAAGGGGAAATGGGATCCATTTGGAAAATTGGATATGCTGGTAAGACCTCCCAGCGGCATAGCCTCCAATTTCATAAAATTGATTTTGTAACCTGAGACCATACCAAATCAGTAAACCACTTGAATTAAGCGGGGCACAGATGTCAGTGGATCATTTTAAGAAAAGGAGGAAGTCATCAGCATAGAGAGTGATTTTGTGCTTACCCGATCCAACCTCCGGAGACGTTATGTTAGGGTCAGTTCGTATAGCTTCCACCAGCAGCTCAATCACTAGCTTAAATAATAGTGGTGAGAGAGGGCATCTCTGATGACAGCCTCTGCCAACATTAAAGCTATCCGAACTTACACCGTTGGTAATCACCGCTGTTTTGGGATCCTTATATAATACTGTAACCCATTTAGTAAAGACCTCTCCAACACCAAACCGTTCCAGCATATAAAAGAGATATGGCCATTCTAACCGATCGAATGCCTTCTCTGCATCAAGGGAGACAACTAATCCCATTATCGCTCCCTGCTGGCAGGCTGGTACCATATTTAAGACTCACCTAATGTTATTAGTTGACGTGCGACCCTTTATAAACCCCATCTGATCCTCTTTTATAATGAATGGTAAAATCCTCTCCAGTCTTAATGCCAACATTTTTGAGAGAATTTTAAAATCCACATTCAACAAGAATATGGCTCTGTATGAAGAGCAGTCATCTGGGGCCTTTCCTTTCTTAAGAATGGGAGAAATATTTGTTTCTCTCCGAGAAGACGGGAGGCAACCCTGATTGTGTGAATAATTATACATATTTATAAGTGGCCCAACCAATTCCCCTATAAAGTCTTTATAGAACTCAGCCTGGAATCCGTCTGGTATGGGTGCTTTGCTGCTCTGGAGCTGCCTCACCACCTCCTGTACTTCTTGGGTTGCCGGGGGGCTTTCAAGAACGACACCTGCTCCGAGGTTAGGCTCGGGAGGGCCAGATTTTTAAAAAAAGACTCCGTCTTCCTCGTTCTATCCTCACAGTCCTGCGACTTATACAGTTAGAAATAGAACTTTCTAAAGGCTGCATTGATCTTTTTACGATCACAAGTCAGGGTACTAGCGCACTCTCTAATAGACGTAATGGATTGAGGAGCCTTTTACTTTCTGGCAAAGTATGCTAGATACCTGCCAGGCTTGTCGCTGTATTCAAATAATCTCTGCTTCACAAATAAACAGCAAAGAGGGAGATATTGAGTGCTCTTAAAGGAAGAGCTGGTACTTTATTCTCCTCGGTTTTAGAAACTAGTCTGACTTATAGGTATCAGTGTTATGTTGTAACAGTGATGCTATTTGGGTGACTAAAATTAAATAAACTATATATAAGAGATTTTTATTCCAGACTACTAAAGAGTATGATCTCCGGATGAACCAAGAGAAGCTTACAAGTCTGAGTCCAAAAGGGATTCTCTGAGCCATCTCAAATCTGAACTTTAACACCCCCGCATACCCACCCCCAGTCCTGAAGAAGGGTTACACCTGAAACGTTGACCTCTGCACCTCCTGATGCTGCCTGGGTTTCAGCCTCCTGCCTGTCTTTTGTCTCTAACTTTTTTCACTGAAGCATTGGAGTTTGAGTTGACCATGTAGAGGTTTATAAAACCATGAGGGATATATATATAGGGTTAATGGGAGGTGTCTTTTCCCTAGGATGGTGGATTTCAAGATTAGGGGACATATTTTTAAGGTGAAAGGAGAGATATTTTAAGAAGGCATGAGGGGACAATTTTTTACAGCGAGTGGTTCGTATGTGTAATGAACTTCCTGAGCAGGTGGTGGATGCAGTCACAGTTACAATATTTAAAACTCACTTGGATGAGTACATGAACAGAAAGATTTGGAGGGCTATGAGTCAGGAGCAGGCAGGTGGGACTAGTTTTGTTTGGGATTATGTTCGGTGTGGACTGGTTGGAGAGAAGGGTCTGTTTCTGTGCTGTATGACACTGACTCTAAGTCCTGAAGAAAATTATAGTGGATTATTGGGATGGAAACTGAATAAAATTAATATAGGTAAAGTATTAATACTGAGGAATTTAATGAAACGGAAATGGACCTGACGGTTTCCATCTGAGGTGATTAAGATATTGGACAGAAGAATAATTGTGGATGTTGTTTATAATGGGCATCCAGAAGGCATTTGATAAAGTCCACATAAGAGACTTTCAGTAAGGTAGAAACCCAAGGAAGTGAGGGCTAATTACTGACAATTCCGAAATTAGTTGAATGGAAGACAACTGGAACTAAGGATAATGAGTAGATATTCAAATTGGCAGGATGTGACTGGTATCCCAAAGGATTTGTGTTGGGGCCTCAGTGGTTTGCATTATTTATTAACAACTTGGGTGATGGCATACAATATCATATATCCAAATATACTGATGACATAAATTTAGGTGGCATTATAGATAATGTAGATCATAGCAAAAAATTTACAAAGGAATATTGATAGAGTAGGTGAGTAGGCAACTGTATGACAGATGAATTTCAATGTAAACAAGTATGAGGTTATCCATTTTGGATTTAAAAAGGATAGAACAGAATACTCTCTAGATGTCTGAAGTTAAATACAGTGAATGTCCAAAAAGACTTGTGGGTTTAGGTGCATAATCTTTTAAAATACCATGACAGGTGCAGAAAATAATCAAGAATACTGGCCTTTAGAGGACTGGAGTATATGGACGCAGAAGTTAAGCTGCAGCTATGCAAATCCTGGTTAGACTTCACTTGGAGTACTGTGAGCAGATCTGAGCACTACACCTTAGAAAGGATGTATTGGCCTTGGAGGGAGTACAATGCAGGTTTACAAGAATGATACCTGGAGTTCAGGGGTTAAGTTAGGAGGATAGACTTTACAAATTAGACCTGTTTTCTCTAGAATTTAGAAGGTTTAGGGTTGATGTGATTTGAAGTCTTCAAGATAAGAACAGGAAAGGACAAAGTAGATAAAGATAGACTTTTTCCACTAGTGTGGCTTCCAGAATTAGGGAGCATAGTCTGAGAATTAGGGCCAGACCGTTCGGAGAGATGTTGGGAAGCATTTCTACACACACAGTGGTAGCTGTTTGGAACAGTCTTCAACAAATGGATGCAGATACCATTGTTAAATTTATCTATCTCAGATTAAAATTTTGTTAAGCAAAGGTTTTAAGGGATGTGGGCCAAAGGCAGGTATGTGGAGTTTGGCCACTCATCAGCTATAATCTTATTGAATGGTGGAACAGGCTTGACAGGCTGAATGGCCTACTCTTGTTCTTATATTCCTAACTGGAGACAAACCAATCAATTATGAATGTAACTTTACTTTAAAACTCGTCTGAAAGAATTTAATACAGAAAAATATAATCAAGTTTAAAAAAAAGCATAAACTCAGTTTCAGAATTCGTAACAATTTAACTGTTTCCAAAAGACATTTGCATAAGAAAACACTGTTGTAGCTAAGTAATCGCTTTTGCCTGCAACTAGGAATTGAAGGTACCAGTTTTAAATTTAAAGTATGAAATCTTGTACTTTCCGGACAGCTGTACTACTTTGGCAATGAGGATGGTTTGGGATAAGAAACTTTTATTGCTTCCAAGATGGGGGGAAAAACATATAATAAAATATGTATCGTCAAAAATTTGATAGAGATTTCTATTCAAGGGAACCATTGAAATCATGGTGAATGTTTCTACCATACAACAAGTTCAGTAAAAGACTCACGAGAAACCTTGTTTTTTTTCCATTAGAATGAAAAGGGAATTGAGTTTTGACTGTATTTCTTTCTTAAATGTCAATTCTTTTAAGCTGGATTCCAGTAGGATGTTTTTATCTATCATTTTATTGATGACTAATTCACACTTCAAGGAAAAATGTTCCTCAATCAGACAACTTAAAATGCATGTTTAGTTAAGGAAAAAAGTACATCATAAATGCATTCAATGAAATAATATGCTGTATAACAGATTTTTATCAATAGATCATATTATTGACTTAGAACAAATGATTTCAGGTCCATGATAACCTCCTGAGTTCCCTACCTTGTGCAATTGGACAGCTGTCAAAACTGCAGAAGCTCAATATTAGGTACTGTAAGTGTGAATTCATTTAATTTTTTTTTTAAATGTTGTTACTTATCTATTATAAAATAACCAAATAGAATTCCGTGCAAGTTAGAACTGCAGCAGTCAAACGTAGAAGACCTTTTAAGATCTGGAGGTGAGGTGGACATGGTAAAATGTTTCCTTTACTGAGTCAGTCCAAAACTAATGGGCACTGTTTTAAAATTGAGTTGACCTTTCAGGACAGGCATCCAAAAAGAATGGCTTTCAGGACAAGGAAATAATTTTTTCTGAGGGTGTGCAACTTTAGGCCTTGCTACTTCAGAAGACAGTGGAGGCATGGTGAGTAGATATTCTTATGACAGAGGTACTTTTTTTTTAAAGAAAATCAAAGGTTATAGGGAGTAGATAGAACTGTGGAATTAAAAACAGATCAACCAGTTCAGCCAGGATCTTGTTTAATGGCAAAGGACTCACCTTCATCCCCCTCTGCCCATGCATCAATGAATTTAATACACGCCGTGATGTCGAACACTTCTTCCTCCGCCTCCGAGCTTACTTTTACAATCAGGACTCCCGCCCACCTTCCGAGGAACACTTCGCCAGCCTCCAACACACACCATCCACCTGGACACCCCGTGCTGGCCTATTACCTGCCCTCGACCTCTTCATTTCCAACTGCCATTGGGATGTTAACCGCTTCAACCTGTCTACCCCACTCCGACCTCTCACCCTTACAACGTGCTGCCCTCCACTCCCTCTGCTCCAATCCCGACCTCACCATCAAGTTAGCGGATAAAGGGGGTGCAGTGGTAGTCTGGTGCACTGACCTCCACATCGCTGAAGCCAGACGCCAACTCGAGGACACCTCCTCCTACCACCCCCGATCACCAAACCAACATCTCCCAGACCATACAGAACCTCATCACCTCAGGAGATCTCCCACCCACAGCTTCCAACCTCATAGACCAGGAACCCCACACTGCCCGGTTCTACCTCCTTCCCAAGATCCACAAGCCTGACCACCCTGGCCGACCCATTGTCTCACCATGCTCCTGCCCCACTGAACTCCTCTCTACCTACCTCGACACTGTCCTATCCCCCCTAGTCCAGGAACTCCCCACATACGTTCGAGACACCACCTATGCCCTCCACCTCCTCCAAGACTTCCGTTTCCCTGGCCCCCAACGCCTCTTCTTCACCATGGATATCCAATCCCTCTACATCTCCATCCGCCATGACCAGGGCCTCCAAGCTCTCCATTTCTTCCTCTCCCGACGTCCCCAACAGTACCCTTCCACTGACACACTCATTCGTTTGGCAAACTGGTCCTCACCCTCAACAGTTTCTCCTTCGAATCCCCCCACTTCCTCCAGATCAAAGGGGTAGCCATGGACACCTGTATGGGCCCCAGCTATGCCTGTCTCTTTGTTGGCTACGTAGAAACAATCCATCTTCCGTAGTTACACCGGCACCACTCCCACCTCTTCCTTTGCTACATTGATGACTGCATTGGCGCCACCTCATACTCCCGCGAGGAGGTTGAGCAATTCATCAACTTCACCAACACATTCCACCCTGACCTTACATTTACCTGGACCATCTCTGACACCTCCCTCCCCTTCCTGGACCTCTCCATCTCCATTAATGATGACCGACTTGACACTGACATTTTTTACAAACCCACCGACTCCCACAGCTACCTGGATTATACCTCTTCCCACCCTGCCTCCTGCAAAAATGTCATCCTGTATTCCCAATTCCTCCGCCTCCACCGTATCTGCTCCCAGGAGGGCCAGTTCCACCATAGAACACACCAGATGGCCTCCTTCTTTAGAGACCGCAATTTCGCTTCCCACGTGGTTAAAGACATCCTCCAACGCATCTCTTCCACATCCCGCACCTCCGCCCTCAGACCACACCCCTCCAACCGTAACAAGGACAGAATCCCCCTGGTGCTCACCTTCCACCCTCACAACTTTCACATAAACCAAATCCTAGCAGAGCGCTTTAGGGAACATCTCCGGGACACCCGCACCAATCAACCACACCGCCCTGTGGCCCAACATTTCAACTCCCCCTCCCACTCAGCCGAGGACATGGAGGTCCTGGGCCTCCTTCGCTGCTCCCTCACCACCCGACACCTGGAGGAAGTCCATTCATCTTCTACCTCAGACCCCAGGGCATCAATGTGGACTTCACCAGTTTCCTAATTTTCCCCTTCCCCCACCTCACCCCAGTTCCAAACTTCGAGCTCAGCACTGTCCCCATGACTTGTCCTACCTGCCTATCCACCTATCCACTCCACCCTCGTCTCTGAGGCACTCTCCCTGTATTCCTGATGAAGGGCTTTTGCCCGAAACGTAGATTTTCCTGCTCCTCAGATGCTGCCTAAACTGCTGTGCTTTTCCAGCACCCGTCTAATCCAGAATGGTGTTTAATGGCAGACAGACACAAGGGTCAGTTGGTCTACTTATACTCTAATTTCAGATGTCTATCTATCCATTGGCTCCAATAAACTTACCCCATCATTGTTCCATCTGATTTATCTACTTTCTCATTATCTTTCAGTCTTCTGCCACTGGAAATACAATTAGAATTAACTTTATTGCCACATGTACTCACGTGAGTACAGTCGGTTCTGATATAACATGACAATTGTGTTCTTGTGTGATGTCACGTTGTAAGAAAATTGGGCAATATCTGTGCCATTTAAAGTAATGGGGCTGGAATTATGTTATAGCCAATACATGTAAGGAAAGTTTGTTCTCTACAAATAACGGTCTAAATTCTTCAAGCGCATTAAAACCAATTTGCGCTGAAGAACCACATGTTAAAGTAGAACCGACTGTACAGTGAAAAGTTGACAAGTTGCCATTTACGGTGTCATCTTGGGTACACATGTACCTAGGTACATATTCTTAGAAAAAAATTAGTAAAACAAAGAAATAAAAAGTTCATAGTAACCTTTTAAGACACATTTACAATATCCACATCTGTAACATTTCCCATATAATGTAGGTTGCAGGTTTATTCCCTTCTGGATAAGAAAGTTTCACCATACTTCTCAATTTTTAAAATGTGTAGTCTGGTATTTAAAATAGTAAATATAATAATTTACTTCGATCAATTTAGTCATATTTTGTTAGTAATTTTTTAAACTTTAGGTTGCCTGTTATATATTTTTAAAAAGTAAAATTAAAATTCACTAATTTTCTCATTTTAAAGTTTTAGCAGCTGGGATTGTCTTTGTAGTTTATTTCTGTGTCTTTTGGCAATAATGATCAGGACTTCAATGTGTGTAATGACAGCAAACTGCTTGTGTTTCTCATACCTGCAGTCATTACGTCTGTGAAGCTGACAGTGCTTTTCTGGGATCTGCACTCATGCAGAAGTTCAGAAGATGCTGTCATTGATGCCCTGCTCTTCTATTGGATGGTTGTTTTTTGAAGTCTCTCGTTTAAATCTTAATATGAACTTCCATTTTCAACTTCTAGTCTTGCTGTAAGAAAACTTCAAAATCAGTTCTCCCTTGTTGATGGAGTACACTTGTTTTTTTAACTTGTGAATTATGTTCAAATTAGAGTTGAACAATCTGTCTGGCCCTGATGAATTTTGTGGAATGGCAAAATGCTCCATTTTGATGAATAAATAGTGAGTAAAATAAGAAATAAAGTAAATGTGGCACCATTGAGATAAATGAAGTTGTAGTGGAATTTTAAAGTCTACAATGAAGTAAGCAAGATGGTGAAAAATCAAAACAAAGGAATCTTGAAAGAATTCCAGATTCATGTTGATGTTGGTGCTGATGTTGGCAAAGAAGGATTCAGCTTCACTTCAGACTTTCAATTAATCTTGTCGTGAATGAATATAAATAAATTACTGCTTAAAGTCACACTGACTCTGGACCCCATGTCATCTCATCATTAGGTCAGATGGGGCAAAGAAACTTACTGTTGAATTTCTCCAGCATTTTGTTTTTAATACAGTACCAGGCATACCTGAAAATGAGATGTCAAACTGCTGAAGCAACAATACAAGATTTCTTGCATGTCAAACAAATAGTAGCAAGTAATGATAGTTAAATGATTCCATAACCAACAGATCAGATCTAAGCACTGCAGACTTGTCACATCCAGTTTTGAATTGCTTAATTGTTCATTGTGATTCACAAATGCAAAACATGATGCTGAAGCATTTGGAACGACCTTCAGTCGGTAGTGCTGAGAGGTTGATACATCTTGGACTTTTCCAGAGATTACCAGCATCACAGATGCTAAACTTGAGCCAATTTGATATATTCCATGTGATGATCAGGAAGTGACTGAAAGCCCTGGATTCTGTAAAGGCTATGCGGACTGATGACATTCTGGCAATAGTACTGCAGACTTGTGCTCCAGAACTTGCTGCACCACAAGCCAACTACTCCAGTAAAGTGATTGAATTCATCACCAACAATGCTATCAACAACACAGCACTGGCTTAGCTCAAATGCTCACGGATGCTCAGCTTGAGTTTTGTCACGGTTACTCAGCACCTGATCTCATTACAACCTTGTTTCAAACATTGACAATACCAAAGATGAAGTGAGAGTTACTGCTCTTGCTCTTGACATTAAGATCACATTTGACTGAGTGGCATCAGGAAGCCCTAACAAAACTAGTGTCAGTGGAAATTCGGAGGATACCTACCTGCCAGAATGGAAGATGGTTGTGGAAATAATGGACGTCAATCATCTCAGCTCCAAAACATTTTCAGAGGGTCCCTCAAAATAACATCATGGGGCCCACCATCTATTGATGGTTCATAATTACTTTCCCTCCATCATGTGGTCAGAAGTGGGTATGTTGTTGATGACTGTACAATGTCTAGCATCAAGGTTTTTTGGACAATGCCTTCTAAACCCACAGGATAAGCGCAGCAGATACATGGGAACACCACCCCCTTCAAATTAATGTTTTCCTCCAAGTAACTGATGATACTGATGTGGAAATATTTGCTTTTTTTCCCATTGTTGACTGGTTTAAAATCCTGAATTTGACAATTTTCTTGTAAGTAAGCTGTGTATTGCATTTCATAGAATCCCTACAGTGTGGGAGAAGGTCATTTGTCCAATCAAGATCACACCACTCTACAAAGAGCAGCACTCCCACCCTCTTCCCCTCCCCCTCCTCTTCTCTCCTCTCTCTCCCTCTCTTCCCCCTCCACCCCCTCCCCTCCTTTCCTCCACCCCCCCCCTGCACTCAGGAATCCAGAAACTGGGCAGCACCTTATACAGCAATAGTACAAGCTAATTCGCATTGCTTACTAAAGTGCTGTTAAGGACTGACCAAAACTTGATTTCACTGCAACCAAGCATGATGCTAACTTTTAGTCAAGTTCACTGTAGTTGACAATGTCCTTGAAAGAGCATTATATGTTTTTTTAATTTGATGTTTAATCCTGCTTTTGGTTATTTATCCCTATGTTAATTACTTTGCAATGACATGTACTGGTGCAAAACATTTAAATCATTTTCTTAAATAATTTTCAATCTAATTCACATTTTTCACCAATGCCATCAAAGATTTGGTAGATAATTACTCTAAACAAATTGTTGACAAACAGGTTTGTCTTTAAATATTTTCACGTGATCCAAATATTTATTGAGTAAAAGTAATTTGCTAATTTAGTGATTCCAAACAGTAGGGACAGACTATTCACTTCTCATTTTGCAGTGTGTTGAGAACTACAGATGGACATCAAATTTTATTGAATTGACTGGTTCGTGGCCAGAGGTTGTGCTCACTGCCTAATTAAGGATAACAAGTGGGTCTTTGGAGCTGGAATACTAATAAGAAGCACCCTCTCAGCACTGGTAAAACACTTGAAATGAAAAAAAATGGTCAAGTTGCTGAGCCTCCATTCTGAAGGAAGAGCCACTATATTAGTCAGTCTATGGACATCTGGAGGTGCTGGGAAAGTTCAGTTGGCTTCTGGTCAATAGCTTGGATTGGTCTTAACTTCATTGGGAGCGCAACAGCAAATTAAGTCTTCTCAATGGCTGGTGACGGGTGGTGCTGGGAAACTGGCACGGCATCTGATAAGAGTAAAATTACAAGCTTACGTGTCTCATTTCTTGCCCTATTGGCCTCAAAATCCTCCTCGTGGCGTGAGATCTATCCATCTAATTAAACAATCAAAATTTATAACTATTTGCAGTACAATTACTGGCTTTGCTTGCTGGAATTTTGCTTACCAGGAGGTTTGACTTTGACTACATCCACAACAGCAGTAATGATAATAGTCTTTTAAAAATAACATTTTCAGCCTTTCAGAGCTCAATCAATCAATTCTATGAGGAAGCAAAATTCAATTTTCCGATTTCGATTTTAAATATGCAAATTCAGAAACAATGCAAATTCACAATCCTTTTTGACATAGTAAAATCCACATGTGATTCTGAATTCAAAGCTCAAGTCCTGTTGATGACAAAAATTGAGCATTATGTGAATGTTTTAATTTGCGCCAGTTAGCATCGGTTATTGTATTGATCAATTTATGATGGATTCCTTTAATTTCTAATCGAACTGTTAAGTGTCAACTTGATATATTAACAGGAGTTAAATTAATTCTGCTAATAAAATGGCCAGGAGGTATAATTGTCTTGTATGATTATGTTTTGAGTTTAGG
This sequence comes from Chiloscyllium plagiosum, assembly GCF_004010195.1. Taxonomy (NCBI): domain Eukaryota; kingdom Metazoa; phylum Chordata; class Chondrichthyes; order Orectolobiformes; family Hemiscylliidae; genus Chiloscyllium; species Chiloscyllium plagiosum. Next base: position 53,944,296 of record NC_057720.1, read on the forward strand.
GACTTCCGCTTTGTAGACATCTAAGTACCCCTTTATCGTCAAACAGCTGAGCAAGGGAAGTTGGTACAGCTATCAATTTACATTTGCTGATCCTGTCTCTAGAACCCTTTTGAAGTCTAGTGTCACTTGTGGACTAACAAAGGCAGTAATTTTATGTGACAAAATATGTTTATTAGCTAGCTGACTAGAATATTTGTAGGCTGGGTAATCATTTTTAAAGTCTCTTCATTTGGCATGGTGCAAACATAGCCTTCCTGCCCTCCAAACCTGCCATCACAGTCTCCTGCCTTGCTTCCCTCTTTGATTCCTTATATCGCTCACTTTCAACATCCTGCTTGCCTTCCCACTAGCTGTCCAGTCTGCCTTGCCGCACTCTCCTCCATCCACACTCGCCTCCATCTTTCTTCTAGGCCCAGCCCTCGCATCTGTCCCCATCTTGTCCACTTCAACGAGCACGACACCAACAAGTCACACTTAACCTAAGTGCCAACCAAATTGTTTGTACCACTTTTAAGGGTTCAAGTGACACTTGTAAAATAATTTAATGTAAAATTTTGTGATCATAATAGGCATTGATCCATTTTAGCTTCTGAAGCTGTACAGGGCCCTGGTGAGACCGCAACTGGAGTATTGTGTGCAGTTTTTGTCTCCAAATTTGAGGAAGGGCATTCTGGCAATTGAGGGAGAGCAGTGTAGGTTCATAAGATCATTTCCCGGAATGGCGGGACTATCATACGTTGAAAGATTGCAGCGACTGGGCTTGTATACACTTGAGTTTAGAAGGATGAGAGGGGATCTGATTGAGACTTTTAAGATTATTAAAGAATTGAACACTCTGGAGGCAGGAAGCATTTTTCCGCTGATGGGTGAGTCCAGAACCAGAGGACACCGTTTAAAAATAAGGGTTAGGCCAACTAGAACAGAGTTGAGGAGAAACTTCTTCACCCAGAGAGTATTGGATATATGGAATGCTCTGCCCCAACAGGCAGTGGAGGCCAAGTTCCTGGATACTGTCAAGAAAGAGATGGATAGAGCTCTTAAAGATAGTGGAATCAAGGATTATCGGGATAAGGCAGGAACAGGATACTGATTGTGGATGACTAGCCATGATCATAATGAATGGTGGTGCTGGCTCGAAGGGCCAAATGGCCTAGTCCTGCACCTATTGTCTATTGAAATATGATCATAGTATTTGTGTGTGGATTGCATTGTATAAAATGTTGACTGCTAAAATGTCAGAATTGGCATGCCATCATCATACCTTTACAATTACATTTGTGTGAAAGTCATAAAATGTAAATCTGTTGTTGAAAAATGTAAACGTGTGGATAGAAACAACTTTTTCTCTGCTTTTCAATCCATAGCCACAATAAACTAAAGGAGTTGCCGGATGAGCTGTGGGATTTAACGAGTTTGAAAAGTTTGTATCTTCATCACAATGAATTGGAATGGATTCAAGAGGGCATTGGTAAACTTATTCATTTGGAAGAGCTGGTATGTTGGTGAAATTATGAAGAGATTCTAAGTATGTCCCTCCTATGATTAAAACAGAAAAATATTGAAAATAGATTGTATCAAAGGAGAACACCGATGAGGTGACATTTCAACCTACATCACAGGATTCACCAGTTGTATATAAATGCCATTGATGAAGTTGGTCATAGTTGTCAGATTGGATCCAAGTCAGTCAGTGAGACAGAAGCTAAAACACCTTTCTTTGTGTATAGAGTTAATGTTTTTTATTCTGCCTCTTCAAAGATGTTATTACATACCTTTTGTGGCAGGTGGGAATTGAACTCAGGATTTCTGCCTCAGAGGTAGAGACAGTACCACTGCACCACTTAGGCTTAAGTATAGAGTTCATTAGCTACTCAGTCTTAGATATTTTCTAAGCAGCCTGCTCAGAGGTATTACTACATGATTCTGGAGGAAGTGAGAGTTGAACCCATGACTTCTGCTTAAGGGGTGTGGACACTACCACTGTACCACAAGAGCCCTCTAGCTACTCCTCTTACCGTTCCTTTTATATACCAGTCCACCTGTTACCCTATACAGAGGAACCTCAATTATCCGAATACCAATTATTCAAAAATCAGATTATCCAAAGGAGATCTCATGGTCCCCATAGAGTGATCACTTCTTTTGTTTACAGTGATTAAACAGGCACAGTCTCCAAATGACTGACCTCCTGCCCTCTCTCTCTTTCCCACCCCCACCCACCCCCAAAACTTTTCCTGGTGTTCTACAGAGGGGTGTGTCCAAAACCCCCACACACGTCCCCAGATAATCTGTACAGATTGAGGTGGAACCTGTCAAAAAGTTGCAGTAAAATGTTGTGTGTGTGTGTGCGCGCTATTTGGAGACTTATCCCACACAGGGCAGCAGAGGGGGCAGTGCTGCACGGGGATGGGGGCGCAGAGGGGACGGGGGCAGTGCTGGACGGGGATGGGGGTGGGGGTGGGGGTGGGGGTGGTGTCAGCCGGGGTTGTGGGGGGGAGGGGTCCTCACACTTTGTGCTGTTGCAGTCTCCTAAACGGGGAGCAGATTTTAAAAACTCCCAGTCCCAGAGGAAAGGCATTTAATTGATTAACCGAATAATCAATTATCTGAATGAAATAGTGCCTGCCCATCTCATTCGGATAATAGAGGTTCACCTTGTACCTGTATTTTAAATTAACATAGAACATAGAAAAATACAGCGCAGTACAGGCCCTTTGGCCCTCATGTTGCGCCGATCCAAGCCTACCTAACCTACACTAGCCCACTATCCTCCATATGCCTATCCATTGCCCGTTTAAATGCCCATAAAGAGGGAGAGTCCACCACTGCTACTGGCAGGGCATTCCATGAACTCACGACTCGCTGAGTAAAGAATCTACCCCTAACATCTGTCCTATACCTACCATCCCTTAATTTAAAGCTATGCCCCCTTGTAATAGCTGACTCCATAAGTGGAAAAAG
>NC_057720.1:53947812-53965279 GCF_004010195.1 Chiloscyllium plagiosum
CTACCATGGGGTACCTTATCAAACGCCTTACTAAAATCCATATACATCACATCTACCGCTTTACCCTCGTCTACCTCCTTAGTCACTTTCTCAAAGAATTCAATAAGGTTTGTGAGGCACGACCTACCCTTCACAAAACCATGCTGACTATCCTTGATCACATTATTCCTATCCAGATGTTCATAAATCCTATCCCTTACAATTCTCTCTAAGACTTTGCCCACAACAGAAGTAACCCTAATTATCTACTTAATTATTTGCTAGATTAAGAATGTAGTTAACTAGATTATTCAAAAAGATGAGTGTTGAATCAGGAGTTGTGAATTGTATTCTCCTAGGCTATAGTTGTCACTTTTTGAGGTAGTGCAGTTTATTTATTGTTGAGTAAATGTAGGCTGTGATCAGAATTTTATTGTTTCATGGAGAAATTTTAGAGGCTGAATATATTTGTTAGATTAAGACTGCAGGTTTGAAATATATGCCACATCTTAAGGTATTATACATTGCAATGGAGTGCAACTCTGTATGTCCCTTCAGTCACTCTTTCTTCTCCCCACTCTGTTTTCATCCTCTTTCACATCCTCTCCTGGACCTTAATTTCGTATAATCTTTTGCTCACAGGTAGTTCTCCAATAATGCAGTAGCTGCATTCCCATGCAACACGTATTATAAAAAATCACGCAGTAGAAATAAAAGGGCCTATGGGAAAAAAGAGGGTCGGGGTGAACCACCAAAAATATCTGTAAAAATCAGTGGATTCAGAGATGTACAGCACGGAAACAGACCCTTCGGTACAACTCATCCATGCCAACCCCAGATATCCCAACCTAATCTAGTCTCACCTTCCAGCACCTGGCCCATATCCCTCCAAACTGTTCCTATTCATATACACATCCAGATGCCTTTTAAATGTTGCAATTGTACTAGCCTCCATCACTTCCTCTAGCAGCTCATTCCATACATGTACCACCCTCTGAGAGAAAAAGTTGCCTCTTAGGTCTCTTTCATATCTTTCTCCTCTCACCCTAAACCTATGCCCTCTAGTTCTGGATTTCTCCACCACAGGGAAGAGACTTTGTCTATTTAGCCTATCCACGTCCCTTATGATTTTATAAACCTCTATAAGGTCACTCCTCAGCCTCTGACGCTCCAGGGAAAAACAGCCCCAGCCTATTCAACCTCTCCCTATAGCTCAAATCTTCCAACCCTGGCAACATCCTTATAAATCCTTTCAAGTTTCACAACAGCTTTCTGATCTCTGAGGTTTAGAAGAAAAAGAGGTGACCTCCATAATATGTAGGAGCAGAAGTAGGCCATTCAGTCCACCGAGCCTACACTGAGACTGAATGAGACCATGCCCGACCTGATCATCCCCCAGTCCACCCCGGGTGGGATGGGATGTCTCGGTGACATGCTAAAGATGGTCAGGTGATAAAGAAAGTAGCAACCCCTCAAGATAGTTGGAGCAATGTGATCAGTGCAGGGGGCTTTGGTAATGTTGCATTCAGCCATGCCTAAGAAGTGTCAATCAGCCACCACACAAATGGGTTAACAATCTTGCGACAGGTCCAGACCAGGAATTTTCTCTGCACTGTTTTGGGGGTGTAGAGTGGGGCCACAAAAGTAGAAATTCAGCCATGGTTTTGGGGACAGCAGGGCAGCCAAGCTGGAGCCAGTCCAAGAGAATTCTTAAACGAGGACTTCTTGGGCAATCAACAATTAGTAAAGGGAACAGGAGTATTAGGTGCTCCCTGGAAACAGCTCTCTGGAAACAGCCATAATCATGGTGATGATTAGAGAGTTCTATTGGAGATGGGAGGGAACAGTGGGGTCAAGGAGGTCAGTGAAGAACTGAGGGCGAAGGATGGTGCCAAGGTAAGGTGTACTGAAACTCCAATTCCTTCCTTTCGATCCTCAGGATAAGTCAAAGTGATATTAAGCAAAACAAGTACTTCTGAAGTATTGTAATGTCAAAAACAAGCTAAATATTATTTCAATGGAGAAAGACTACAGAAAGCTGCACAGAGCAGAAGGCTTTGGAAGTCTTCATTCATAAATCCGAAAAAGCCATCAAGTTCCAGCAAGTCATTGGGAAGGCAAATGGAATATTGGCATTTATGTCAAAGGGAATGGAGTATAAAATTAGGGAAATTTTGCTAAAACTATACAAGGCACTCACCATACAACAGCTGGAAAGCTGTCAACAGTAGTTAGCCTAACACAAGCAGTAGCACAGTTGAAGTAAATTTTTAAATCCTATTTCAATGAAATTATACAGTAAATGTAATACATTAAGGAGTTTCTGAATTAAGAAGAACATCGAACATAGAACAGTACAGTACAGATCCTTCAGCCCTCAATATTGTGCCGTCCTTTTATCCTACTCTAAGATCAAACTAACCCATACACACTACATTTTATTATCATCCATGTGCCTACCCAAGAATCGTTTAAATGTCCCTAATGTATGTAACTCTACTACCACCGCTAGCAGTGCATTCCACGTACCCACCAATCTCTGTGTAAAGAACTGACCTCTGACATCTCCCCAAATCATTCACCTTAAAATTATGCCCCCTTGGGATAGCCGTTTCTGATTATTCACTCTATCTATGCCTCTTGTCGTCATGTACACCTCTATCAAGTCAACTCTCATCCTTCTTCGCTCCACTGAGAAAAGCCCTCGCTCCCTCAGACTTTCTTCATAAGACATGCCTCCAGTCCATGCAGCATCCTGGTAAATATCTGCACCCTCTCTAAAGCTTCCACATCCTTCATATAATGAGGCAACCAGAACTGAACATAATATTTGAAGTGTGCATGAACTAGGGCTCTGTAGAGCTGCAGCATAAACTTGCGGCTCTTGAACTCAATCCCACTGCTAATGAAAGCCAACACACCATATGCCTTTTAAACAACCCTATCAACTTGGGTGGCGACTTTGAGGGATCTATGGACATGGATCCCAAGATCCCTCTGTTTCTCCACACTGCCAAGAATCCTGCCGTTAACCCTGTGTTCTGTATCGAAATTTGACCTTCCAAAATGAAAGACTTCACACTCTTCTGAATCCTATCAATGTTCTGTTGCAACCTGATTTTCCAAGTAATCATAAATCCTGTCTCTCAGAATCCTCTCCAATAATTTGAGGAGAAAGTGAGGTCTCCAATAATTTGCCCAATACAGTTGTAAGACTGGTCTGTTATTCCCAGGATTATCCCTAATCCCTTTCTAGAACAAGGAAATAATATTTGCAACCCTCCAATCATTTGGGACTACTCCAGTGGACAGTGAGGAGGCAAAGATCATTGCCAAAGGCGCAGCAATCTCTTCCCCCACTTCCTGTAGTAACCTTGGGTATGTCCCATCTGGCTGAGAGGACTGATGTATCCTCATGTTTTTCAAAATTTTCAGCACATTCTCCTTCATAACATCCAGCATATCCACCTGTTTCACGCTGTCCTCACAAATATCAAGGTCCCTCTCAGCTGTGAATACTGAAGCAAAGTATTCATAAAGGACCTCCTCCGACTCCAGGCACAAGTTCCCTCCATTATCCCTGATTGGCCGTACCCTCACTCTGGCCGTGCTCTTGTTCCTCTCATCAGTAGAATTAAGGTTTTCCTTAATCCTACCCACTAAAGGTTTTTAATGGCCCCTTCTAGCTCTCCTAAGTCCATTCTTCAGCTCCTTTCTGGCTACCTTGTAACCCTGTGGAGTCCTATCTGTACCTTGCTTCCTCAACCTCACATAAGCTTCCTTCTTCCTCTTGACAAGATGTTCCACATCCCTTGTCACCCAAGGTTCCTTCACCCTACCATACCTTCCTTGTCTCAGTGGGACAAATCTATCCAGCACTATCAACAAGTGCTCCCTAAACATCCTCCACGTTTCTGTCATGCATTTCCATGAGAGCATCTGTTCGCAATTTAGGCACTCCAGTTCCTACCTAATAGTGTTGTAATTCACCTCCCCCAATTAAATACTTCCCTGTACCATCTGCTCCTGTCCCTCTCCATAACCATAGTAAAGATCAGGGAGTTGTGATCACTCTCACCGAAATGTTCTCCCACCAAGAGGTCTGACACCTGGCCTGGTTCGTTGCCAAACACCAAATCCAAAATGGCTTCCCCTTTAGTCACCTACTTACATATTGAGTCAGGATTTATTCCTGGACACACCTGAAAAAAACTGCTCCATCCAAACTATCTAGAGTCATAGAGATGTACAGCACAGAAACAGACCCTTCAGTCCAACTTGCCCATGCTGACCAGATATCTCAACCCAATGTCGTCCCACCTGCCAGCACCCGACCGATATCCATACCCATCCAAGTACCTTTTAAATGTTGCAATTGTACTAACCTCCACCACATCCTCTGGCAGCTCATTCCTTACACATACCACCGTCAGCGTGAAAAAGTTGCCCCTTAGGTCTCTTTTATATCTTTCCCCTCTCACCCTAAACGTAGTTCTAGTTCTGGATTCCCCCCACCCTATCCATGTCCCTCATGATTTTACAAACCTCTATAAGGTTACCCCTCAGCCTCCGATGCTCCAGGGAAAACAGCCCCAGCCTATTCAACCTCTCTCCGTAGCTCAAATCCTCCAACCCTGGCAACATCCTTGTAAATCTTTTCTGAACCCTTTCAAGTTTCACAACATCTTTCCGATTGGAAGGAGACCAGAATTGCAAGCAGTATTCCAACAGTGGCCTAACCAATGTCCTGTACAGCCGCAACATGACCTCCCAACTCCTGTACTCCGTACTCTGACCAATAAAAGAAAGCATACCAAGCGCCACCTTCACTGTCCTATCTACTTGCGACTCCACTTTCAAGGAGCTGTGAACCTGCACTCCAAGGTCTCTTTGTTCAGCAACACTCCCTAGGACCTTACCATTAAGTGTATAAGTCCTGCTAAGATTTACTTTCCCAAAATGCAGCACCTCGCATTGATCTAAATTAAACTCCATCTGCCACTTCTCAGCCCATTGGCCCATCTAATCAAAATCCCATTATAATCTGAGGTAACCTTCTTCGCTGTCCACTAAACCTCCAATTTTGGTGTCATCTGCAAACTTACTAGCTATACCTCCTATGCTCACATCCAAATCATTTAAAATTTGAGCTAAGGCGGTTCCAACCAACATTAGGGAAGTTAAAGTCACCCATGACAACAACCCTGTTACTTCTGCACCTATCCAAAATATGCCTCCCAATCTGCACCTGTGTCTCTGTTGCTACTGGGGGGGGTCTGTTTAAAAAAACTCCCAAGAAAGTGACTGCTCCTTTCCTGTTTCTGACTTCCACCCATACGAATTAAGCAACGTCCTGTCTGAGATTTGCTGGCACTGGCCAGGCTGCTGAATTCAATGCTATTTAAATGCCACTGTGGCTTTTACCTTCAATTTCTGGCTAACTCGTCACTTCATAATATGGATAAGGCATTCAAACAATGGAATTTCTTCCCGAAAACCTATTCCCAAAAACATTTCGCAAAAGGAAAAAGAAGCAGGAAGTTTCCTTCTGGCCCGAGTAAAATCTCCTTTTATTTTGAGGGGGTGGGATGTTCTGAATGGCTGGAGATTTTGATGGATCTCTGGTTTCAGAGAGAATGAGGGGCTAAGACTCTCAGATCCTTCCCCACCCCCACTTTCAAATGGAGACTGGGTGAACTTGGGTCAGGCATAAGTTGGGGATGGGTAGGGAGGGGAGAGATGAGGGTTGCCAGTAGTCTGTCCTTAGTCCACAGACACCCTTTTATAAAGTTGCTGTGTGTTGAATCTTCAGTTAGCCACCATCTGAGCCTTTGCTTAATAAAAGGCCTTGCGTACTCTCTAATACTTTTGGGACATGGCTGTATTTGCGCCTTCTTTCATTCCTTAACTCTCTCCCTGCTCTCTCACACATTCTGCACCCCCCCCCCACAACTCCGTGCATGATTCCAGTAAACATTGCAGCAAAGTATTCCAATGTTCGCTTCCCTTGACAGCACTGGGAGTTGATCTGGGGTGGTCAAGTTGGTGGAGAGTGGTATGGTTTTACCCCCGAAACAATTGTTAGCCCCGGATGCAGGTTCACTTCATTCACTTCCATCAGTGAGAAAAACAAAGTTACCTTAGTTGCAGGTAGAAGCAAAAAAATACACACACGCAGACAACAAATGTTGCATTAGATGTACCAGCAGAATAAGTCACAGCAAGTTGGTAATACAGGAGATTGAATTGTGCAATAACCAACAGGAGTTCACTTTATAAAAGAAAATGGTCTGAAATTCACAAATCGCGTCATAGTCAAATCGCATTTACAAAACGCGGGTTATAGGAGAACTACCTGTACTTGTTTTTTATCCTCATTCACACTTCACTTTCTCTCTTTCATCCTCACACTCACTCTTTGCTCTGTTTCTCCCTCTCTTTCTTTCTCCAAATCACATTTGCTGAACCTTCTTAACATTTTATATATGCCCCTTCTATTTTTCCTCCATTCTCTCTGCATTATCCATTTTTCCTTTCCTTCACTTCACTGCTTTTCTTTTACTGCCCCAATGCTGAATATTAATATTGATTTCCAAATGTTTTATGCCAGTTTCTAAGTACTGTACGCACTTTATTATTATCAGATGTTGTGGAACTTCTGATGTCACTGATTGATGGAAAGATTGTTCAAGGAAGTGTTAATTACAGCATAATGCACGGGAGGTTGAAATAGGTCAACAGTTTTTTCATTGTAGTATATGCAGCCCGATGAAGAATCACGATTACAGAAAAGGCAAAATTATTTTTATTTGTGGTCAAAGTTTGGCTGGAGTATTTTGATAATGTGGGAATCACAATTGGGAGTTTATTTGCTAATGTCGTTTGATACAATTGTGTGAATCTACTGATCTGACTGAAGCCCATTTCTAGTGCAGATCAGACTAAAAATTGCCCACTTGCCTTTGCTGTCGCTTTTCAGGAAAACGTTCACTCCATTAATGTGATATAGGTGAAACAGAATCTCATGGTCAGTGAGGATTGGCATTGAAATCATACATCCTTTTCCAGCCATAAATCCAATATTTCAATGTCCTTGAGCCATTCTGGAGACAACTGAAAGAAGGTAAGTATGTAACGTAAGTGAGAGGTTGGGCTGGCAAGTGGGTTGGGTGGTAGATTGCCAGCCCATCCTGTTCAGTGGGAGCTTGAACAACTAGTTGGTCAAGAAATACTGGTACCCTTACCTATTTGGTATCCACATCTCCCTTTCGACTTCTCATCCCCATAAAGTTTGTACCCTATTCCAAAAATGTTAGTTACAAATTGGCTGCTGGAATATTGATTGAGTTATATATATCTTACAGGATGTGTCCAGCAATCAACTTAAAGCAGTTCCAAGCACCCTTGGTGAGCTGTCCAGTCTACTTAAATTCATTCTGGCGAACAACAAGCTGAAGTGCATACCGTCGGACATTAGCAAAATGAGAAGTAAGATTGCTTGAAAATAACAGAATGAGTAGAGAAATAGTTTCACATGTTTATTTCTTGCTTTAAAGTTCCATTATGATTTATTTTAATTGATGCTTGTTGTTAGTTGGGTGTAAAGGTAGGTCGCTTCTTAAAATTATTACCAGCTGTTACTAAAAGTAATTTCCTCATCGAGGAAAATAGCCTTTTTTCTTTGTCCTAGATTGGACATGATGCTGATATCACCATTGTGCTGGTGTGCATTGGCGTTTCATTGCAAAATGCTATTGAGTGGATGAACTGAGATTGTTGAAATGAACAGTATTGGAACATCACTTGGAGTTCAATCACAGTTTTAAATTAAGTTCCTTTTTAAATTCAGTTTTCAATTTCTTAGTTTTTGAGCCTGTTTCTTAGATGAGAAAGGAAACTCTCCTAGGAATTGTGTTTCCCAACAGAATTGAATGCATTCTTGGATATTAATTTAATATCCATTACCTGCAGCGTTTAAAGCTTCCTAATAAAATATGTTATGACTCTGATGGGTGGAGCGTGCTGGTAATCAAGCTTCATTACTCCATGAGCTGTAAAAAAAGGAGTTCATGTTTTATCCAACCACCGAAATGGTCAATTTGTTTCTGTTTATTACTGTTATCTAGATCAAAAGAGCCTATCACCATGTTCCTTCAAAAAAACTTAACTATAACTTTTTTATTATATACAAACTTGTTCTTATAGTGAGTGGCAAAACTTGTTGACAACTAAGCTACTGGATAGAGTTAAACTATACCTCCTTACTACCAAACCATGCAACGGTGTGACACAGATGAGATTACAACTCTGCAGAGGTGAACTCTGCATTTTATATGATGGATCCAAATTCAAAAGGATGCAACAAAAAGACTTCTCACAATCCAGTCAATTTCCAGCCATCGAGATCACAATGCTGTCAGCTGTAGATTCAGTGAGAGGTCTTTAATTCAGTCTTCAATTTAGAGAAGTCAGTTAGACTCAAATCTTTGAAAGGAAGTAATAGATATGCAGATTTCTGGAAGTTTTCAGGTTTTGAGAAGATACTTTACTGAAAGAGATCTATGCATTTACTCTGTTAATGTGATATAGATGAAACAGAATTCTCATTGTCATTGAGGATTGGCATTGAAATCATACACCCTTTTCCAGCCATGTGCAGTCTTGCTATAAGGTTTCTTCTTTTCAAGAGAGAGATCTTTTTGTTGCTCACTTATTAAAATATTTTCCGTTAACTGATGCACCTAGGTATGTACTGAAACAGAAAATTTTGTTCAAAGCTTTGTTAGGCAATTTCAGCACAGGGTTCATCTCCTCCAAGTTTGTCAAGGATTTTAAAACAATAATATTAACTCTTATCTCTCTAAAGCTTTGTCCTGCATTCTTGACAAAAGCCAACTGAGTTTATATAAACAGGTGAATTTGAATACACTTAAATTTGCAACTCTTTAAAGAAGTCATAAGATAAACCTTCTGAAACCCCGAAATTGTCCAAATCACCCCATCTCTTCCATCCTGTCTTAGGTAGTTTTTGAAACATAAATATATATTCCCAACAAATATATGGTATGAAATATGGATATGGGAAGGAGAGGAAGACAGAAAAAGCAGACAATACAGAACTTGAGTTGAAAAGATTCTGATTGCTTTATATGCATCTGAGTCTTTTATATAAAGTTTATTGTATGAAACAAATCTTGTAAATTAATTTTCTTTGTAACGTATTTAGGTTTGAAATTGTTGGATGCAACTTATAATGAACTGGAATGTGTTCCTCCGGAGTTGGCAAATATGGTGTCATTACAACAACTTTACTTGAGGCATAACAAACTTCGCCATCTACCACAGTTTCCATCCTGTAAATATCTGAAGGTACTTTGAAAGCATCAGGAAAATATTATCCATGAAAACACCTTTCATTTTTAATCAATTCTGGATAACTAATTGGAGAGGATGTATTAAGACTGTAGACATGTCAGTATTTTCCTCCTGTTGGTGTTAAGGATTCAGGCCTTCTCCATTGGAGGATTTATGATACTGTGAATTCCTGTGCTCCCACTATTACTAACAGTGGATTGTGAATGTGTAATTGATGTTTGCAGTTTAATTTTTTTATGTCACAGCAGAAATTGTTTCTAACAATGAAAGTAAATAAGTCTTCTCTTCAGTTGTCTGTTGCTGTTGTAGAACAGAAACTGAGCTTGGGTATCAAGGACAGGATTTTCACTGTTGGACTCTGTATCCTGCCATCAAGCTCAAAGATGGATTAGAAACCCGAACACTGGAACCAGTCCCTTGTTTTCTCCAATTTGACCAATCAGTGGCTGGGTAATTAAAGATGCCAAGTGGACTTTCTGGTCCTTCACCTCAATCATGTCATGCAACTCTAAATCAACAGCTGTGTGACAGGGAATAAAGTAGAAAAAAATGGAGATAGCACTTGTCCAAATTTTTAAACATTTAACCTATAAAATACTCTTCATAGCTGGACTATCACTAAGCAGATGGTGGGAGGGCTGGGCAAGAGCTAATTCTTTCATAGGGAAACTTGTGCCTGCTGCTGATGCTCGGCAGTCAAGGCAGGAATTTAAAGCTGCCCAGAACCCCTGCTTCTTGGTTAGTTAAACTGTCCACTGTGGGGACCTGATAACTAATTAGAAAGTCCAATGTCTCTGCCTATAAGCCAGAGCTGCAGATTGAAGCCCCACTTCAGGACTTGATGGCTAATGAAAGTCTAATCATTTTGCATCTAAAACAAATTGAGTGTCAACTTGTAAATAATGAAAACATGTGCCGCTGGCAGGTAGTAAAAGAGGGAGGGTTTCCTGGTCAACCATGTAATAAATTGGAATTGAACTCTGCTATCACAATTCATAGTTCTAGCATATGGCATACATGAAGCAGTGTGTTATCGACAGCAAAATGGGATTCCTTTGCAAACCAATTGGCTGGGTCTGTCCTGCTGGCAGGAAGGACATGTCCAGAGATGGCGATGGTATGTCTGAGACATTGTAAGGTATGTTTCTGAGAGTACAACAATGTCAGGCTGTTGCTTGACAAGCCTGTGAGACAGCTTTCCTAATTTTGACACTAGCCCTCCGATGTTAGTAAGAAAGTCATTGCAGGGTAGACTGTAGTTTCTGCTGTTGCTTTTCCTGGTGCCTAGGTCGTTGCCAGGTGGTCTGTCCAGTTTCATTTCTTTGTTGAGATTTCATAGCAACTGATACAATTGAGTAGCTTGTTATACCATTTCAGAAGGCAGTTATGAGTGAACCGCATTGCTGTGGCTGTGGGATCACATGTAGACCAGACAGGTGAGGATAGCAAATTTACTTCCCTGGAGGACATTAATGATTCAGATATGTTTTTCCAACAATTGACAATGGTTCATTGAAAGTTATCAATACATTCTTAATTCCAGTTTTTTTAAAAAAATTGAATTCAAATTCCACCACTTGCTGTGTCGGTTCCCCAGAATATGTGGCAATAAAAATGAATTTCAATAGACAATTGTTTCACTATCTTTTTTTTATTTGTGATTAGAATTTAGCTCGTATCCCTGATAAATTTGTATGGATACATCACATGGGACCAGGAAGAGAAAGTGTAAAAGTTATTGCACATGGTATCCTAGCTTATCCTGATTGTTATCAAGATGGGTCTAGAAATGAAAGTGAATTTTTGAATGTTCCTGTTTATGCCCCTTTTTGAACTAGTGTGTCTGGTCATTCTTTAGGTGGCATTTCCACTCTGATAATTATAATAAGATATGTGATTAATATACCAATTTTATATTTTTGATGGAATACTGACCTAAATATCTCTCATATGTTTATTTTAAATGTTACATGTACAAACTGATTTTGAATTTGGGGGTACTTTTAGGAGATGGTGAAGCTAATGTTCATTAATTCCAAACTGAAGAAAACTAGTTGAAAAGTGAAGAAGAATGAGTTCTAACTAATGACCACAAGATGTGTAGATACATTATGTCCCTGTCATTGTAGTACCATTTAGTAGTCTTTGAATGCTTATTTAAAATAAGATTATTTGAAGGAAAGTTTGATTTTACTACTAGTGTTATCATTCCAAACTGCATTCTATCGGCATCCAGGGCCTTTAGAAAAATAAGTTATTTGTATGTCTGTTAGGTCACTGAAGGGCACCAAGTTAAGAATAGTAAAAAATGAAACAGGTTACAATGCAGATTTTCATTGAAAATAAAATCTCTTCTGTTCGTTTTCTTGTGAGGTAGATGAAAAACTAAATAAAATTGCTCCCTGTTGTTTTAACAAGATTTAATTTTTGATCTTTGTCGTAAGGCAAAAATTGATTAGGGATAGTCAACATGGCTTTGTGTGGGGGAAATTGTGTCTCACTAACTTGAGGTTTTTGAAGAAGTAAAGAAGAAAATTGATAAGGGTGGATGTTGTCCATATGGGCTTCAGTAAGATGTTTGACAAGGTTCTGTATGGTAGACTGGTTAGCAAGGTTAGATCATATGGAATACAAGAAAAGCTACATGTTTGGATACAAAATTGACTCAGAATAGGAGGGTGTTGGTGGCGCGTTACATTTTCGACTCGAGCCCTATGACCAGCGGTGTGCCACAAGGATCAGCGCTAGATCCACTGCTTTTTGTCATTTTTATATAAATGTTTTGGATGTGAATATAGAAGGTACGGTTAGTGTTTCTGTGCTATACGTCTCTGTGACTCTATTTATTGTATCCCAATATTGAGGAGGCACTTGAGTGTATATCTGTCTTTTAAGTTGTGGTGGTGGAATGTAGCATGTTTTTGCCCCACGTTCCATTATTATGGTTACTGTAATATTTGTTAATTAAACAATAGGTTATTTTTTTGGGGAAAAAAACCTTAACTCTTTCAACTATTTCAGGCTTGGGAAGGAGATAATGAAATCTTTTACAATCATTTTTAAATATCTTTATTGGAACTCTAATCTCTATTAGAAGAATATACTCTTTAAAAGATAGAATGTTGTGTCCTGTAAATCTTTAAAAGCTGCAACTTATTTGGATGATATCTATGCCTGAATGTAGAATAGACCTGCAATTCAATATGTCAGTTGAACATAATGACGTAAATGAATTGAAATATCTGCATGCATGTTGATGTAACTTGTAACTTTTAATATTAGAAAGCTGCAGTAAATGTATTTAGTTCTACAGTTGTGTTATTACTCCATTTTAGGAACTACATGTAGGAAATAACCAGATTGAGCATTTGGGTTCAGAACACCTGAAAAATCTATGTGCCATCACTGTGCTGGAGCTGCGTGACAACAAATTGAAATCACTACCAGATGAAATTCTTATGCTTCAAGACTTAGAACGTCTTGACCTCACAAATAATGACATTAGCAGGTACATGTTGAAATGCTAGTTTTTTTTTTAACTGTAGTACACGTTCTTAAAGGCTGACTTTACTGTCATCTACTTCAATTCAAGATGGCACCAACACTGGGCAACTCTTTGCGAGCTCCCTATGACAGACCGTTTTCTAACATTTCTTATAACTGTTTTGCCGTTTTAAACTTAAGTAATCTTGCTTTACACACCTCCTGCGCAGCTGTAACCTTTATGCCTCACTATCTCAGCACCCATGATCTGTATGTCCTTGTTTGCTGTGATCTACCTGTATTGTTCACAAAACAAAGCTTTTCACTGTACTTAGGTACATGTGGCTAAAATAAATCAAATCAAATAATGTGTACGTTTCTAATTTGGAACAATATACTTTTATACGTATCAAGACATAACAGGATTTAGGAACAACACCAGGTCATTTGGCCATTTGAACTTGCTCTGTCATACATTTCATGATATGTTTGGGGGTGGCATGGTAGCTCAGTGGTTAACATTGCTGCCTCACAACACCAGGGACCCGGGTTCGATTCCAGCCTCTGGCAACTGTTAGTGTGGAGTTTGCACATTCTCCCCGGGTCTGCGTGGGTTTCCTCTGGGTGCTCCGGTTTCCTCCCACAATCCAAAGATGTACAGGTTAGATGAATTGGCCATGCTAAGTTGCCCACAGTGTTAAGGGATATGTAGGTTAGGTGCATTCGTCATGGGTAATTGTAGAGTAATGGGAAATGGGTTTGGGTGAGATACTCTTCGGAGAGTCTGTGTGGACTTCACCCAAAATGTTCAAACAGTTCAGTTCCTCATAGTCGTCAAATATAGATATACATTCTGACACATTGTTAGTTAGTTTTGTCTCATGCAGTTCCTTATTTGTATTTCATTCTTTGTTGGTTCTTAATATCTGAGTAATCTTCTGACCTATCACCAGTCTTTTTGGACTTGTGCAATGTTTATTTCAATTTTATTCTGTCCTTCATTTCCTTATTGTGACATTGATCCTTCTCAAGGAGTCTTCTGTCTCTCT
Source organism: Chiloscyllium plagiosum (assembly GCF_004010195.1). Classification (NCBI taxonomy): domain Eukaryota; kingdom Metazoa; phylum Chordata; class Chondrichthyes; order Orectolobiformes; family Hemiscylliidae; genus Chiloscyllium; species Chiloscyllium plagiosum. The sequence continues at coordinate 53,961,699 of NC_057720.1, forward strand.
CATTGGGGTAAATCTTTGTGGAAAGTTATTTTTTTAAAAAATCTCCTTTATTCTCCTACTGCAACTCTAGTATGCTACCTTTTTAATCTAATTTCCATGTTTACTTTAGCTAGCCGTTGTACCTATAGGAATACCTTTTATTCAGCTTAAAACTTTAGATCCACCTTTCTCCCCTTCAAACTGAGTGTGAAGTTCTATTATGTTATGATCACTTGTCACCCAGAGATTGATTAATCCCTGCCTCCTTGCTGATTAATCCCTGCCTCCTTCGACCCTTGATGTTGTGCCAACCTTTTATCCTATTCTAAGATCAAACTAACCTACATACCCTTCATTTTATTATCATCTATGTGCCTATCCAAGAGTAGTTTAACTGTCCCTAATATGTCTGACTCTACTACGACTGCTGGTGGTGCATTCCACGCACCCACCGCTCTCTATGTAAAGAACCTACCTCTGACATCCTCCCCTAAACCTCTCTTCAATCACCTTTAAAATTATGTCCCCTTGTGATAGCCATTTCAGCCCTGGGAAAAAGGTCTCTGGTTATCCACTCTGTTTGTCATCATCTTGTACACCTCTATCAAGTCACCTCTCATCCTCCGCTCCAGTAAGAAAAGCCCAAGCTCCCTCAATCTTTTTTCATAAGACATACCCTCCAGTCCAGGCAGCATCCTGGTAAATCTCCTCTGTATCCTCTTTGAAGCTTCCATATCTCTCCTACAATGAGGCAACCAGAACTAAATATGGCCAAGAGTAAATCACCTAACCAGTAGAGTCTTCTCTGCTATTTGTGCCATTGTAACTCTTTTAAATCCTGACTTACTGATATTTCTCATGTCTAGTACTCTTCCTTGCTAGGTAAAATAAATTTTTCAGTTTAATAATCCAGCTTGCCGTTACAGCTGTTATTCGCTGGAGCAATGTAATCAACACTCAAGCTGTTATTAATGAAACCTATTCCTTTTTTAATCACTTTTTGTTTTCTTTATATCTGCATACAATAGCTGTTTTTTATGATTCTTGCTGTGCACAGTAACTCTCCTTTGACTAATAGTTTAAGATCAAATGTGATGAAGCACATTTGTGTAAAACAAAAGTGAAATTATTTCAAGTTTGCAAGTTTTCAGAATGCTTTTAGTCCTTTACTAAATCTCTTTGTGACTTCCTTGTAGCTTGCCTTATGCTCTAGGAAATCTTCCTAAATTGAAGTCTCTGCTGCTGGAGGGTAATCCACTCCGTTCTATTCGCAGGGATATTATTAATGTGAGTAATACAGTTTTCTACCAAGCACTATATATTAGCTGTTTTCAATTTTATAGTAAAAGATTTTAATGTATTTTGTAGCATTTACGTTCAGTCTGGGGTGTTTTCTGTTAATAACTTGCTAAATTCCTTAACTTTTACTTTCTAATTTAACATTTTCTTGGCAGTTATTCCCAAAAGAGACTTGGCATTTCTTAGGTGTTGGTTGCAAAATAATATAATTGAGGCCTTCTATTGATTTCCTTGGGTACAGTTGCTAAACCACTCAGTAAGACCAACTAAGGAACAAAAAGATAATCTGATCATATTTCACAGAATCATAGAATTGATGCAGCACAGAAAGGAGGCTATTGGCCTTGTTTCTGACCTGGCTTTAGATAAAAGTAAACTAGCTAGCCCACTCCCCTGCCTTACCCTGCAGTTCTTCAATTTTGTTTTCACTTCACTCCAATTATCTATTGAAAAACATAATTAATTTTACCTCCACAACACACTCAGACGGTGCATTTTCGATTCTAACTTGTGTTTTTAAAAAAGGGTTTTTCCTTTTCCCATTGTTGGTTCTTTTGCATTCACCTTGTATCTACATGCAATCTAATCTCCTGCCAGTGGGACAAGTTTTCTGTTTCTACTCTGCTTAAACTACTCAATTTTAACTCCTCTATCAAATCTCCTCTTAACACTTTCTAAGTAAAACCGTTCCGTGAAAGCCATTGTACACTGTGGGAAGTTATTCATGGTTAAATTTAAGAAGAATATGCATACTTAGCATAAAGGTTTAGCTGGAGCTAAAGGTGCAAGTTTCAAGCATTTAAATTGTATTTTATCTAAGAAAAGCCTTTTTCTGCAGTTATTTTCTTTTTATTTGTTTCAAAATTATCTGAAATTGTGAGAAGTTGCTCTCAGGCCTCTTTTTACACAAATGACCTGGGCATAGCGAGCTTGCTATATTTTCTAGTTACAGTAAGTAACACCACCCATAATATTCATCCATGCAATTTCCTTCATTGGCATAACACCAATGTGCTTCTCCAGGCTGAACAGGTAAAACTTGGTGCCTTGCCTGGAAAACAGAAAATGTACAATGTAGAAAGTTCCCAATTGTCTTGTTTCCTACTGTGCATTTCCTATGTTGTTGTTGTTTTCAAAAGTACTTCATGTTTTTGGATTATGAAAAGTGCTATATAAATGCAAGTTTTTTGTTTATGGTGTTTTATTTGCCCTCATTACTGAGTGGTCTGTTTTCAGACTGATTTCATTTTGCCAGACCTTGCAACTTTTTGTATATTTGCTAGTTGTAGCTTGTATTTTAAGGTTGATCTCATCCAAAATACTTTAACATGGTGGTCTTCAATCTTTTTTGTTTCTCTCTGGTGCTCCCTTATTGATCTTTATTTGTTTTTCCCAGAGGGGAACTCAAGAACTTCTCAAGTACCTAAGAAGCAGAATACAAGGTACAAATATAAAACTCTGTATTGCTGAAATAGCTATTAAAATGACAGTGGTAGAATGATAACTTCGATAGCTGTGGCCACATTATATTTTGAAGCATTTTTAAGCCTTCAGAGATGCCCTTTTAGGTATCCCAATTACTGTGACAACACCCACCTCTCCTGATTTGCCTGTCAGCCACCCAAAACTTCTGTGCTCCCGCCTGGCTGAGGAGCTCACCTGCCACCCATAATTGGACAGGACTTCTCATTTTCAAATCTCCTTCGGGGTCTGCCTTGGCCACCTCTGTATTCATGATCCAAAATTCAGCTCGACATGAGAAATGTAAACTTCAGTTCTTTGCTCATTAAATAATTCTGCCTTTTAGAATTAAGTGTTTGAAGCTTGGAGTAAATTTTCTGTCTGCCTGACTTTCCTATACTCACTGCACAGTTGGCAGCTGCAACTTGTCTCCCCTACCATAACTTGTACTTCAGAATCACTGGATGGTGAAACTTGTAAAATCATTTGGAGCTCTTCTGATGACCATGTTCACCTACCTCTGCTGTGCTTAGAGCTGAATTAAGCATGCTTGGTTTGCTTGAGTAAAGTGTCTTTGAGCGCTGGTAGGTGGAGGCCTCGTGCACCTTGGTCAGTGACTTCTCAGCAGTTTCCATTGGACTGCTGAAGCCAACCCTGGTATTCTCTTCTCTGGATTGCACGTCTGAAATGCTGCCAGTATGTAAAGCTAAAAACCACACAACACCAAATTATGGTCCAACAGGAGTGCCTCCAAATAAACCTGTTGGACTATAACATGGTGTTGTGATTTTTAACTTGGTCTGCCCCAGTACAACACTGTTCCTCCAAATCATGGCCAGTAT
>NC_057720.1:53965779-54092979 GCF_004010195.1 Chiloscyllium plagiosum
AACTGTTGTTTCCAAAAAGAGGTTCCTGGACTGAAATGTGACTGTAGTATTTATATCTTCAAATTTTATTGAGATTTCCACTCATTAAATTTGAACAACTGCAGTTACAATAAGCTTTTGAAATTTAGAATTACATTGTTTTCTTTCACTAACAATTAATTCAAAGGGCATTGAAGTAGCTCAGTGGAATGACATATTATCTTTTTGTTACCGAAACATGCATCCTGTAGTAACTCAGGTCATAAGGATGTCTGGTGTGAGAAATGATGTAACAGAAATACACTCCTACAGATGAAATTCATCAATAAAAGTAAATAGCAGTTTACATTGCAGGTGTCTATTAGATCTGATGTATACAGTAAAGTCCCACTGTTTGCATGCCTATCTTTTATAAATTCATTTATCAATGCAGTATTTACTGTACACCTTTTTAACAACAGCAATTCCAATGTTCACTCATCAGTTATCTTGTAGCAAATTTGCACATTACTAATAAGTTGGCCATTTTTTGCCATTTGCGAAAATCCCTTACTGCGATTGTTTCTCAGAATACACACCCTGTAACTGATCAGACTATAGTGTATGTAGCCTGTATTGACAATGAATGATTCTAATTTTGATCACAAAAATTTAGTAAAATATCAAAGATAATAATCATTGACTGGAACCTCCTTCGTGCAGATGGTTTGGATGGAGCCGTTTTTGTCAAGTGTGTTCAGGAGGGTTTCCTTATTCAGTATGTAGACAGGCCGACGAGGGGAGAGACCATTTTGGATTTGGTGCTGAGCAATGAGCCTGGACAGGTGTCAGATCTCGCGGTGGGAGAACATTTTGGTGACGGTGACAGTGATCACAACTGCCTCAAATTTACCATAGCCTTGTAGAGGGAAAGGAGCACTTACCAAGGGAAGATATTTAATTGGGGAAAAGGAAATTATGATGCTATCAGACAGGAGTTGGGAAGTACAGATTGGGAACAATTCTTCCACAGGAAGGACACAACAGACATGTGGAGACTGTTTAAGGAGCAGTTGTTGTGAGTGATGCACAAATTTGTTCCTCTGAGACGAGTAAGAAGGTGTAAGATTAAGGAGTCTTGGATGACGAGAACAGAGGAGCTTCTTTCAAAAGGAAGAAGGCAGCTTACGTAAGGTGGAGGAAGCAAGGATCTAGCACAACTTTAGAGGATTACAGGCTTACTAGAAAAGAGCTCAGAAATGGACTGAGAAGAGCCAGGAGAGGGCACGAAAGACGCTTGGCAGGATTGGGGAGAACCCAAAGACATTTTACTCATACATGAGGAATAAGAGAATGATCAGGGAGAAGGTAGGGCCGGTCAGGGATAGCGTAGGGAACTTGTGCATGGGGTCTGAGCGGATAGGGGAAACCCTAAATGAGTTTTTTTGAGAGTAGATTGATTAGATTCCTGAAACAGACCCTTCGGCCCAACAAGTCTGCACCGACCCACCAAAGAGCAACCCATCCAGACCCATTTCCCTCTGACTAATGCACCTAACACAATGGGCAATTTAGAATGGCCAATTCACCTGACCTGCACATCTTTGGACTGTGGGAGGAAACCGAAGCACCCTTGCAGCCACTGAGAGAATGTGCAAACTCCACACAGACAATCGACCAAAGCTGGGGTTGAATCTGGGTCCCTGGCGCTGTGAGGCAGCAGTGCTAACTACTAAGCCACCATACCACCCCCTTCGGTTTTCAGTAAGGAAAGGGACCTTGTTGTAAATGAGAACTTTGAGAAGCTGGGAAACGAGCTAGAACAGATCAAGATTGATGAAGTTGATGTGCTGGAAATTTCGACAAACATTAAGATTGATAAGTCCCCAGGGCCATACCAGATTTATTCTAGGTTGCTCTGGGAAGTGAGAAAGGAGGTTGCTAAGCCGCTGGCAAAGATCTTAGCGTTCTCACTCTCCACGGGAGTCGTACCGGTGGATTGGAGGGAGGTGAATGTTGCCCCTCTTTTCAAGAGGGGGAATAGGGAAATTCCTGGCATTTACAGATAAGTCAGTCTTATGTCTGTGGTCTGCAAGGTTTTGGAAATAATTCTGAGGGATAGGATTTATAACTATTTGGAAAAGCATAGAGTGATTAAAGGCAGTCAGCATGGCTTTGTGAGAGGCAGGACATGCCTCACAAATCTTAGAGTTCTTTGAGGAGTCGACAAGACAGGTCAATGAAGGTCGAGCATTTGATATGGTGTATATAGACTTCAGCAAGGCATTTGATAAGGTTCCCCATAGTAGGTTCATTCTAAAGTCAGGAGGTATGGCATACAGGGAGATTTGGCTGTCTGGATTCAGAATTGGTTGGCTGACAGAAGGCAGAGAGTGATTGTAGATGGAAAGTATTCTGCGCGGAAGTCAGTGGTGAGTGGTGTCCCTCAGGACTCTGTTCTTGGGCCTCTATTATTTGTAGTGTTTATAAATGACTTGGTTGAGGGGTGGGTGAGTAAACTTACCAATGACACAAACGTTGAAGGTGCCGTTGATAGTATCGAGGGCTGTTGCAAGCTGCAGCCCGACATAGACAGGATGCTGAGCTGGACTGAGAAATGGCAGATGGAGTTCAACCTGGACAAATGCGAAGTGATGCATTTTGGAAGTTCGAACTTGAATGCTGAATGTAGGATTAAAAACAGGATTCTTGGCAGTGTGGAGGAATAGAGAGACCTTGATGTTCAAGTTCATAGATCCCTCAAAGTCGCCACCCAAGTGGATAGGGTTGTTAAGAAAGCATATGGTGTTTTGGCTTTCATTAACAGGGGGATCGAGTTTAAGAGTCGCGAGGTTTTACTGCAGCTCTACAAGACCCTGGTGAGACCGCACTTGGAATGTTGTGTCCAGTTCTGGTTGCCCTATTATAGGAAAGATACGGAGATTTTGGAGAGGATGCAAAGAAGGTTTACCAGGATGCTGCCTGGACCGGAGGGCTTGTCTTACGAAGAGAGGTTGACTAAGCACTGACTTTTCTCTCTGGAGAGAAGGAGGAAGAGAGGTGACCTGATCGTGGTATACAAGGTAATGAGAGGCATGGATAGAGTCAATAGCCAGAGACTTTTTCCCCAAGGCAGGATTGACTGGCATGAGGGGTCATAGTTTTAAGATATTAGGAGGAACGTACAGAGGAGACGTCAGAGGTAGACCCTTTACGCAGAGAGTTGTGAATGCATGGAATGCATCGCCAGTGGTGGTGGTGGAAGCAACGTGATTAGGGACATTTTAGCGGCCGCTGGACATGCACATGGGTAGCAGTGAATTGAGGGGTGCATAGGTTAGGTTATTTTATTTTAGATTAGGAATAATCCTCGGCAAAACTTCATGGGCCAAAAGGCCAGTTTTGTGCTGAACTTTTCTATGTTCTATGTACTGGATCAAAGGAATTCTTGAAGTGAATCCAAATATTTAAAAATTGTTTCTGGAATTTCCACAGTAATTCTTCACAATGACTGGCAGAAGTGCCTGTTTATTCTGTTTCCGTTGTGCAATGTACTGGCTCATTAAATGACCATCATGCCTAGTACAAAACTCCAGCTTTTTCCTTGAATCATTACATATTATTTTTATCCAAGTAATCATCCAATGCCCTCTTGAGCACATCAGCTAAACCTGCCTCCGCCACATTTCCAGCCAATGCATTACTGCCCTAACTACTCAGTGAAAATGTTTTTCCTCACTTCAGCTTTGCTTCTTTTACATATCACTTTAAATTTACACCCTCTTTGTTCTTGTACCTTTTTATGAGCGAGAATAGTTTCTCCCTATCTACTTTATCCAGCCCATTAATCAATCATATTTCTTCGTAGCACACACTATTCCAGCTAAGATCTAACAAAAGTCCTATACAAGCTGAACATTATTCTTTGCTCTTGTACTCTATGTACCTATTAATAAAAACAAGAGTACTATTTGCTTTGCTTAATGCTTTCTGTACCTCTCCTGCCAATGATCTGTGCAAACATATGCCCAAGGTCCTCTGCTCCCACAACTCCTGTAGAATTCTGCCCCTATTTTGTATTGTCTTTCAATGTTTTTCCAACCAAAATGTGTCAACTCTCACTTCTGCCACCTATCTGCCAACTCCAACTTGTCTGTGTCCTTCTGGAATTCTCCTTTGTCCTCCTCACAGTTTATAGTTCAAGTTTGTGACATCTGCAACCTTTGTCCCCTGCACACTAAGTCCGAGATCATTAATATATTTCAGGAAAACCAGGGATCCCAATATTGATCCCTAGGAAATTCCACTTCAAACCTTGCTCCAGCCTGAAAAATATCCATTGACCATTACTCTGTTTCCTGTCATTCAACCAATTTTGTACCCATATTACTACTGGTACACTTTTATTTCTATGACTTTGTAGCATGTGTGACACTATCAAATGGCTTCTACAGGTCCATGTTCACCTTGTTAATAATGATTCTGTCATTGAGCCTTTCTTTTCCCTTTTCAAACTAAGCCAGCAAGTTGGTTAAACAAGATTTCCCTTTCAGAAATCCATGCTGACTTTATTTGTTTGGTTGTAATCAACCCACCTTTTGCCATTAACTACTAATTCTATTCTGAATAATTGTCTGTGGAAGCTTCCCCACTCACTGGAGTTAAACTGGCCAATCTGTAATTACTGGGTTTATCATTAACCTTTCTTGAACCAGGCCACAATGTTTGCAATTTTAAAGTCTTATGGCACCTCCCCAGAATCTAGGGAAGACTTAAAGGTTGTGTCCAGTGTCCCTGCAAATCTACTTTCTTCCTTCAAAATCCTTGGATGCATCTCATCCAGTCCCAGTGCCTTGTCAACTTACCAATAAGTTGACTTGTCAAGTATCAATATCCTATCCAACTTTTCTATCCATCATATTCTCTATCGATTTTGAGGCCTTCTAGTGTCTTGAGTTCCTTTCTGTCACCATGGCCTGGGTGGCGCCTCTCTCTGTTTTGGTAAAGACAGATGCAAAATATTCGTTTAACACCTCATTCATGCCCCTTGCCCTCAGATGTACATCCTTCCTTTTTTTCTGTATAGATCCCACTCTCTTTAACATCCTTTTGCTATTTACATGGCCAAAAAGTTTGGGATACCTTTTTATGTTAACTGCCTGTATTTTCCCGTAAGTCCTTTTTGCAACTCTTGTATGCTTTTTCACCTCCCCTCTGAAACTTTGATATTCCTCTTGGTTCTCTATTTTCTACCTGACACTTGTCATTAACACATACATTTTCTTTCTTACCTTAATTTCTATTTCCTTCAGTCTTCAGTTCTTTGTTGCCTTTAGTGTTATTGCTGAAATGTTGAAGCCCATAAACTTTGTATGATTAAGTGCCTTCAGCCATTTACCAATCATGGTATTGGCTGAAAGCTGTTGTTTACAATGTTGGGGACGATTGGAGGAGGCAAAGGTACATCAGCTGCTTGGCACTTCTGGCTGAAGTTTGGAGTACATGCTTTAGTCTTGTTTTTTGCAATGATGTGCTGGATCTGCAATGATTTGAGGATGAAGGTAGTTTGGAACCACCTTCTTCAGTGAGTTGTTTACCACCACTTCTCTCAACTGGATGTGACAGGATTGTAGACCAGTTAACACTGTCTGTCACTTACTGCTTATGCCGTTTGGTGTGCAAGCAGTTTTGTGTTGTAGGTTGACTCCTCGTTTTTAGGTATGCCTGATGCTTCTCCTGGGTTTGTCCTCCTGCATTCTTTACTAAAGAAGGGTGATCTCCTGGCTTGAATGGTCATAATAGAGTTGGGCATATTCCTGGCCATGAAGTTACAAATTATGGTAGAAGATATTCTTTTGCTGGTAATAGCCAACCCTAAGTTGCTACCATTAGCCGAATACTCTTTATTCCTGTTGCTCCTTCCAAAGTGAATCATCTCGCACTTTTCTGCATTAAACTTCATTTGCCACCTCTCCGGGCAGCTCTGCAGCTTATCTATGTCTGTCTGTAACCTGCAACATTCTTCACCACTATCCACAACTCTACCGACTTTAGTTTCATTCTCAAATTTACTAACCCATCCTTCTATGTCCTTATCCAGGTCATTTATAAAATGACAAAAAGCAGTGGCCCAAAAACAGATCCTTGCGGTACACCACTAGTAACTGAACTCCAGGCTGAATATTTTTCATCGACCACCCCCCCACCATGTCTTCTTTCAGCTAGCCAATTTCTGATCCAAACCTCTTAAATCACCCTCAACCCCATGCCTCTGTATTTTGTGCAATAGCCTACCATGGGGAACCTTATCAAACACCTTACTGACATCCATACACACCACATCAATCACTTTACCCTCATCCACCTGTTTGGTCACAAAGGAACTCTAAAGTTTGTGAGGCAAGACCTACCCTTTATAAAACCATGTTGACTATCCCTAATCAACTTATTCCTCTCTAGATGATCATAAATCATAAGTCTTATAACCTTTTTCAACACTTTACCCACAACCAAACTAAGACTCACTGGTCTATAATTACCAAGATTGCCCCTACTCCCTTTCTTGAACATGGGGACAACATTTGCTGTCTTCCAGCTTTCTGGCTGTATTCCCGTAGACAATGACGACATAAAGATCATGGCCAAAAGGCTCTGCGATCGCCTCCCTTGCTTCCCAGAGGATCCTAGAATAAATCCCATCCGGCCCAGCAGACTTATCTATTTTCACACTTTCCAGAATTGCGAACACCCCCTCCTTGTGAACCTCAATCCCACCCAGTCTAGTAACCGATATATCAGTATACTCCTAATCAATATTGTCTTTTCCAGTGTGAATACTGATGAAAAATATTCATTTAGTGCTGCTCCTATCTCCTCAGACTCCACACACAACTTCCCACTACTGTCCTTGATTGGCCCTAATCTTACTTTTGTCACTCTTTTATTCGTGATATACCTATAGAAAGCTTTAGGGTTTTCCTTGGTCCTATCTGCCAACGACTTCTCATGTCCACTCCTGGCTCTTCTTAGCTTTCTCTTTAGGTCTTTCCTGGCTAACGTGTAACTCTCAAGCGCCCTAACTGAGCCTTCATGTCTCATCCTAACATAAGTTACAGACAGATGTAGATAAGCTGCAGAGCTGCCCTGAGAGGTGGCAAATGAAGTTTAATGCAGAAAAGTATGAGATGATTCACTTTGGAAGGAGCAACAGGAATAAAGAGTATTCAGCTAATGGTAAGATTCGTGATCGTGTAGATGAGCAGTGAGGTCTTGGTGTCCATATATCTAGATCCCTGAAAGTTGCCACCCAAATTGATTTAGGGTTGTGAAGTAGGCATACGGTGTATTAGCTTTTATTGGTGGAGGAATTGAGTTTCGGAGCCATGAGGTCATGCTGCAGCTGTACAAAACTCTGGTGCGGCTGCACTTGGAGTATTCTATACAGTTCTGGTCACCGCATTATAGGAAGGATGTGGAAGCTTTAGAAAAGGTTCAGAGGAGATTTACTAGTATGATACCTCTTTGGAGGGAAGGTTTTGTGAGGAAAGGCTGTGGGACTTGAGGCTGTTTTCATTAGAGAGAAGGTTGAGCGGTGACTTAAACGAGACAAAAGATAATCAGACGGTTAGATAGGTTGGACAGTGACAGCCTTTTTCCTGTGATGGCGATGGCGAGCACAAGGGGACATAGCTTTAAATTGAGGGGTGATAGGTATAGGACAGATGTCAGAGGTAGTTTCTTTATTAATGGAGATGTAGGGCATAGAATGCCCTGCCTGCAAAAGTAGTAGACTCGCCAACTTTAAGGCCATTTAAATGATCATTGGATGAACATATGAATGAAAATGGAATAGTGTAGGATAGTTGGGCTTCAGATTGGTTCCACAGGTTGGCGCAACATTGAGGGTTGAAGGGCCTGTACTGCACTGTAATGTTCTATGTTCTATTAATGACGTTAATGAATTAGATCGGATTTTAGAACAATCATGTTTTTTAAAAAAATTAGACTTTTAATTCCAGATTTTATTTTTTGATTTCAAATTTCACCATCTACTGTGGATTACTACTCCAACAACAATACCATTATGCTGTCACCTCCACAGTGCTATTTTTGAAGTAATCATGGACTATATATTAGCAAAGCCATTGTTACTCTCCATCTATGTGTCCTCTGGCAATCACATGGCTGAGGTTGGATATTAATGCATAGAAGATAAATGTGAACTCACTAATATCCTGTGGTGATGGAGAAAATATAACTTATCAATATTTTCCAAATCCTGAGATGTGTACTAACAAGAACTTTCAGTGAACACAGTCAGCTTTCAAAACAATAAGACATTCAGAAAACATTGAGCAACAAACTCCCAAGCTTTCAACAAATTCAAACAATAGGCAAACAGCTGTACCAATATACCGCAAAAACAAATTGCGAATACATGAGATTTTATTTGAAATAAAAGTGGTTCAAATGCTGAGTTGTACTGCACCTAAGTTGTGCCACCACTTTACACCCTTCAGTCATTCTTAATAAATCATCTTTGGTGTTTGGGAACATAAATTATGCTTTGATAGTTTGGCTGCTTCAATAGAAAACTTTACTTCATAAGTTAAAGAATCATGCACATGAAGTTAGCATTGTATATAATTACTTTAAAGTATATATTTTAATAAGTAGATTTAGAATTTTTCCTCTCAACTTAAATTTCAAAGTAAACTAAACATTTTGTTTTACTTTTAGTGACAGGAAAGCAACCATTGTTCCTGATGCAGTGTTTGATGCCGCTGATGGAGTTCCCATCACTACTATGAACTTGAGTAAAAATTTACTTACTGGAGTGCCTTCTCGGTATGTCTCAAAAGCCTTGAGCAATGTGATTTTTTTTCTTCGTGTGAGTGTAGAGTATTAAAAGTGGTAGGTTAGCAGAGTTTAAAAAGGCTTTTTGATGCACTTAGTCTCAACTTTTGTTTTGGATATTACATTAATTTAGATTTTAAAAATACTTTTCATCTACAGAAGAGCATTTAAAATAAGCTAATTATATTTAATGGATTTAACTAAATTAATATCCTTTCTGCAGCTAGCATTACTGGTGCTCAAGTTTAGCTAAAGGTGAACAACTGGGAAAATGTATTTTGTAACAATATGCTACATTTTGGTGATGTGGAGGTGCCAGTGTTGGCCTGGGATGGACAAAGTCAGAAGTCACAATGCACTAGGTTATAGTCCAACAGGTTTATTTGAAATCTGAAAGCTTGTGTGATTTCAAATAAACCTGTTGCACTATAACCTAGTGTCATGTGACTTCTGGCAAAATTTCAGTGAATTTGAATCTCTGAATTTTCTTTCTTCAGTCTCAAATGTTTAGTTTGAGTGCTGACAATAACTTACAAAGCAGATGTTTTTACATAAGCAACAAATATTTCAGTTTTTAGAAAATATTCTTTCATGTTACTATCCAGTATTCGATTAAAGTTGTAATTTATTCTTGTGAGGTGTCTTATTAAATTGCTGCTGTAAATGTACACATGCTATTATGGAAGAAGTTGCAAAATTTTGACTGTTAAGTATGACTATACTGTGGCTTTAAGAGATGTATTTGCTTTCTAATTTGTTTTTAGTGAAAGATTGAGATAAAGGTGATGGGTAGTCTGCTCAAAGCCAGTAAACAGCTTCTGAGGCCTTGTGTCTTTTTTAAGTTGGAGCAATAGAAGTAGCCTAAACGGGGGGGTCAAGCTCCCACAAAACCAGGATATTTAGTTTTAGCTGTCAGCAGTTGCTGGGGTCTTGAAGCTGGCTATAGAACATCTTATTCCTCTCTCTGTTACAGCTAAAAGTTGGGATTTTCTTCCAGCTGCTAGAATTGCATGTAAGACAATCTATTTTAGTGAATTTCCTTTTCCCAAGGGTATGTTTATGGGATTTTACTATATTGGAACTGCTAATTTGTAGTATATATAGTTTTGTTAAGCATTTCAATAGTTAAGCCAATTTTTTCTTTGTTTTTGTTGGTATTTTAACTGAAGTGTAAAAATGAAATATGTTTTGCTTAAAGTTGAGTAGTTGAGCAATCATATTGCATCTGGAACGCAACACCTTTGACTTAACTTTTTCTTACTTTAACATGTAAAGTCCAGGCTGCCTTATTATACATTTTTATATATATATTTTCCAAAATATTTTTGAGTGGGTTTGGTCTGGTCCTTATTACAAGTAAGGAATTGGTACAGTTCCAAGTCAGGAGAAAAACCTGCACCAGGATGGAGGTTTTGATGAAAGGTCGTTGACCTGAAATGATTCTTTCTTTATAAATATCCTAGTACTCACCTAGACAGCCTTGCATGTTTTACCCTCCATGAACCTCTGCTCATTCAGCTCATTCAAAATATTCTTCAACTTGGAACCAACTAGGGATAAAGCTATTTTATGTCTAGTATTTTGCAGTGAGATTGTGTTAACCTTTATTATAAAAAGATTTAGTTAAATAGACTCAAAGCTGAAGTATCAAGCAGTGAGAAAAACATTTCTTAAAAAAATCAAAATATTTGGCAAAAATATTTATCATTTAAGAAAAGAAAAACTCAGCAAAAAAAAATACATCCATGGATTTCTAAGGATGTTAATAATAGCATTAGATAATGAATGGGCTTTTAATGTTGAAAGAGTAGTAGTAAGTTTGAAGGCTGGGTGTATTTTAGAAACCAACAAAGGGAGATTCAAAAGTTGATAAGGGAAAATTAACCAAGATATAAAAAGAGATTGTAAGACCTTTTCAAGTATATTAAAAGGAGGGAGTAACTAAAGTAAGAAAGAGCAAACTGGATTGGAAATATTCAGCAGGTCTGACGTCATCTGTGGAAGGAGAAACAGAATTAACAGTCAGTTCCAGTTCTGAGGAAGAGTCACTGGACCCAAAACATTCATTCTGATTTCTGTCCATAGATGCTGCCAGACTTGCTGAGCTTTTCCAGCATTTTCTGTTTTTGTTTCTGATTTCCAGCATCTGTAGTTCTTTTCATTTTCCAAATAAATCCTATTTCATTTTAGACTCTAATGGTAAGTAGTAATTAAAGTAAATGTGGGTCCAGGTAGAGTCAGGAGAATTCATTGAGGAATGAATGAATGGTAGAAACACTGAGCAAATACTACAAATACTCAAAACTAGATAGTCTAGGAATTTTCAAAAATTCCTTAGATTCATTAATAAATTTGGCATCACTATTCAAAAAGAAAGGAGAGAGAAAACACACAGCCCAGTTAACCTGACATCAGTCATCAGAAAACTGCTGGATTATTAAAGAAGTCTTCAGAGAACATTTAGAAAATCACAGCATGATCAGGCAAAGTTGGTATGGTTTATGAAAGGAAAATTGTGTTTGCCAAATTTATTAGATTTTTTGTATACTTTTAAAATTTTATTTAATTAATTAAACTTTTAGAAAATGTAAACATTAGGGTAGGTGAAACTGGTAGATGTAGTAGCATACCTTAATTTTCCATAAACCATTTAATTAAGTTGCACTCAAGTTTACTTCTCAAGTTAAGTACACGAGTTGGAGGTAATATTACACTAGCATGAATAGAAGATTGGTTAACAGATACAAAGCAAATGTGGCATTTTGAAATTGACTATAAAGTATGACTAGGATCAATGCTGGGATCACTGCTGTCTACTGTCAGTGTTAATCATTTAAACCAAAAGACTGGGTAATCTGTAAGATGATGCAATGGTACAAAGCTAAATTGGCATGAGGAGCTGGGTGAGGAGAACACAGAGACTGCAAAGAGATGTAGATCAGTAAAGGAGTGGACTTTTCTGAAAAAGAGTCATATTGGACTCGAAACATTAACTGTGCTTCTCTTTCTGAAGATGTTGCCAGACATACTGAGTTTCTCCAGCATTATCAGTTTTCCTCAGATTTCCAGCATCCGCAGTACTTTGCTTTTATTAATATAAGGGAATGGGCAACAAGGTGGCAAATAGAGTGTAATGTGGGGACTATGAGGTTATTCATTTCGGTCATAAAAGCTGAGTAATTTTAAAGCATGAACTTTAAAATGTTTGCCTGTAGATTTCCTGCCCTTTCACATGCAGCCCATTCTTTTAAAATAAATACTGTAAGTAAAAATTGATTTCTGAATGATTATGCATATATTAGAGTTCTTTAAAACAATGGGCCACAGAGGAAAATCTGGTTTAATGAGCATATTTCCAGTCCCCTTTTGCTGAATGAGTCCATCCAGTCAACCCATTGAAGGAGTTATTGCTCGGTACTTAACTTACCTTAGAATGTGTAGTGCTAGAAGCTTCATGGCTTACCACAGGATTGCTGAATTAGAGTTGAAATTGGAAAATGTATATGTGGCACAGAAACAGGCTTTTCAGCCAAACAATCTGCCAGATGCTCTGGTTGCATTTTCTTTCCCCTTTTTCTCATCTAAATCTACCATTATAAGAATCTACTTTCTTCTCCCTCAAATGCTTGTCTAGTTTTCCAGTAAGTGCATTTATACCAATCAATTCAACTGTTACCTGTGGTAGCAAGTTTCACATTCATATCACTTTTTAGGTAAGGAGGTTTAGTATTTGGGTACAGATCATTGCATAAGAAATGAAAACCCTATGTATGCAGACATTGAGTGAGAACAGATCCAACTCAACGTTGATGTCCCCATTAGCAGTTGAACAGCTGCACATGAATATTAGCCACTTCAAAAAGTAAAGTAAAAGCCACACTTAGATTGGAGAAAATGAGCAAATGATGTAGCACATGAGTAAAATTCCAAGAACAAATTGCTTAAAAAATTATTTCAGTAATAGGATGGGTAAGGTTCTTCATGTATTAATGCCATTATCATTTAAGGCATGTTAAGTAATATTTATTCCACTGTTCTCCCTCCTTTCAGATTGGGCAACACTTTCAAGTTGATTCCTCAACACTCAATTTCACTTTAAATATTGAAAATATCCATGGATAACAAAGATATGAAATAGGAGCAGAAGTAGAATTCAGCCCCTTTGGCTTGTTCTGTCACTTGATAAGATCATGGCTGATCTGTTTGTGTTTCAAATTTGGCATTCCCAATTGCCTTCTATTTCTTTTGATTTCTTCACTGAACAAGAATTTATCTGCCTGTGCCTTATAAATGTTGAGTAACCCCATCTCCTCTGAGACAAAGTTCCGAAGTTGCACAACCCTCGGAGGAAACAAAATATCCCCATCTCTAACGTGCATGTGCGCCTGCGGGCGCACACACAATTTAAGTGTTCCCTAGTTGTGGACTGATCCACAAAAAGAAACATCTTTTACCTGTTCACCTTCTCGAGACCCTTCAGGATGTTATAAACTTTAATCAAGTCATCTTTTGTTTTTCTAAAATCCAGTGGAAATAACCTATCCTGATGAGATCATCTACTCATTCTAGTAATTCACTCCAGTAAACCTTTTCTGAATTGCCACTATTGCACTTGTGTCCTTCCTTAGGAGGTCAAGACTGCATGTAGCATTTGAGATGGAGTCACCATCAATCCCTTGGTTAGCTGAGTTATAACATCCTTTCTTTTGTGTCGAATACCTCTCAAAGGATACCATGTGATTAGCCTTCTTGATTATGTGCTGCACTTGTACATTAATGCATTAGAACACTCAAATCTCTTTGCACCTTGGAATTCTGCAGTTGTTCTCTATGTAAGTGAAACTCTGCTTTTTCATGTTTCTTGCCAAAGAAAACAACTTCACATATTTTCCAGTGTGACATGCAATCACTACCTTCAATTTTAATTTTAATTTTCTCAAAAATGCCGATTTTTATAAAATATTGCAACAAGTGGTTGGTTTCTATTTTAATAAAGCTCAGAATTAGGGAAACTATTTAGTTTTAGCAGCTTCAAAATAGCATTGCAAAAGAATGTTATGCTAACGACACTCTACAGCGATGGCTATGGATTTAAAATTTAGCAATGTTGGTAGGGTCAGAAAGGAAAGAAGACTCTAATTCTATTTTGTGCTATAAAAATTACATGTGACATACTAGTCAAACATGTGTTTTTGAAGAAGATACTAAGATGTCAATAATATTATTGAATGTTGGCTTGCCATACAGGATTTCAGAATTTAAGGCCACCGTCACGGATGTAAATCTTGGTTTCAACAAGCTTAGTTCTGTTTCTTTAGAACTTTGCACATTGGAGTTCCTGATTCATCTGGATCTTAGGTATGCTAAGTTCTTGCCAATTCTTTTGTGTTTTTGTTGTTATTTCATTCCTAACTTTGGAGTTAGAAGTAATCATTTTCACTAAAATGAGTTCTCTTGTTTTTTTAGACCAAAACCCCATGTGCTAATGCCACATTTTAAATTGTGTAAGATGCATATTAGAGTGATGAAGGAAGGCTTAATATCACCAAAAATGAACCTGCCTAGTATATTAAAATTTAAACATAGCTAAGAGGAATTTGAAGCTTTTCATCTTGCTTTCATCAGAACCAAGACGCAAGAAACATACTTAAGGGAGGAAAAAGAAACACCATTTTATACAGACTAGGAAAAGGGTTCTGATTTGGTTAGGCCATTATTGGTATGGCGATGCTGCAAGAACTGTTAACTGTCAGTTTGAATTGGAAGTCATAATTCTTAAATCTTAATTTACAATACAGAATGAGGCCATTCAGCCCACCTTGTATGTACTGGCTCCTGAAAGAACTATCCAGCTAGTCCCATTCTCCAGCCTAAATCTCCGAGCCCTCTAAATTCATCACTTTCAAACATATATCCAGCAATCTTTTGAAACCTCCTACAGTTTCTACCTCCATTACTCTCCCAGCCAGCGCATTTTAAACCTAACAAATCTGAGTAAAGAGGTTAGTCAGGGTGCTGTCCTAATGATGTGGTGAAGTTTGGCAGTCTCCTTGACCCTTCTTTGGTTTTGAAAAATGTGCAATGTATGTACAAATTTTTTTTGCCTGCATAAAACAGAGTCTTGAGTATTTATGTATGGAGCTTCTATTACACAAATGTATCACACTGCAGGGCCTGCTGATAATCTTAAATTTTTTCCAGTGTAACTCTTAGCATTGTTCAGATTATGTAATAATGATTTCCAATCTAATGGAAGACATACTTTCCTCAGTCAGTCTACATGGTGGAATTCTCACAGCCTACATGCCACAAGATCAGTCTTGTTCTCATAATCTTATAAGTCGGGTCCGAGCTGTCTGCTCATTGAGTTAAAGCATATTGAAACAATCCTTCATAAAGTGAATATCCAGATCAAATCATTACTCATACATTACTTTTGGCTCTGAGCGATACCCAACCTACCTCTGATTACCATGGAATGAGGAGATGTCTCATAAATTTGAATAATGGGCATCTCACACTATTTCTATGCATAAATCCATGAGTGGTTTTCTCCACGAACAGGATGCTGCCATCAAGCCTAAAAGACTTTTTGCCGATCACACAAATTAATAATGTGATCCATGAACTCCAGTGCTGGTGTGATATCAGGCATGTCAATTGAATATCCCAACAATTAGCAAACCAAATCAAATACGTCCTGTTGATCATTTGCAGCTGGTGGCAGCTGCTCACGCTCAAATAACTTATGCTTAATAGCCTCAAAAGTATATCCTCCTTTTAGATATGATTCTGCTTTTGGAAATCATTTCTAAAATGAATCTGTGCTAGTGGTTAACCAGAAACCAATTTACGGTCATCAACCAGGTCCACAGTGTGATGTGTTTGTGTGTTAGAAGTTCCATACATAAATACTCAGGACCCTGTTTCATATAATCAAAAGGAATTTATAAATATGTTGTGTCTTTTAAAAGGTCCTGGAAGCAGCCAAAATCTGTTGCACCTCCATGTTAATACTCTGATCAACAGAATCTACTTACAGAATCTGAAAATTAAGATGGGCAATTTTGCTGTTTTGCTGTATCTCCATGCCAAATATGGCCCAACCAATTGGCGTCCTCTAAAATGGACTCACTTTTATTTGATTCTTCTTGTGTCTTAAATTTCGATGAAGGCAAGATAAATAGTTCAACTTCTGATCTTTTAGTAATATTTAAGTTTTGGACCGCCAGCATTTATATATGATAGAATTCAGCTCTAATAAGTGTAATTCTAAGTGTATATTTCACACTCTGGAATTTAGTCTATCTCTACATTTTTCATCAGTCATTTTGTAAATGGAAGCTACAGCTTCCCAAAGGAATTGTATCTTGAAGAATACTCTTCAGTCATAAGTAAATGAGCAAAGGTGGATTTTGAATATGTAGTACAGACCAAAAGGAGCTTTGGTGGAGATGGAAATAAAAAGACCAAACATAAATTTTTAATCTTCATCAAATAGTTAATTATAAGACTTTTCTGCTTTGATATTAGTAATAAGAAACAAAACAGTTTTCATTTTTAAAAAAAGTTGCATGATCTTTCTCTTTGGTTCGTAGTGTTCTCAAAGTAAGTATGTACTTATTCTGCTTCTGGTATGTTTTTTGGAAATTGAGCCTTTTTATAAACCCATATTCGTGCATCTGGTCCTCTGTCGGGTTAACAGACTACAGTAAAAAAGCATTTTATTTATTTGGGTATTTATTTGAGTGGAAAATGCAGTGAAAGCTATCCTTATGCAACATTGGTTATCTCCTAGTATGTTGACTGACAACAATGACAGAAGGCCATGGATGAGAGGGGTACAGGTACAACTAAGCAAGGGAAGTACCTTTAACAAGCAGGCGGACTGCACTCACTAATCAAATTAATTATAACACGTGAATTGGGGTGGGGGTTGGTGGGTAGCTGTCTTATGGAGCAGTTTTAGTGTCCATACCCTTAGGTTCAAGTTCCAGAGTTCTGGACTACCAGCATTTATATATGATAGAATTCACCTCTAATAAGTGTAATTCTAAGCGTACAGAGAATTATATTGTTCCAATGATGTGTAATAACATCTGTAAACAGGTTGATTAGAAAAATAAGTTAACAAATGATTAGACCACCGAACTGTCTAACAGGGTGCAGATGAGGCCCATCAGTGGAACAGTGAAGTTTCTGTCTTTAGGAATATTTTGTCTACCCAAACGTATGGAAGTTGTAGTCTAAACGAAGAGTGCAGATAAGTTAATTTGATATTGAAATATAATTTTAATAATTAAAGGTGTATTATATCAGTATATCATATAAATCCGTTCTATGATTAAGGATTTTTTAAGCTACGCATGTTTGGTTTTGAGTTTTGTGCTCTGCTTTCAAAAAGAAAATGATTGATAAGATATTGAAGACTTCCTTGAGTTAGAAGATTTGGTTCATAAAGTGAAAATCAAGCTTTTCTTATTTTTTTGAAAAAGGCAAAAAAGCAGTAAATGTCACTAATAATATCACTTATTATTTTTCTTTAGAAATAATCTTTTGACTTCCCTGCCAATGGAAATAAAACAACTACAGCATTTGCAAATTGTAATCCTTTCTTTTAACAGGTTAGTATTTTCAAATGTCACCAGCTTCACAGAATTTAAATAATTCAAGTTTCCTTCTTTGGATGATGGATATAAATATTATCTTTTCATTTCTCAGGATTGCATTTGAATTTGTTTGTCTGCATGCAGTATCTAGCATGGTTTCTATCCGCTGTGCTGAGAAAAGCAATGTAAACATTGCGTCTTATTCAGTGCAGTATTGTACATTTATGTATAAAGTCCAGCTAACAGTATTTGGTCTTTGTGCAAATGATAACATTACTTTGATGACTATTGTGCCTTAAAGATAGCAATACGTTTTGCAGTGCTTCACAGCTGTGTAATCAGACAAAAAAAATTACATTGTATCCAAGGAATTTGACATTAAGGTAGATGAACAAATGCTTGGTTGAAAACATAGGTATAAGAGGAAAACCTAAAGGAAGAAAGGGCAGCTCATAGGGATGCAAGCTCATAGCATGGTGAGTAGATAATTAAAGGCACGGCTGCCAATACTGAAGTGAAAGAAGTGAGGCACGCTTTAATGTACAAAATCAAGCTGTAGGAAATAATATTCTGACAATTTTGCACCTTCAAATTTGTAAGAGCATAACCCATTAGCTAAGGCCACACACCCAAGGCTGTACCATGTGGAGAAACGTTTCATTCTCATCCCATTTGGTTTGCTTTATCTTTCTCCTCTTTTCCTTTTCTTCCCCCCCCCCCCCCCCCCCACCAAACAATATTAGCAGAATAATAATTATTATTATCTATGCTACAATATTTTTGTCTGTTCATTTACTTGTGAAACAGGTACCTGGAGGTGATGAGTAAAAACATGCAGGGGATATTTGTGGATTGATGCAGCAAAATAACATGCCATATGATCATTTGAGAGTTTGCCTGGTTATTTGGGCATATAATCCTGTGACATTTTAGCAAAATATTACTTAAACTAATTCTGATTTGAACCTGCTTTCAAACTTCACAAAACATTTGCAATTATGAGCAATTATTTTATGCTAACAACAAGCAGTAAGTTGCTGATTTTAAAGGCCTGTATCATTTAATTACTGATGCCATTCAATCTGAAATGCTAAAACTCTGCCATTTGTAGAAATTAACAAAATTTACTTTTTTTGTCTGTTTTCAAAAGAGAATTTTAAAAATGTAAACTTTGCAAGAATCTGCACAAATTGCATGCAGTTATAATTGTTTACTTTATTTCTCCTGTTCTCATTGTTTCAGGAAATGTGGGTGAGGGCAGAGTGGATTTGTGAACCCAGTTAAGACTCATGGGATGACTATTCCACTCTGTTGGTTGCAAGTTAGCCAGGTGAAAGGATTTTGGTTAGTGTCAGTCAGGCCTCCTGGTTCAGAGGTACCACTGTACCACAAGTACCTCTCTTGTAGCTTAAACTGAGTAACTTTTAATCCAATTGATACCTGGAGCAATTGCAAATGAGCAGCTGTTGGATACCTGTGTAAATTGCCTAGATTAATGAGATTGGTTCTGTGTATCTCCTGAGACTTCATATCTTTTACACTTAATCAATGACCCATCTTCATACACTATTTTCCTTTTTCTCTCTCCTCCTCCATCTTTACTCAATTTCTTTCTTTTATGAGGCTATCACTTGATTATTTCTCTCCAATTACTGCATTATCGCCAACCTCTCCTGATCTTAGTTCTACAAGTAGCTCACCTCTGCCCTTACTTGTTCTTCCTATCCAAAATCCTAATCTGTTTATCTATTATTCTGTAATGGATTTGGCAATGCTTCTTTTGCTGGAACATTTATAAACTACAGTTCACCGAGAATGCACGGTGTGTCTCTTCAACCATTCAAGGATATGGATCCAGTCACTACTGGTCTCTCCCCTTGTTTATTGTATATCACTAAGATTTGATTTTAGGACTTACAGACATTTCTTCAAATCACTCCACATCCTCATCCTTACCGCACAATGATTTCCTTCAGCTCTGTATTCATGTATGCAGTCTCTATTAGCCCATTACTTCTTATTTTCCATTTTTGCTGTTCTCTTCTCTGTAGCTTCATTCATATTTTCCCATTCTCTAGAATCCCTTACCTCTGAATCTTCACTTGGCTAGTTCCTCTCTTCCTTCTAAAAACATTTTGAAAATACTCTTGATTTATACTTGTCCACCCTGACCCACTCTTCCTACTGGTGTGCACTCTGTATCCACTGAACTGGAAAGCTTTCTTGTAGCTCTTTTTGCTTAGCTCTATCTGCCTATTATAATTATTTAATTTTTAAAGCATTTTGCAATGTCATATAAAATGTATGGTAAGATAGCCAACTGTTTGGGGTAGGGTTAATTTCAGAAATGCATATAAACCGAATGAACTGCGGATGTTATAAATCAGAAACAAAAACAAATTGCTGGAAAAGCTCAGCAGGTCTGGCAGCATCTGTGCAGAGAAATCGAAGTTGATGTTTTGGGTTGAGTGACCCTTCCAAGGAAGCACAACTCGATCCAGAACATTAACTCTGATTTCTGCCAGACCTGCTGAGCTTTTTCAGCAATTTCTGTTTTTGTTTCAGAATTGGTGGTCTTGTTAATTGAGTAAGATTTGATCAGTTACTCAGTAAATTAAATTTAAGTGTAAATTGTTTAAACTGAGTTTGTATATCAAGTTGTTAAAACGTTTGTTGCTCTATAACATTTTGTTTCAAACACCATAGTAAAAAAATACTCAGTTAAATTTTATAGTCTTGATTTCTTGTTTAGCATATGTTTTGTGTTCTGTCTTCAGGTTTAAGGAGTTCCCTAATGCTTTATACCAAATCCCAGCACTAGAAACTATTCTTATCAGTAATAATCAGATGGGCTCAATTGATGCATTCCAATTGATGCAGCTTGACAAACTGACTACACTGGACATGCAGAATAATGATTTAATGCAGGTCCCACCAGAACTGGGGAGCTGCGTAAACCTAAGGTAAATGAGTTACATATGTATAAAAAAAACTTTAGTTAAGAGCAGAAGTAGGCTTCTTGGCTCCTCAAGCCTGTTCCACCATTCAATTATGTATATTTTGTAAAATACCTTTACTATGCGAAAAGATATTGTAGATTTAGTTATGCTGTATTGATTAAGCTAATCTTTTTTAGCACTGGTGTTTATTTTATAATGATGAAAATGGACTAACATCATAAGAAATAAGAACAGGAGTAGGCCATTCACCCTTTTAGACCTCTGAAATTCAATAAAATCATGACTAATCTGATTGGCATGTTATGGATGTACTAGTGTTGGACTGGGGTGGACAATGTCGGAAGTCTCACGACAGCAGGTTATAGTCCACCAGGTTTATTTGAAATTACAAGCTTTCAGAGTGCTGCTCCTTTGTGATGTGAAGTCAGGACATTCACCTGACAAAGGAGCAGCGCTCTGAAAGCTTGTGATTTCAAATAAACCTGGTGGACTATACCCTGGTGTCATGTGACTTCCGACTTAACCTGATTGTGATCATGATTCAGATCGGCAAAGGACATAGCTTTGAATGTATTCAAAGACCAAGCCTCCACTGCTGCCTGGAGAAGAAAATTACAAAGACTAGCAATCCTTTAGGTCATAAGTTCCTCCTGGTCTCTGTTTTAAATGAAAGACCCCTTGTTTTTAAACTATGCCCCCTTGCTTTAATTCCCCTAAAAGGGAAAGATTCTTTCAGCATTTGCTTGTTAAGCCTCAACCTTTTGTGATTCAATAAGGTAATCTATTATTTTTCTAAACTCCAAATGAGTATAGTGTGAACCTCCAGTCTTTTCTTGTAAGACAACCTGGAAAATTTACTTAATTTCTCGCCAACTGCTGCTAATACATCACTCCCCAATTAAGGTGATCAAAACTGTACACAAGACCTATGGTGCAGTCTCACGAATGCCCTTTGCAGTTCACTTCATCCTCCTTGCAACAAAAGTCAACATTCCATTTATCTTCCTAATTACTTGCTGTACCTGCATTCTAATATTGTGTACAGGGCATTCAGGACCTTCTGTAACACAACATGCAGCTTTCTCCATTTTAAATACTATTCTGTTTTGAGTATTACCTTATAACCACAGGATTTATCAAAGTGCTTTACAGCCAGTGCAGTATTTTTTGAAACATAGTCACTGTTACAAAGTAGGAAGCATTGCAGTTGATTTTATGACAGAACAAATTCCAAAAAATGACAAATGATAATCAGTTTATATGTTGATACAGAGTCAACTATCAGACAGGACAGGGAGGACAACTCCTTTGCTTTTCAAATTAAGTGCCATGGGATATTTTACAGCCATCTGTCAGAGCCTTGGTTTAAGGTCTCGTCTGAAAGATAGCACCTCTGATAGAGGGGCAGTCCCTTCATACTGCAGTGAAGCATCAACCTAGATTTTTGTGTCATATTTCTGGAGTTTAACTTGAACTCCCAATCTTCCGACAATGAGACAAGAGGGCTGCCAATTTAGGCACAGTGCACTGAATTCTTTGCTCTTTTAAAACTGTGATATACATTTTTAAAGATTCATTTCAGATACAAAGACCTGATTAGATCATAAGACACAGGAGCAGAAATTGTAGGCCATTGAGTCTGCCTTGCCATTCAGTGAGAACATGGGTGATCTGATAATCCTAACCCCACTTTCATGCCTTGACCCCATAACACTTGATTCCCTTACTAATTAAAAATCTCTCTGAGCCTTGAATCTTCTTAACGACTGAGCCTTGAAAGCCTTCTGCAGTCATGAATTACCCTCTGACAGAAAACATTCCTCCTCATCTCTGTTTTTAAATGTGTATTCTGTTATTCTGAGATTATGCCATCTGATTCTAGATTGTCCCACAAGAGGAAACAACCTTCATATCTATCCTGTCAAGTCCCTAAGAATCTTTTATAAATCTCAATCTCTCATTCTTTGAAATTCAAATGAGTAAAGGTCCAACCACTCAACCTCTCCTGTTAAGACAGTTCATTCATCCCTTGTATCAATCTAGTGAACCTTCTCTGGACTGCCTCCAATGATATTATATCTTTCTTTTGAATAAGGGGATGTAAACTATTTCATAATATTCTAACTGGTTGTTCTAGTGCTTTGTATAGTTTTAGCAAAATCTCCCTACCTTTGTATCTATTCCCTTTGAAAAAAGGTCAATATTCTATTTGCCTTCCTTATTACCCATGAACTTGGATGCTTGCTTGCTTTGTGATTCATGGATATGGATTCCCAATTCTCTCTGTTCTGTAACTTTCTGCTGTCTTTCTCTATTTAAATACTATTTGGCTTATCTTCCTGTCAAAGTGCATAACCTCACATTTTCCCACATAAATTCCATCTGCCAGGATTTCGCCCACTTGCTTAACCTAATCATATCTTTCTGCAGTCCTCTTAAGATTAGCCTTAAAATGGCTTAAAAAATACAATTGCAATTCAAGTTCCTAATGTTGATTTAACCATTTTTGTGTTTTTAATTGGTTCATCAGTTAACAGCATGCTATTACTAAATGTACCTGTATTATAATTCACCACATGATCTCATGCAACTTAATTTGCTCATTTCAGTAGCTTTTGTGATTGAAATTTATTTTAATGTATATTTATTCTTGGATGTTAGCAAGGCAGCAATTTCTGCTCTTTCATAGTTGCTCTGGAAGAGGTGCTTTCTCCTTAATTGTGATGTTAGTTAGGGAATCCTAGGATCTTAACTTAGTATTGGGGTGCCAATCAAGATGTTGTTCTCTTGGAGGTTATGATGCTCCCACAACATTGTTGCTCTTGACTTTCTCAGTGGTAAAGATCACAGAAAAGAGCTTCTGTTGAAGTAATTGTGGCCAGCTGCTGACCTGCAACTGTAGATAGTACATCCTGTAGCCATCATAGACTGGTGATGGATCTGCTGGATATTGATTTAGTGATTGGAGTATCAGTGAATCAATTGCATAAGTGAATTACAATTAATTCCATGGATTCGTGGCATGAAGAGAAATTTGCCATAAAATTTTAAAACTATAAAAAAAATTATCTGGTTATATAATTGATGGTATTTAGATATGATTTATTAAAAATCATTTACTCTATTTCAAGAAATTAAACCAGCAACATTATTTTACTGAAATTGACAAAGAAAATTATTAGATTTGGCAAAGAAAAGTAGGCGATGAGTAATTAAATTTTACCTGAAAGGGAACAAAGCCAAATAATAGAGTCATAGAGATGTACAACACTGAAACAGACCCTTCGGTCCAACTCCTCCATGCTGACCAGATATCCTGACCTTTAATATCAAAAAGTTCCTTTTATATCTTTCCCCTCTCACCTTGAACTTATGCCCTCTAGTTCAGGACTCCCCAGCTGCAGGGAAAATACCTTGTCTATTTATCCTATGCATGCCCCTCGTGATTTTGTAAACCTCTATAAGGACACCCCTCAGCCTCCAATGCTCTGGGGAAAACAGTGCTGAAAATGTGTTGCTGGAAAAGCGCAGCAGGTCAGGCAGCATCCAAAGAGCAGGAGAATCGACGTTTCGGGCATGAGAAGGGCTCATGCCCGAAACGTCGATTCTCCTGCTCCTTGGATGCTGCCTGACCTGCTGCGCTTTTCAAGCAACACATTTTCAGCTCTGATCTCCAGCATCTGCAGTCCTCATTTTCTCCTCTGGGAAAAACAGTCCCAGCTTATTTAGCCTCTCCCTATAGCTCAAATCCTCCAACCTTAGTAACATCCTTGTAAATCTTTTCTGAACCCTTTCAGGTTTCACAACTTCCTTCCAATAGGAAGGAGACCAGAATTGCAGTCAATATGCCAAAAGTGGCCTAACCAATGTCCTGTACAGCCACAACATGACCTCCCAACTCCTGTACTCAACGCTCTGACCAATAAAAGAAAGCACACCAAACACCGCCTTCACTATCCTACCTATCTGCGACTCTAGTTTCAAGGAAATATGAACCTGCATTCCAAGGTCTCTTTGTTCAGCAACACTCCCCAGGACTTTACCAATAAGTGTATAAGTCCTGCTCTAAGTTGCTTTTCCAAAATACAGCACCTCTTTATGTAAATTAAACTCCATTAGTGGGCGGCACGGTGGCACAGTGGTTAGCACTGCTGCCTCACAGCGCCTGAGACCCGGGTTCAATTCCCGCCTCAGGCGACTGACTGTGTGGAGTTTGCACGTTCTCCCCGTGTCTGCGTGGGTTTCCTCCGGGTGCTCCAGTTTCCTCCCACAGTCCAAAAGATGTGCAGGGTCAGGTGAATTGGCCATGTTAAATTGCCCGTAGTGTTAGGTAAGGGGTAAATGTAGGGGTATGGGTGGGTTTCGCTTCGGCGGGTCGGTGTGGACTTGTTGGGCCGAAGGGCCTGTTTCCACACTGTAATGTAATCTAATCTGCCACTCTTCAGCCCATTGGCCCATCTGTTCAAGATCCTGCTGTACTTTGAGGTAACCTTCTTCACTGTCCATTCTACCTCCAGTTTTGGTGTCATCTGCAAACTTGCTAACCGTCCTCTTATGCTCACATCCAAACCATTTACATAAACAAGGCAAAGCAGTGGACCCAGCACTGATCCTTGTGGCACACCACTGGTCACAGGCCTCCAGGCTGAAAAGCAATCCTTCATCACCACCCTCTGTCTTCTACCTTCAAGCCAGTTCTGTATCGAAATGGCTAGTTCTTGTATTCCATGAGATCTAACCTTGTTAACCAGCTTCCCATAAAGAAACCTTGTCAAACACCTTACTGAAGTCCGTATCGATCATGTCTACCATTCTGCCCTCATCAGTACTCTTTGTTACTACTTCAAAAACTCAATCAAGTTCGTGTGACATGATTTCTCACGCACAATGTCATGCAGCCTATCCTTAATCAGTCCTTGCCTTTCCAAATATATGTACATCCTGTGCCTCTGGATTCCCTTTGCCCACCACCATTGTCAGGTTCACTGGTCTATAGTCTCCTGGCTTGTCCTTACCATCTTTCTTACACAGTGGCACCACGTTAGCCAGTCTTCCAGCACCTCACCTCTGACTACTGATGATACAAATATCTCAGCAAAGGGGCCAGCAATCACTTCCCTAGCTTCCCATAGAGTTCTAGGATGTACCTGATCCGATCCTGGGGATTATCCACCTTTATGCGTTTCAAGATATCCAGCGCCACCACCTTGGTAATATGGACATTTTTCAAGATGTCACCATCTATTTCTCCACATTCTGTATCTTCCATGTTCTTCTCCACAGTAAACACTGATACAAAGTACTCATTTAGTATCTTCCCCATCTCCTGTGGCTCCACATATAGGCTGCTTTACTGATCTTTGAGGGGCCCTATTCTCTTCCTAGTTTCTCTTTTGTTCTTAATGTATTCATAAAATCATCTTCGATTCTCTTTAACCCTCTTTGCCAAAGTTATCTCATATCTTCTTTTTGCCCTCCTTATTTCGCTCTTGAGTATACTCCTACAGCCGTTGTACTCTTCTATTCATTCATTCGATCTCTCCTGTCTATATCTGACTTGCACATCCTTCTTTTTCTTCACCAAAACCTCAATTTCTCAAGTAATCCAGCTTTCCTTTCACCCTAACAGGAATATACTGTTTCTGGACTCTCATCATCTCATTTCTGAAGGCTTCCCATTTTCCAGCCGTCCCTTTACCTGTTAACCTGCACAGCAATGTAAAATGAAGAGTGACCAAAAGATTGCTAAGCTTATGTTGTGTCTCCTAGCAGCTGAGTGGATATTTCAAGCAGATTTCTTTCTCACCTTCCAGTAGTTGCCTTTTATAGTTAGTATTTTTCCAAACACATCTCTTTGGAGCAGAGTTTTGTATCTTCATTCGTCCCATGAGTTCCATAGGTCGTATAACAACATATCTGTCTTTAAGCTGTATATTTTCCAGTGTTCAAATGTGCCACTTTCTTTCATGTAGAACACTCCTACTTGAAGGAAATCCATTTCGTAATCCGAGGGCAGCTATCTTGACCAGAGGAACAGCTGCAGTCCTGGAATATCTTAGAAACCGCATTCCTACATAAATCTGTGCCTGGCAGAAGGAGGATTGCTCTGCTGAAGATATTACGAGTGTTTAAAGATTTAATCAGGATAAAATATTTAGGAGGCTTTAAAAGGAAATTATGGTGTTTTCCATAATATTAAAACAGTTATGTTTCAAGATTACTTTTGCTTTTATAGATTTAAAGTTGACTTCAGTGGCTTCATTTCAGTGCAAGTAAGTATAATGTACGTGATTTATTTGCATAAACTATTGTCTAGGTATCAATTTTCATTAAGCATGAGTAGAGGATCTCCACACTTCTGCACTGCATGCCAAATTCTAAGTGCACTTTACTGCAGCACATGATTGAATCCTTTTGATGTAGCACATGAGTGATGGTTTTGTACCTCCAATGAGCAATTAATTGAACTTTTTTCTGAAGCTATCAGTTTCGGTAGAAGTACTTCTGATTTTTTTAAATACTGAACCTCTGGGTATCTTAAATCACATTATTATGTAAATTTCTGGCTGGGATTTGGCAGTTTTGAAATATGCTCTGTTCTGCTGAATGTTTGTGATTTTGAGGTTTTTATTATTCATTATTTGTTCATTATATCTTATTAAATCCATGTTGTGCCGTTCTTCCTTGACATGCAAAAAATCTTTTTTTTTAAGTAAATTTCTCAGTCAGTTATTTTCTTATAAATGCATTAGGACAGATGATTTATTTAAGACCACTTGTGACATATGCACACATTTTTCATTCAACGATCCTCTGGACTTTGTGAACTCTTTAAAATCCAGTTTTAACTTTTTTTAAAAAAAACAGGTATGGCTTAATCAGTTATGCATTTTACTTTAAACTGGCTCTATTTATGCTTACCAGTTTCCAAATAGCTAAAGGCAACATTGTGCACTTTGGGTCTGTATGCCTCAGATGATAATGTTCAATGCCTCGTCTGTGTTGAGTTGAAGTGACGTGTGCAAGAATGGAAGTTGACATGTTGTCCTACCCTAGTTTAGGAAAATCTGTTTGCTTCTGATTGCTATCCAAATTGGTGTCACGAGAACTTAGTATAGGTATGTAATTATAAGGTAAAGGTAGAACTGGAACTAGCTATCCTGACTGGCTCAGTAACTCTTGCACATAAAGGGATGTCTGTGGCCTGTATAGGAGTTAATGGGTAAAATCATACTGCCTTTAGGGATTTTATTTTAAAATTGGAACCAAAAATATGTCCCATTAGCGATGATGATGCATCACCATCCGATTAAGGTGGTTGTAGGTGTCTCTGTATATGTTTGAAATATTAAATTATTCATGATCATAACCTTCAGTTTGTCGTTATAAAGGGGACTCGTACCACAGGATAATCTGAAACTGCACCAGTAGTTCTGTGGCAGAAAAAAAAATCTGCTGGAGAGAGAGAAACATATCTTTTCTGACACTGTGGCCTGCCATTGGAATCCACCTCCAGGGATATGTTGAACTTTGCATATAGTGTGGGGCCCATCCATCCTCATAAGAATTTGGCAGTGCTCCCAAAGTAGCCAGTTAATTGACTGCTGCTGGCTTTTATCTCCCATCATCAAGTTACCTGTGGTCTTTTTTCAATCTGTTAACAACCTCCAGTAAATGAACATGTTTCCAATTGAATAATTTAGGTGCAAAGTCCATTAAGGGCAATACAAACTATCAAAGCTGAAGGAGGTGGGGGAGAGAAGGGAGCTAAATCAAAATGGAGCCGGAGGGGATGCTGCTGGCTGGTTAGCAGTTTCCATTGATTATTTGAATCTGGCAAGGTTGACCAAAGGCAGGAACTCAAATGCATTTTTAAAATCTTTTCCCACTGTCTGCTGGCTAGTTTTTTTTCTGCCCTAGTTTTTCTGGAGTGAAAAGATTGAAAGGAGTAAATTACTTTTCTAGTGTTGTAATGTAGGTTTACAAAGAGATTAACTTGCAGGGAAGTCTGAGTAAAGAAAAATAATCTTTTTTAAATTTGATATAAATTATTCCATTGTACACATTAAACGGATAGCTGCTGTTTTCAATGTGAAACTTGATGCTGGCCTATGAAAGCTATTTAACTTTAGCCTTGAAAATTCAATCCCCAATCCTGATTTAGTAAATCAAAGATATATATGGTATCAAGAATGTGTTGCTGGAAAAGCACAGCAGGTCAAGCAGCATCCAAGGAGCAGGAGAATCGACTTTTTGGGCATAAACCCTTCATCAGCAACACACTCTCAACTCTGATCTCCAGCATCTGCAGTTCTCACTTTCTCCATATATATGGTATGCTTTGCATAGGATGTGGTTATTCAAGACCTTTTGAATCATATTCTTGTGAGAGTTTCAAACAGAGTTTAAAATATCAGGAAGATTTATTTAGACATCTGTTGATCCTATCTTGACAATTCATCTAATTGCATTGATGGATTTTCAAGAATTCTTATAGAGAAATTGTTCTTTTCAAGGCATCAAGTCTACTTCACATAATTTTTTTTTGCAAATACCTGAAACTATGAACTTTGACATTCCTACCTGACTGTAGTGCTTTATACATTCTGGTGATATGTCTGTATGTTGGAACAGATTTCTAAATGAGATAAATTTATATTTCAAATGTTTGTGAAATTCAACAACTGCACTCTAGGTGTAGTTGCAGTGTTATTCAATCAGTTGCCAAGATAGGATTCTGTTGAGGAGGTTGATCAGAATCATTTGAAACTACTGTTAAAAAGAATGGTGTTGCTTGGCACAGCAAGATATGACAGTAACAATTTCTTGTTATTAAAAAGGCTTGAAATTTTGGCAGTCCAACATGTCAGCTGTGTAGCAGGATTTTGAATATTATTCTAGAGACAAAACTTTTATTCTAAACACCATACTGTGGTGCTATAACTACATATCTTATGCGAACTGTAAGTTGCTCAAAAATTATTGGCAGTCTTATTTTAACACAACAAAATTATGACTGGTGCTTGGACTATCAGCTTACAGATAAATTCCATTTTATCTAATGCCTTTACTCGTGAAAATGTAGAAAGGTTTAATGCCTTCCAAATTAATGTACTGATCCCTGCCATTCCTCAAAAGCATCACTACCTTTTAGATGTGGAGGTGACTGGTGACAATTTTCTTAAAATGTATTCTAGGTTGTATTTGAAATTATAATTCATTACTATCAAATAACACAACTGTTTGATTTATAAAATACTTTTTGTCCAAAACAAGTTGTTTTCTGTACCTTTTGTGAATTCTTGATCTTTGAGCAATACCGTTATGTTAAAATTTTGCATGCTGACCAATGTCAATATTTAATGAGTTTAATTGAAGCAAAATTTCATTAGTGTAATTCTGTTTATAGTTTTATACTAATTCAATTTTTTGCGTAAATATGGTAATGTATACCGGCATATTGGTCTGATAAAATTGGCATTAAAAAACATTAAGTTATACTTTTGGTGAATGCATCATAAAATGTAGTGTTTTATCAGACCAGAAAAGAGAACAATTTGAGGACAACATTGTTGTTATAATGCAAAAGGAGGTCTATTCGATCCATCATTTCTGCACTAGCTCACTGAGCGGGTTTTAAAAAGTATATTTTTGATACGTGTGTGTGTGTGAGAGAGAGAGAGAGAGAGAGAGTGAGTATTTTGGGCGATAATAGTGTTGCTGATGATAGCTGTTGTAATGCCAACAATCTCCTGGCTGCGTTTAGGTGATCTCAGACATAAACTTTGGATCAATTGTAGATTCATTGTGCTCTGTTGTACTTGTACTAAAAGATGCAGCAGATTTAGCAGGAGCTATTGAAGAAGACCACTTTAGTTCTGAAAAGTATCTTTGTTTGGAAGAGATGACAATTAGTTTCCTTGGCTCATTACCTGAACTAGAATTCTTGTTCTTATGGAAAACTATCAATTCCAAAGTGATTGACAATGGACAAAAATCACTAATATCTGTTCCAGAAATGCAAATCATTAACACAGTTTTATATTTTGACAAGAGCATTAATACATTAAGAATTAATTCAACCTAAAAACTGGGAGTTAAAAAAACTATGAAATTCAGTAATGAGACTTACGCAACACAGCGTTGGCATGATAAATCCATTTAGCAAGAGATATTTACAACTGTGTAACAATTTAAATTAACGTTTCTTCATTAAAGAGACTTCATACATTATTGAAACACTTTTTAATACAGAAAAAATCCCAGAATTTCAAAGCCAAAAAATAGCTCTGTTATAATTGGCACCCACATCAGCAGTGAGTGGCTTGGTTTTTTTTAATCTCTGGTAAAATTTCTCCAAATATATACATACAGAATCTGCAAAATGCATTCTGAACACATTAGACACTGTACCAATAAAATAGTGTCAATACTTAGTACATAAATAAAATTGGAAGGATTAGACTTGCATGTGCATTTGAACAAACAAGTTTTTCAACTTCACTATAGTGTGTGAAACTAAAAAGTGTAAAATCTTGTATTTTCGTTTTTGCACATAAAGCAGCTTTCAAGTCCAGTAAAATACTTTTGACTGCAGAAGCAGATGTTTACATTCACAATCTAAATGATTAAAAGTTATTTTAAATGTCATTGAGTTATTTACAAAATACTGCAGTTAGACTAAATTTTACTCTTTTTTTTCTTTCCATTCTGAATTTTGCACATACAAAAATGTGAATTTTCTTGTACATCAACAAAGCTGCATTTACATAATGGGTTCACTTTTACAATGCAATCTATTCTATGATACCTGAACCAATGGTATTCATGGGTCACTTGCCCTCTGTCTTTCCTGTATTCATGATTCTCAACAGATATGCTGCCTCTTTCAATTTAAGAATCCCAGTTGTGATCAGCCTGCCTATTAGACACTGACTGAGTTAGAACTCAAAACTCTTCCCTTTCCCTTTCATATTTCAGTAAGAAACTATTATTTGCAAGCAGCCTTACCACAATTTCCCAACAATAAATAAAAGAAAATCCACTAATATGAATTGATCCATTATTTTCCTCTACTTGTGGTGAAAGGCCATGCCTTCATCTTTCAATGACCAGTTAAGAAAGTTCCATACATAATGGGTCACAGGCACAGATCATATCCCATTACATTGTAGTTAGTATTGCTCAAAATAGCAGTATTTCCTAACAATCTCCAAGAAAGGTATTGTTTGATTTTCATTTAAAAGTTGATATTTAACAACTGCATATTAAAACAGTAAGAAAAAATGAGAAATGTGAGATAACAAAATCCACTGTTTTGTCAGAGTAAGAAGCTTCAAATCATACTTCTGTTTGAACACATTTAAAGCTGGAAAAAAATGGTATTTTTAGTGAATTAAATTTTTGAGTAATATATTTTGGCTTTTAAATTACATTCTAATGTAATTTTAGTATAATTTTAACCTTAAGTGCATTTGATGTGTTAGAATAGTTACAATAGAGTTGAAATTGAGGTAGTAGACTTAAGCTTATCATTTCTTCAGACAAAGGGGGAAAAATGGCAAAAACAAAACAAAAAGCTATAGAAATTTACTTTATCAGAATTTGGGCGTGTGGGCAGAGCATAAAAAAAGTTCCAATATGAATTAATTACCACACAGTAATAGCACAAATCTGGAACTACAGGACACTCTCACATTGAAGGTGAAATTATACACCAGGTTTGGTCATGTGGAAAACAAATCATTACTACATTTCTTTCTTAACCATAGGGATTGATTTATTTCACTCTTAAGCAAATATTAACCCACTACAACTTGCACCACCACCAAATCCTCCCTGATTTTATTTGCCTGGCACTGTCAGGATACAAGTCTTTTGGCACATTAAAAAGTTACCTGGTTGCCAAAATAAAGACAAAGTAAAAATAATTGCAGTTTATGTAATGTCTTCATGTCCTTAGGTCAAAAAATACATTCGAACCAATGAAATGTATATTTAAAGTGTAGTCACTGTTGCAATGCAAGGAACAATGTCAGCTAATTTGTGCACAGCAAGCTTTGCCATTAAGCAATCTGATAATGACTAGATACTATGTTTTAGTGATGTTGCTTGAGGGTTAAATAGTGACTGCGTAATACTGCATTAACTCCATGTGCAGTGCCATCATATCTTTTATGTATACCCAAAAGGCAGTCAAGGTCTCTGTTTAATGTCACATTTGAAAAACTGTACCCCAGATATTGAAATACAGCACTTCATTATTGTACTGCAGTGTGAGTCAATTGTTGCTGGAATGGTACCAAGATTCAGGAGGCAAGATCAACTGAGGTATGGTGCCAGATAAACCTTTTGGGATAAGAAAGGTTAAATCAGGTTTAATATTGTCAGTTTTAAAGGGATAAAATGAGGTCTGTGGAGCAAAAGTAGAAAAAAAAGCAAGGTGATTTAGTTAAATTGTGCACTTAATTGTCAATTGTGTTAAATAAATACTGCAATAGTAATAAAGCATATGATGTTTGAGTATCTTTACCAGATGCTGTTCATTTCAGTGTCTCTATGTAAGGTGAAAGTTTATGAAACCATTGAGGCATTGGAAACATTTGGAAGCATTAATTTTGAATATTTGTTTTGCATATTATCTGTACACATTTTTTATAATTTATTAAGTTGAATATACAACGATTTACATTAGGAATTATTGATAGGACAGCCGCTAAAAAAACTCCCCAGTTTCCAAATGTTAATCTCCTCCTATCCTGATGTTTCAAAATTTAATTTTTCACAAAATTGCACATTTATTTAATCTCAAGTACTACAATGTAATTTGGCACCTGTCACAAAATCTTCAGTTTCAAATATGTATTGAGCTGTGAAGGTCAGTAACATGCACTGATCACCTTAGTTTAATCCCATTGAGCAGAGGGTCTGCTGGACTCCAAAGCTATTAAATTAAGCAATATAGCAGATATGGAAACAAATTTTTTAAAGCTTTTAAAAATTAAAACATCTTAAGTTCATTTTGTGAAATGGTAAATGACACTCCAATCCTCATATGGTAATAGATTGTCCACTATTATAAATTAAAGGAATATTCATTGAAACAGAACATGTTAACAAAGGTATTTTAAGTATAATAGACTAAAGTAAAATTTAAGGTTAATATACTTGAGGCACAACGTGAAACTTACACATAACTAACATTAGTACCAAATATATCTGTATTGTCTCTCCTATTGCCTGCTCCTGCTGAGAGTCCAGAACAATTCCAGTAAACCCGTGAACTTCATGAAATGAGGCAAGCTTGAAATTTTGCATTGCACTGTTTTCCAGGATGTATACAGACTATAATAAATGGGAGTTCTTCTGAAAATCCGAAAAGTACAGTTCTGGTGCTCAGCTGTGTATCTGATGATAATGTGGGTTTGTGGAAAGGAGAAGCAAGTGGTATACTTTCAATCATTCTGATGTACAAATCTCTGGATATGGTGGGACTTGTCAAGTTATGGTACCAAATTAAATTCAGTTTTCTCTCTAAATATTAAAGTGAAAGCAAGTTTAAAGTGATAAGGTTTAGTTTTGTTTAGAACCTTAACCCATTGTCTTCTCATCAGTATTTTTATTTTTAAATTTTCAGTTATTTCTGAAAATATAATCTGGGTTTATGGTAAGTGAAATTCAACTTGCTCCTGTCCTGACTTCATTTCTACTTTTAAGTATTTCTTATAAAAGAAAGCAATAGAATAGCCAGGAGGACACTTTTTGATATTGTTTAACCAGGTATACAAACATCTTGGAATTCCAATATTTTTGATTGGTTTTCATGAAATAGATAACATTATTTGTTGAACCCCCTTTCTTGTCCAAATTCTCTTTCAGATATTAATTAATAAGAAAATAGCTGTAAATTTCTCAGTACATAATTTGCTGCATTTGTTGATGTATTTTTGCTTTTTACAAAAAAGGCATATACAAGATTGAGGCAGTGTTTTATGGTGGTGCAATATCTAAAGACCATGTGTGCTTTTGGTGCTAAGGGAGCTAATGATTAACCAACTCTGAGAATGAATGATATATATTATATATATATAGTGTGTATATATAATTATATTAAATTATAATATAATTATATTATAATTAAGAATATATAATAATTAAATGTTTGCACCAAATGACCTGCCATTTCACAGCCTCTAGTTGACAGGATGTAAAGTCACTACATAAATGTCAATCTCATAAATGATCAATTTGTAAAGATAAAATACTGAACATAATAATGATAGGTAAGTGTCTAATAATTTTGGCACATGTGTTGCCATTGGTCCAGCAATTGGCAAAATAATTGGAAAATAAATTGCCTGGCTTTCCTCACAGGAAGCTGCAGTGAAAGGTTTTAATCTTAAACATTTTTCTAGTGGGAAAAGAAAAGTTCTAGGTTGGAATCTCGCGTTGGATTATCAGATCCACTGTGTTCTGAAAACTTTTAAGAAGTGACACTGCCTTCTCATGTTCCATGTGTGTAAAGTTGTGTCCATTAGCCTACACAAAACAAAAATACATATGTAAGAATAACTGAAATGGGAATTCATAATCTCATAATTCATAAGATGTTTTTGGTGATCATGAAGTTCAGTAACATTAACTGGGGGTTACAACACTTACCTGTTAAGACCATTAGACAAAGGAGCAGAATTAGGTCATTCAGTCTATCAAGTCTGCTCTGACATTTGATCATGGCTGATATGTTTTTCAGCCCCATCCTCCTGCCTTCTCTGTGTGACCCTTGATCCTTTCATCAGTCAAGAACCCATCTAGCTTTGTTTTAAATACACTCAATGACTTAGCTTCCACAGCCCTCTGCAGTAGTGGGTTCCACAGATTTACCATCCTCTGGCTGAAGAAATTCCTCCTTTCCGTACTAACGGATCATCCCTTTACTCTGAGGCTGTGCCCTCGGGTCCTAGTGTCTCCTATTAGTGGAAACATCTCCACATCTACTGTATCCAGGTGTCGCAGAATTTTGTAAATTTCAGTGAGATATTCCCTCATCCTTCTAAACTCCATTGAGTACAGACCCAGAGTCTTCAATCACTTCTCATAATGACAAGTTCTTCATCCCCAGAATCATTTTTGTAAACCTCCTCGGACATTCTCCAATGCCAGCACATCCTTCCTTAGGCTGCTCAAAACTGTTCACAGTATTCCAAATGTGTTCTGACTAGAGCCTTTAAAAAGCTTCAGAAGTCCATCTCTGCTGTTGTATTCTTGCTCTTTTGAAATGAATGCCAACATTGTTTTTGCCTTCCTAAATGCCAACTAAACCTGCATGTTAACCTTAAGAGAATCCTGCACTAGGGGACTCCCAAACTCTTTGTGCTTCAGATTTCTTAAGCCTTTCCCTGTTTAGAAAATAGTCGACACCTCTTCTTCCTATCAAAATGCATAACTTCACTCTTTGTCATTGTATCCCATCTGCCACTTCTTTGCCCACTCTCCTAGCCTGTCCAAGTCCTTCTGCAGCTTGCTTTGCTTCCTTAACACTACCTGTCCCTCCATCTGTCTTTGTGTCATTTACAAACTTAGCAACAATGACCTCTGTTCCTTCTTCCAGGTAATTAATGGATAACGTGCATAGTTTGGTTCCAATTTGGACCCCTCCAGAACTCCACTGGTCACTGGCCACCATCCTGAAAAAGACCCCTTTATGCCCACTCGCTGCCTTCTGTCAGTCAGCCAAACCTCTATCTATGACAGTATGTTGCTTATTTTATTTAGCATCCTCTTATGTGACACCTTGTCAAAGGTCTTCTGGAAATCAAGAGTAATTAATGTCCATTGGCTTGTCTTTATCTGAATCGCTTGTAACCTCCTCAAAGAATTCTAACCGTTTTCTCAGGCAAGACCTCTGCTTGATTAAGCCATACTGATTCAGCCCTGTTTTACCATGCACTTCCAAGTACTCTGCAGTCTCATCCTTAATAATGGCCTCCAAAATCTTTTCAACAACTGAAGTCAGGCTAACCACCATATAGTTTTCTGTCTTCTGCTTCCCTTTTTTCTTAAACAGCCATGTTGCATTAGACATTTTCCAGTCCTCTGGGACTCCTCTGCCTCTATTGATTCCTGAAAGATCACTGCCAATTCCTCTACAATTTCCTCAGCTATCTCCTCCAGAACTCTAGGGGTGTAGCCCATCTAGTCTGGGTGACTTATCCACCTTCAGACCTTTCAATTTCTTCAGCTCATTCTCCTGAGTGGCCACTACTATCACCTCTACCCCCCAACTCTCTTGAAGTTCTGGTATGTTTCTGGTGTCTTGCACTATGAAAACTGTTAGAAAGTACCCATTCAGTTCCTCTGCTTTTTTTTTGTCCCCCCCATTACTACTTCCCAGCCTCGTTTTCCAGTGGTCCAGTGCCCACTACTGCCTTCTCTACCTTGTATATATCCAAAAAAACCTTGCAGTCTTCTTTTACGTTATTGGCTAGCTCACTCTCCTTTTTTGTCTTCTGTCCCCTTATTGTGTTTTTAAAGACTTGCTAATCTGCTGGTTTGCCACTAATCTTTACCACTATTATGGTCACTAGCCCTTAATAGTTTCTTCATCATAAACTCCTAATCCAGTCAGCATCATTATACCTCCCCAAATCTAGAATTACCTGTTCCCTAATGGGCTCAAAGTTCCTTCAAACCAACTTGTAGTCATTCCACAAATTCCTTTTCTTGAGATCTGCTACCAATCTGGTTTTACCAGTCCACCTGCATATTGAAGTTCCCCATGATTATCGTAATAGTGCCTTTCTTATGTGTCTTTTCTATTTCTCAATTTATTTTCTTCCTCACATCCAGACGAATGCTAGAAGGCCTGTACACAACACCCTTCAGGGTATTTTTTCCTTTGTGGTTCCTCAACTCTACCCATACAGATTCTGTGTCTTCTGACTCCGATATCACTTCTTGCTAACAATGTAATCCCATCTGCTCTGCCCATCTGCCTGTCCTTTCAATATGATATTTCCTTGGATATTTAGTTCCTAGCCCTGATCCCCTTACAGCCACATCTCTGATACCACAACATTGTACCTGCCAATTTCATTTTGCACTGCAAGCTCATTTATTTTATGTATACAGCATGTATTTGTTAAATACCCTTAGATCTGCATTGACTGCACTCTTTCTCATAGCTATCTCCTCATCTACTGTGCTTGAAGTTAGATTTCTGATCCTTCCCATATTCTCTGTCCTAGTGTTGTGGAAACTTTAACCTCTGTTGAGCCCTCCCTCTGCCCCCACCAACACTACCCACCTTAACATTTTCCATGATTTCTGTGCAACTGAACCCAAAGCTCCCACCTCCCATTTAGTTTAAAGCCTTCCACTATTTATTTTAATGTCCTACCCTAAATAGTGGGTGGAGGGTAGTTGCACATTGGTTTCATTATAAACTACTTTTGCTACAATTATTTACCCTTGCAAACTTAAAGGTACATGCTGTGGTGTAATAGTTTGATATTTTCCATATCATTCATTCCTGTAGTCCCCTTAACAGACTTTGCCAAGTGAGGGATAGTTTTGTGGTACTGACCCAGATTTAACAAAAACGGAGTTAAGTTCTCCAAACTCATTTTTAAAAGTCCCTCATAATTGCTGTATCATTTTTTTGTAAAGTTCAAGTCTAGGTCACTGACAGGAACCAATGTGCCAATCAGTTCTCATTATAAAATGCATATATTATTCCATGTTTCTGTCAATTTTTTGCATGCTGTGGCAAGATTTAAGGAATGGGAATATGATAAATACACATATTTGTAAACTGACTTTCCTCAGTATTTGCAATGGATTTTACTTATTGAAGCTATCACTGACATAGTGTGGAATGTATTTGCCATTTTTAAAATTGGCTTTAAGTAGGTTCTGGTGAACTTCCGTCTT
Source organism: Chiloscyllium plagiosum (assembly GCF_004010195.1). Taxonomy (NCBI): domain Eukaryota; kingdom Metazoa; phylum Chordata; class Chondrichthyes; order Orectolobiformes; family Hemiscylliidae; genus Chiloscyllium; species Chiloscyllium plagiosum. Next base: position 54,004,094 of record NC_057720.1, read on the forward strand.
GAAGGTACTCCAACAATGCTGTTAGGATTTAAACCAATGATAATAGAAGGATGATTATAAAGTTGGGATGGTGCAATTGGAGAGGAAATTTCAAAATTCTCCCATGCACCTGCTACTTGTCTTTCTAGGTGGCAGAGTTCGGGAGGTGCTATCAAAACATTTGCAACAACGTTCTGGACTTGAGACGCGTGTGTTTGTGCCAGCTCTGAATTCAATCAGGGAGAGATGAATCACCATTGAGTTAATTTAGATTAGGGCACCTTAATGTGATTTTGGGTTAAAAGTTGCCTTAGAATCTTGGATAACACTCTCCCTTAATCTCTGCAGTTCAGTTTGGATGTATGTTAAGAACAAAGCTGTAATGTTGATATTGAATGAACCTGGGAATCTCAAACTAAGCAGGTTATTGGTTATTGCCATTTGTAACACCATTGACTACTCTTCTCATCACCTTGCTCAATCTGCAGGCAATTTCTACAAGATGAACTTTGTAAAATGGACTCTCAGTGTCACTGTGAAATATGTTAAATTTTACTGCATTTTTTAAAAACAGAGTTGCATAAGTAAATGCAGCAGATATATGACAGACATATCTCTGTAAATGCTAATTATATAGATTACCATGTAATCTTTTTTTCTGGTAGTGTTAAAAGGAGAAAGATTGATCAAGTAACTAAGACACTATTCTTCAACTAATATCCACTTGAACCTTTAGAAGAGGCAGATGATGCCTAGATTTCACATTTCATCTGAAAGAAAGATCACATGGTGTTGTTAAAATGTTTCCAAAGCAAGTATTATTTAAATATTTTCTTCAGTGCGTCTTTGTCCTTTTTATGGCTTAGAGACTAAAATTTTAGGTGCATCCTGATCAGCTAACTCTGCAAGTTTGATGTAATATCGCTACTGTTTAATTCTATGCCTCAAAGCATTAACTTGATGACATTTTTAGTTGCGTTCCTAAGCTGCAATTTTGATTATTCCATCTGTCTCCCTATATTCTTTTACTTTTCAACCCAGTTCAGGTTTTATATTTCCTACCAGAGTGCATCACATCACAATTTAAAATTCATTCAGCAGTTAACAGCCTGTTCTGCAAGTTTTTAATGCCTTTTTATATTATGTTGCACTGTTCCTCATGGTTAGCTACATCTCCTCTGCTCTCTTTTCTCCCCCCCAGTTTAGTACCATCTGGAACCTGATGTTGAGTTACTTGTTCTATATTCAAATCTGAACATTTTTAAATAGCCTGATTTCAGCATTGATCCTTGTGGAACAGCATGTTTCACATTTATCCTACTAGAACAACTACTCTTGGTCACTACTTTTACCTTTTTGCTAATTTACTACGTATTCAATTATTTGCCCTCTGAGTTCGTGACCATTGCCATGAGTCCGCAGTGTTGTACCTAAATTTCAGACTGAAAAGTTGCCATATTGATGTACTTTAATGTACTTTAAAAGCTGGGTGATGTCATGGGCTAGCAAATTTTCTTTCTCACTTGAGATCTAGGATTTGCCATAATGTGATTGTAGAAAAGTAGCCTCTCTCTAGAAATCTGAATTGAGCTGAGTTGTTACTGGCATTAGCATACACCACTAAATTGACAATTTTGTTCCCATTGGAATTTCTAAACTATCCAGCAAACCTTAAGGATCTTGTCTCCAGGCTGTAACAGATTGGATGCTGGTCCATCAGGTTGTACTCTAGTAACGAAGATTCCCTGTTGAAACAAGAGTGAGAATTATAGATTGACTTCATTATGAATTAAAGTGAATTGCAATGTATTTATTATTTTTTCTTATTTCATATGACAATAAAATTTAATTCTAATTCTACTTCCTATATATTGTATTTTATTTCTATATCACTTGAGAGAGAAGAAAAATTGGCCAATGTGCTAAATGAGATGCATATTTGGTTTGAGAGGATCTGAAAAGGAGCTGTGCAATCCTACTATTCTTTGGAATGCTTCATACTTGTACTGGGTGCCCAAAATAAAATGTTATCTTTCACACTGGCATTAGTCAACTCGCTGAACAGAAGATTCTCCAGAGAAATAAAGACAAATTATTGAGGGATACACAAGACCTAAAATAGATTTTCAAATATATTTAGAACAAATAACATGATATTCTGGTGGAAGGATGATTGGAAATCCCATAGGTTAATTCCACTTAATAAAATCTACATTTAATTATAATTTGACTGTGATGTTCATAGGCTGGTGAACTCTGAGGCTGTTGTGTTGTAACTGCACTTTTGAACTGAATCCCACTGCAGTATATAAATTTGGTGTTATTGTGCTTTTAAAATTCTGAAGGGTTCCATGAAGATAACAAACTAATTGAATAAATAATGAATATGCAACTAAGTTCTTAATCTATCAGGCATTGATAATGTAAATTTTCTATATCTAATCAAATATTAAAACAGGTGCTTCAAGTGATGTACTCTGTCCAATAATTAAAGAAAATTAACATAAATTGTAGTACATCTTCCTCTGTTCATCAATTACACAAAGTAATATGCAGTCATTATTTCTTGGTGAAAATTTGATAGATGTGAGGATGTGCTCCCCCTTCCTCCCCTAAACCTGCAGATATGTAGAACAGGCTTCCTTTAAAACTGGTTATTGCTGCATTGATCACTTGCCTTAAAAATGAAGTAGGCTAATGATTGTATGGATAAATATAGGTATAAAGGTATTTAAATACACGGCAATGTGGGCAAGTAATATGTAGAAAGATGGTTTGTTAGATAATTATTCAAGAGCTTTAACATGAATAGCTGAATTACACAAAATATATTTTAATATGGATAAGCATAGGATAATAGTTCCAGGAAATAGAAATCAAGTTTAAAAATCACTACAGATATAGGAAAGGAAAATTAATTTGTAAGTGAAGAACCATTGTCTATTCAATATGAAGTTATCAAGAAAATAAATCTGAGTGCAATTTTAAATTCAGAAGGTCCCATACTGCAAGTTAGAATAAGATATGATATTATACAAATCAACTGTGCAGCCAATTCTGGAGCACCCCAGCAACACAGAGGCCAGTCTTCAGCCAATTCAATTCTTTCCACATGATATCAAAGAATGGCTGGAGGTGCTGGATACAACAAACCCAATGAGCCTGATAGCATTCCACCAATAACATTGAAGACATGTGCTTTGGAACTAGCTGATACTCTATCCCAGCTACAACACTGGCATGGTGGCACAGTGGTTAGCACTGCTGCCTCACAGCACCAGAGACCCGGGTTCATTTCCCGCCTCAGGCGACTGACTGTGTGGAGTTTGCACATTCTCCCCGTGTCTGCGTGGGTTTCCTCTGGGTGCACCGGTTTCCTCCCACAGTCCAAAAATGTGCAGGTTAGGTGAATTGACCATGCTAAATTGCCCCTGGTGTTAGGTGAAGGGGTAAATGTAGAGGAATGGGTCTGGGTGGGTTGCGCTTCGGCGGATCGGTGTGGACTTGCTGGGCTGAAGGGCCTGTTTCCACACTGTAAGTAATCTAATCTAATCTAATCTGCCCAATAACGTGGGAAAATTCCCCTGATATGTTCAGTATGGAAAAAAGCAGGACAAATTCAACATGGCCAAAGACAGCACCATCAATCTACTCTCAGTTATCAATGATGTAAGGGATCATTGACAATGCTATCAAGTATCTCTTGCTCAGCAATAATCTACTCACTAAGGCTCAGTTTGAGTTATTTGAGGAGAAAGTGAGGTCTGCAGATGCTGGATATCAGAGCTGAAAATGTGTTGCTGGAAAAGCGCAGCAGGTCAGGCAGCATCCAGGGAACAGGAGAATCGACATTTTGGCATAAGCCCTTCTTCAGGAATGAGGAAAGTTTGTCCAGCAGGCTAAGATAAAAGGTAGGGAGGAGGGACTTGGGGGAGGGGTGTCGGAAATGTGATAGGTGGAAAGAGGTCAAGGTGAGGGTGATAGGTCAGACTGGGGTGGGGGCGGAGAGGTCAGGAAGAAGATTGCAGGTTAGGAAGGCGGTGCTGAATTCGATGGATTTGACTGAGACAAGGTGGGGGGAGGGGGATGAGGAAACTGGTGAAATCTGAGTTCATCCCTTGTGGTTGGAGGGTTCCTAGGCGGAAAATGATGCACTCTTCCTCCAACCGTCTTGTTGTGGTTTGGCGATGGAGGAGTCCAAAGACCTGCATATCCTTGGTGGAGTGGGAGGGGGAGTTGAAGTGTTGAGCCACAGGGTGGTTGGGTTGTTTGGTTCGGGTGTCCCAGAGGTGTTCTCTGAAACGCTCCGTAAGTAGCCGGCCTGTCTCCCCAATATAGAGGAGGCTACATCGGGTGCAGAGGATGCAATAGATGATGTGTGTGGAGGTGCAGGTGAATCTGTGGCGGATATGGAAGTTTCCTTTGGGGCCTTGGAGGGAGGTGAGGGGGGAGGTGTGGGCACAAGTCTTGCACCTCCTGCGGTTGCAGGGGAAGGTGCCGGGAGTGGAGGTTATGTTGGTGGGGGGTGTGGATCTGACGAGGGAATCACAGAGGGAGTGGTCTTTACGGAATGCTTTATGGAATCGAACCTGGGACCCTGGTGCTGTGAGGCAGCAGTGCTAGCCACTATGCCACCCTGAACCGCCAAAGAATATAGGCCTGGTCTATTTAATCTTTCATTAGGGGACAACCCCTGCGTCCCAGGAATTAATTTCATGGACTCTCACTCACTGTAAACCTCCAATGGCAAGTATACTGTTCGTAGATGAGGAGACAAAATAGTGTACCCTAGGCGTAATCTCACCAAGTCTCCACATAATTGCAGTAAGGCATCTTAACTCCTTTATGAAAATCTTGTAACAGGCCAACATTCATTTTACCTTAATTGCTTGCTATTATGCATGTTAACATCACATTTCTTCATATTGCACTCCCTCTCTTAACTTTTTGCCCACTCATTTAATATCTCCAAGTTGTCTTGAAGTATCTTTAAAACCACCTCACAATTTTCATTTCCACTTAGTTTTGTGTCAGTTGCAAATATGGAAACATTACATTTAATTTCGACATCCAAATCATTGACTGACATTGTGAATAGCTAGGGCCCAATCATTGTTTTTGTACATTCCACTAGTCATGGCCTGCCAAACTGAAAGTCTGTTAACCATTTCTATGCCAATGTAGTCTCTCAAATCCCATGTGCTCTCATTTTATTTAGGAACATCTTGTGTGGGACGTGATCAAAGGCTTTCCAAAAATCTATCTATACCACAACCACCAGCTTACCTTCGTTCATTCTGCTAATTATATCCTCAAAACTCTCCTATTTGTTTAAATAGGACTTCTCTTTTCTAATTTCACATTGATTCTGCCTAATGCTATCATTATTTTCTAAGTGTCCTGTTATCACATCCTCTGCCTGTACTGGACCAAAGCAAACTTTTCACTGTACTGAGGGATATGTGTCAATAATAAATCAAGTCAAAAATTCAAAAACATTTATTAGAGATTCCAACATTTCCCAATGACAGATGTTAGCATAGTAGGTCTATAGATCCCAGTTTTCTTTCTTTCTCTTACTTAGAGTGGGGATTCATTTGCCACATTCCAATCTGCAGGAATCACTCCAGAATCTATAGATGTTTGAAAGATGATCATTAATGTCATTTGTATTTCAATTATTTCAACACTCTGGGATAAGGCCAAAGGCAGGCAATGGCATTGCTGCCAATACCACCAAAACCAATGACTGTTGTGGCACTACATCCATCAGAGGCCCAGGATCATCTTGGGACCTCAGTCCAAAACATGTGTAGGGGTTGTATATGTCAGATAGTAGGATCATCACCAGCAAGAACAGGGTATTGGCTTTCAGCAGTTACACAGCACCTGACATGAGAAGACTTGTCCCCTCCTCCCAAAACTCCACAGGATTTTCTGAATGCTGTCCAAAGCCAGAGGAAAGCTGTGTAACCTCAATTTAATCCCTGAGGCACCGCTAAATTGTGGTGTACTCTGGGATAATTGGAGTATTTTTAAACTGTGGACATATTGCTTGATATCTTTATACAATATCAAGTTTCTTATCTGTAAGCCAACATCAAGATTAGTACTTTGTTTCTAGATTCACAAAACTCTGTTCTAAGAAATCTTTGTAGCTATTTACATTAGATGGAGACATGTCTGAGATAACTTAGTGAGAAATCGGTGAAATGGTTCATGGAACATATTCTCCAGCATAATATTTAGCTGTCTGAAAGTCTGAGTACCATTTTTCACATCTTGTATCTAGAACATAGAACAATACAGCACAGGACAGGCCCTTCGGCCCATGATGTTGTGCTGAACATTTGTCCTAGCTTAAGCACCCATCCATGTACCTATCCAATTAAAGGTCGCCAATGATTCTGACTCTGCCACTCCCACAGGCAGCTCATTCCATGCCCCCACCACTCTCTCTGGGTAAAGAACCTTCCCCTGACATCCCCTCTATACCTTCCACCCTTCACCTTAAATTTATGTCCCCTTGTAACACTCTGTTGTATCCTGGAAAAAAGTTTCTGATTGTCTACTCTATCTATTCCTCTGATCATCTTATAAACCTCTATCAAGTCACCTTCTTTCAAGCTCTATCCACCTGAGTGGCAACTTTCAAAGATCTATGAACATAGACCCCAAGATCCCTCTGCTCCTCCACCTTACTAAGAACCCTACCGTTAATCCTGTATTCTGCATTCTTATTTGTCCTTCCAAAATGGACAACCTCACACTTGACAGGGTTGAACTCCATCTGCCACTCCTCAGCCCAGCTCTGCATCATGTCTAAGTCCCTTTGCAGCCGACAACAGCCCTCCTCACTATCCACAACTCCACCAATCTTCGTATCATCTGCAAATTTACTGACCCAAATCTAATCCCTCACTTCTTGTGGTTATCATGGACAATGCCTGCTAGGCAATTATATGGAATTATATGGAATATCCTACCCCTCGCACATTTAGTAAACATAATTGGTCAGACTTGAAAAAGCTAAGAATTTTGGAAGAGATGGTTTGGCTAGACATTTTGTTGTCCCAGGCATGGCAGTCATCTCATAAATTGGTAAATTTTAATATGGTTCGCAAAGTGTTTAAAGTATTTTACCATCAAGTATGGTTATCTTGTAATTTTTTCATCATTCTTACAATTAAAACATCCCACATTGAGTTCAATTCTTCTTGATCATTCTTCAGGCCCTATGATTGTTATTGCTGTTTAATAGCTGAAAAGCTTTCCACTTAAGTAGGTCAAAAATAACTAATTTGTAATGCATGTTTTAGGCCTAACATGGGCTTACGTTGGGACATGGGAACCCCATGACCAAATAAGTAGCTGATTCCCCAGACTGAATAATATTGTACTCATTCTTGCTGTGAGGGATATTATTGAAATTATTGCAAAGACCTTGCAAATTCTGAATACATTAGGTCCAATAAGAGACTTTGATGCCAGAAAGATGAGCCATAAACAAAAGACTATTGCAAAATGATACTGCCCAAGACTGTTACCTTGTGAGAACATAACTAAGGCACATAGCATATACAATTCTGGCTCGATTTTGCCTTAATTTAACAATGGTATTAAGCCATTTAAAGAAAATGTAAATGATAATAATAAACAATGAAATTGAAAAACAACATCAGGGCTAATCTATTCTGTGAACAAGCTGTGAGGAGTGTATAAATATTTTAAAACCTAAATGCTACAATAATTAACTGGGGATATTTTGGGTGTTTTGAAATTATTGCTCGATAATTTAATAAAATAATTATGAGGAAAAACAATAATCCTAACTTCAGGAGAGTTATAAAGCATGCCATTTATTGTTAATGAAGAACCAGTTTTGCTGACTTACACCATTTCCCTTTACCATCTGTAGCTGACTTCTGCTCATCCTTTGATAGCTGGCATCAACCTATGGAGGGTAGTGCAATGTTACTGTAGCCTGTAAGTGATCAGGGGCATTGCAATTGCACATTTATTTTTTTCTTTATGATTACCATATCTGAAGGCTTGAATGGATTCCCTTGTCCACTTATTCCGCCACTTATACTGAAGCCAAGGCCAGGATTCTTCTCTATTCTCACACAAAACTGAGTTAAAAAGAAAATATCAATAGGATAGTTAGTGCAAGGACATCAATACTGACCATTCTGATATAGATACTGGAAGATTCAGTAAGCTGTTATAAGTTATCAGTTTATCTAGTGATTAGCCCTAATGGATCAGTAACGAGTAGTAGTACTGTTTGATATTGGACTGAACATTATAAGTCAGAAAGGTTCCACAGCATCATTGGATAATTATAGCATGGGAGGGAGCAATTTGACTCATCAAGGTTGTATAAATTCTGTGCAGGAGCAATTTAGCTACTCCAACTCTACTGCTCGGTCTTTGTGCTTCTAAAATAACCTTACCCTACACCTGCACATAAACTGCCCATTGAAAGTCATGCTGGAATCTACCTCTACTATTCTTTCAGATGGCATATACCAGATTACTGAATATAAAGATCCTCATGTTGTCTTTGATTCATTTTCCAAACACTTTAAATTTATGTCCTCTAGATTGTGACCCTTGTTTCTCTTATTACAACACATTGGTGAACCCTTCTGCTAATTGATGTGTTGCTGGAAAAACTCAGCAGGTCAGGCAGCATCAAAGAGCAGGAGAATCCTGCTCCTTTGATGCTGCCTGACCTGCTGCGCTTTTCCAGCAACACATTTTTCTGCTCTGATCTCCAGCATCTGCAGTCCTCACTTTCTCCTTCTGCTAATTAAACCAAACACCCAGAAAAATGCATTTCGCCTTGTAATCTGTTAAAGTATGAGTGACAGACAACTCCCAACTTTCACTATTTAAAGAAAAAATATCAATGTATTCTTTAACTTTAAAAATGAACATTAAGCAACAACTATTTACAACTCGAGGCCTCCTTTCTCTTAAACATTTGTTTTGCGCTTCGGCGGGTCGGTGTGGACTTGTTGGGCCGAAGGGCCTGTTTCCACACTGTAAGTAATCTAATCTAATCTAATCTATTTACAACTCGAGGCCTCCTTTCTCTTAAACATTTGTTATCTACCTTCCACTCTACAAACAATATACTGCTCTCATAAAAACCCATATTAACATTACATGAACTTAATTTCAAAACTGCACAGTGGCTATCGTCGTCGGTGTCTGTCTTCCTCTGACTGTAGATCTCCCTTAATCGTCTTCAGTCTTCTACTCAAAGATATTTTATATGAAAAAGGTACCTTTCATAGAGAGTGTGTTGCTGGCAGTTGGTCTCTCTAACTGTCAAAATGCCTGCTTCTTTATACCTCTAGCATCGGATTGTCTCATTGGTTCAATGTTGGCAAAACAATAAATTCAAAATTGATTGGTTTTTAGTATCCTGGGGCATAACTTAAACTCATTGGCTAAATTCAAATGGTTGTCAAAACAGCAACCTAAACTCAAGTGTTTATTTCACGGTCAAATGTTACATATTTTCAATTTTCCAGTACACTCTGAAACTGCTAGCCCGTCACATGATAGGTGCCTGTAAGCTCAGTGCAAAACAGCTTTCACTCTCTTAAAGGTACAGTACATGCATTCAACTTCATTACACCTCCCCCCTTAAGAAAAAAATGAACAATCATAATGAAAAGATGGCATCATTTTTTTCTAATTCTTAACCCCTATTACAAGGAAATACATAGGACATTAATCTAAGTTCATGTTAATTTCTGAACACATATATAACATGAGTATCTGTTCAATCTTATCTATGCTTTATCCATTAAATCCACGATATCACATCTGCTATCACATTCTTACGACCTGAACCATATATAATTTGTAAATTAAAAGTCTGTAACAGAAGACTCTTAACAAAATAGTCTCATAATCTTGTCTTTAAATCATTCCAAGGGAAGGGGAATGTGATCTGTGTACACAACAGTCTCCGACACCTTGATTATGACATACACATTAAAATGTTGTAAGGCCAGTATCAAACTCAATAATTATTTTTCGATCATAGAATATTTCTCTGGTGGATGTTGAGTTTCTTTGAAAGTAACCAACTGGCAGTTCAATTCCATCATCTTCCTGTAGCAATACCTATATCACTAGCATCGATTGCAACTTTGAAGGGATCTCCTATCATTGGTAACAATACTAATTCGTCATCCCCATGGGAAAACATCCAAATTTTAGAGTTGTTATCGGCCACCTGCTTAATTCTGTGTTGTACCCTCTGAGTGCTGTTTAGCTAACTGACCTACCTGATTTAATCTCTCCCTCACCTCTGATACGTAATCCAAGTGTGAGATCTCTGACTTCAGTCCTGTCATTTTTTCTTTAATTAGTTTCAAAGGCCCTCTTACTTCATGTCCAAATGTTAACTCATTGGTAGTAAACTGAGTAGATTCGTTTGGAGCATCTATAATGGCAAACAATACAAATGCGATACTTTTATCCCAATCATTTGGGTATTCCTGACAGTATGCTCTTTACATGGTCTTCAAGGTCTGATGCCACCTTTCTAAAGCTTCCAGGGATTCAGGATTATGTACACTTGATTTAAACTGCTGTATGCCAAAGTTATCCATGACTTCCTTAAACAGTCTAGCAGTAAAATTAGACCCTTGGTCTGATTGAAACTCTTGGGGTAGTCCATACCATGTGAAGAAAGCTACTAACTCCTCTACCACCTTTTTGCCTTAATATTCCATAATGGAATTGCCTCCGGAAATCTGATAGACACATCCATTATGGTTAGCAAGTACTGGTTCCCACTTTTAGTTTTCAGGAGGGGACCTACACAATCAATTATAACCTGCATTAAAGGTTCTTTGAATGCAGGAATTAGCAACAAAGGTGCTGGTTTTATTATTCCTGGTGGCTTACCAACCATTTGGCCTGTACGACATGTACGGCAAAAGTTAATCACATCCTTGTGCATTCCAGGCCAATAGAAATGCTTTTCTATCTTAGCCTGAGTGGACTATCAGAAGATCAATACCGTGAACAAAAGTGCACTCACACCCAATATCCAGATCGGAGGGCTGTATTTAGAAAATTGGTCAAGCCAGGTACATCACAAAGTTGGACTTATTGCATGGTTATTCACAGGTACCTTTATCAGAGAAAGCAAAAGAAATTTCTGAGCTTGTAACCCCAAATGAGCTATATCAATTCAAAGTGATGCCGTTTGGAATGAAGAATGCATCAGCCACATTCCAAAGACTTATGAACAGAATTGTGGCTGGGTTAACAAACTGTGCAGTCTATTTGGATGATGTAGTAATCTTACACCTAGGTTAACCTCCTAGTGGTAGTTCATGTGCTACCCATAACATTTCCTGTTTGTATGCTACCGGCAACACAATCTGATGCATGCCTGCCCATTTTTCCTCTGCACTGATCTGCTGTGGTCTCCATTTTTGTCTTAAGGATTCTATCTTTCAGATAGTAACCCTCAGGAATATTCACTGACTCCTTATCTGAGTATGCATCAACATACATATATTTTATCAGCTCATCTTTCTACTGTAAATCCACTAGTCTTTCAGGACAAAACACTTAGAGTCATAGAATTGCACAGCATGGAAACAGACCCTTCGGTCCAACCTGTCCATGCCGACCAGATATCCCAACCCAATCTAGTCCCACCTGCCAGCACCCGGCCCATATCCCTTCAAACCCTTCCTATTCATATACCCATCTTTGTCTTTTAAATATTGCAATTGTACTAGCCTCCACCATTTCCTCTGGCAGCCCATTCCATACACACACACCACCCTCTGCGTGAAAAAGTTGCCCCTTAGGTCTCTTTTATATCTTTCCCCTCTCACCCTAAACCTATGCCCTCTAGTTCTGCACTCCCTCACCTCAGGGAAATGACCCTTTGCTTATTCAGGTTTTTCCTGCACCATAATGTCAAACAGGGTGTCCGCTAACTGAACCTCAACTCCTCCATCTTTCTCTTTAGTTTTTACTTCGTGCCGTGACTTATGATAGGGGATTCTTGTTCCTACACAGTCTGAAATGATTCCAGGGAATTTTTCTTTTACCTCCTCAGTTCCCTGGTCTTCCTTTGGCTTCTTCACAACAACATGCCACTCCCACCTTGGATCCTGCTAAATCATTCCCAAGAACAAACTTTATTCCTGGAACTGAGACTCTAACAGTCACTCTCACTGTTACTTCCCCAGTCTTGAGTTGGCACTCCAACCTGATCTTAATTAGGGGAGTGGTAAATGTCTGTCCATCTCGCCCACAAATTACCACTCTCTCGGTTAACAGGTCAGAAAGAGTGCAAATACATTCATCTCTTACTATTAGAGACTGATTAGATCATGTACCTCTCAAAATTATAACTTCTTTACATTCTCCCCTGTTCTTTCTGAGTAAACTTTACCCAGAGACGCAAAGTCTTTATAGAGATCAGGCACTAACTCCATACTCAGCCATTGCCTAGGCTGTGCACTGTCCTGCAACTCCTCAACTTTTCGTGGGGTTTTCTTTCCTACTTTTATTAATGCCACAAAAGTAGCTTCTTTTACCATATCTTGTCCCACATTGCCTTTCTTTAATGACCAGCACTGTGACTTTACACGCCCCACTTTCTGGCACGAAAATACCTTTTCCCAGTGCCTTTCTTAAACCACTAGCTCTGTAACTTTCTGTGTCCCACTCCATTACAGTGAAACCACCTGAAGCCTTTCACCTCCTTTCCACGCTCTCGGGCTTATTTTTTAACCTGTGGTAAACAATTACCAGTGTTCTCTACTCTTTGTTTTGTATTGAAGGATCTCCTCTTCTCCCAATTTCTATCCTCACAGGATGAAATTCTTGCTGGAAGCTGAACTTTGCGTTCTGCACCAATGCATATTCATCTGCCATCTCTGCCACTCTTCTCACTTCTTGAACTTTCTGTTCATCCACATGAATTCTTGTCATCTCAGGAAGTGAGTTTTTAAACTCATCCAGCAGAATAATCTCTCTTCGGGCTTCATAAGTCTTATCTATTTTTAAGGCCCGCACCCATCTCTCAAAAATTACTATGTTTAATTATTTTGAACTCAACGTAAGTCTGATCTGGTTCTTTCTTTATGTTTCTGAACCACTGTATGTACACTTCTGGTACCAATTCATAAGTACTCAAAATAGCCTATTTGACATCTTCATAATCTCTTGACCCCTCATCTGACAGCGCTGCAAACACATCACTAGCTCTGCCTACCAGCTTAATCTGAACTAGCATTACCCACAAGTTCTCTGATCACTCCATCTGCCTAGCCAATTTTTCAAACGAAATAAAGAAGGCGTCAACATGTTTCTCATCAAAATGTGGCAGTGTTTTAACATATTAGTCTATATCACTACCTTTGCTCTTCATCTCCACCTGTTAACTTGACTTTCCTGACTAAATCGCAACTTCTGAAGTTCAGATTCTCTCTCCCTTCCTCTTTCTTCTCTCTCTCTTTCTCTCTCCTTTTCTTCTCTCTTTGCTCAGCTAAGAATCTTCTCTCTCGTTTCCCCTCTTCCTCTCTCGTTATCTTCTAACTCCCTTTTCCTCAATTGTAATTTAAGTTTCTCTAACTCTACTGTACTTGTCTGTTTCTCTGACACACCTAAGTGCTTGACTAACTCCCTTACAATTTCAGCTTTCCTTTTGTCTCTGGTTAGACCCAATTCTAACCTATTTGCTAATTCTAAAAGCATGTCCTTCTTCAGTCTTTCCAAACTTCCTTGGCAAATTTGGGAATTATCTTCAAGCCCCAGAATCTCTTTAGGAATCTTAAGAGCTATTTTTCTCACTTTTAATTTAACTAACCACAAGCAAGCAAAACTAAACAAATTGTCTCACCTATATTTTGTTTAAAGATCCAGGACAGTAATCAGGAAGTGTTTAAATCTGCTGGGATTTTTTTGTATCCCTAATCTTTTCAAATCTGTCCAAATATCAGAGTGGATTTGTCTAAACCTTTCCAAATCATGGACCTGAGCACCCAAACTGTTACGACATGGCAGTGAATCCTTCTGCTAATTAAACCAAACACCCAGAAAAGCGCACCACACCTCGCAAAGGATGAGTGACAGAGAACTCCCAAATTCCACTATTTAAAGATAAAAATATCAATTTATTCTTGAACTCTAAAAATGAACAATAAGCAACAAATATTTACAAATCTAAGCCTCCTTTCTTTGAAATGTTTGTTATCTACCTCCCACTCTACAACAATATAGTGTTCTGATAAAAACCCATATTAACATTACATGAACTTAATTTTAAAACTGTACAATGGCTGTCGTCGTCGGTGTCTGTCTTCCTCTTCCTGTAAATCTCCCTGGGTTGTCTTTGGTCTTTTGCTGCAAAGATGTTTCATATGAAAAAGGTACTTTTCGTAAAGAATGTATTGCTGGCAGTTACTCTGGCAATGGCAGTTGGTCTCTCTGTCTAACTGTCAAAATTCCTGCTTCTTTATTCCGCCAGCATCAGATCGTCTCATTGGCTCAATATTGGCAAAACAATAAATTCAAAATTGATTGGTTTTGGTATCCTGGGGCATAATTTAAAGTGATTGGCTAAAATTGAATGGTTGTCAAAACAGCAACCAAAACTCAGGTATTTGCTTCACAGCCAATGTTACATATTTTCAATTTCCCAGTACACTCTGAGACTGCTAGTCAGTCATATGACAGGGCCTGCAAGCTCTCAGTGCAAAACAGCTTTCACTCACTCTTAAAGGGACAGTAAATGTCTTCAACTTCATAACACTCTCTATCTGCTGTTCATGATTTTGAACCTATGCATCAAATCACCTCTCAACCTTTCTGAGGAAAGCAAACCCAGTTTCTCCAGTCCATTTAAATAACATGAACTCCTCATTCCTGGAACTACTGTTATGAAACCTTTCTGTACCCTTTCACATCCTTCCAAAAGTGCAGTACCCAGAACTGGAAACAATACCCTGGGTGTGGGTGAACTAGCGTTTTGTAAATGTTCATCATAATTTGCTTGCTTTTGTGTTTTATATCTCTAATTATAAAGCCTAATATTCCAATATCTAATTGATGATTTTTTTCAATTTACCTTACCAACTTCAACAACTTGTACATACATATCCTCAGGTCTATCTTTTAGGATTGTATTCTTTATTTTGTCTTTCCTCGTTCTTCTTACTAAAATAAATCACTTTACAATTCTCTGTGTTAAATTTCATCAGCCATGTACCCACGCATTCCACTATCTTGTCTATGTTGTTTTGAAGACTGTCACAATCCTCCTCAAACTCTTAGTGCTTCCACATTTTGTGTTACATCTGAATTTTAAAATTGTCCCTTGTACACATGTGTCCCTTGTACACATTAACATATCAAGAAAAGTAAATAGTTCTGGCACCAATTCTGGGAACTCCATTACTGCCCCCATCTGAAGAACATCTATTCATCCCCCCTTTGCTGTTACTCAGTTAACTTTGCATTCACACTGCTATGGTCCTTTTCATTCAATGGGCTCACTTTTCCTGACAAATTGTTTATACAGCACTTTATCAAATACCTTTTGGAAAACCATGACTGGTGCAACAACTGCAGAACCCTTATCAAGCCCCTATGTTAAATCATCAAAAATCTTAATGAAGTTAGTTAAACACAATTAAAAAATCACAAAACACCAGGTTATAGTCCAACAAGTTTATTGGGAAGCACTAACTGTCGGAGTGCTGCTCCTTCATCAGGTATTTGTGGAATATAACATCATAAAGACACAAAATTTATAGATGGTCACAATGATAAATTAATTTTCTTTTTTAGCATGAAGCCATACCTTTCTCTAACTAAAATGTACTTAACTAATTTCTACTGTAGCAATGAAGAACCAATTACAAAATTTTGAGTGAAAGCGACAGCAAATTTATTATTTTTTTCCAGGGGTTTCAAGGAAAAAGACATGACATCAGGCACACAGCCTGTGAAACTATGTTAGCTCCTTCCAAGCCCTATCTCTCACACATACGTACTAAAGTTAAAAAAAGCAACAATGTCCAATACAAAAGGAACAGAAGAGAATTTACAGTTCAGAGTCTTTGGGTGTCCTTGAAACATCAGGCAATGAGTTGAAAAAACAATTATTAATTTAGTGTCTTAGATCATCAGCAGTAGTTATCTGTTGCTGACTGGATGGATGGCTGAACTGTGGGGAGGGTGCAGAAATGCTTTAGTGTGATTGGACAAGTTGAGTGGGTGGACAAATGCATGCAGATGAAGTATAATGTGGATAAATGTGAGGAAATACACTTTGGTAGCAAGATTATTACCTGGATGGCGATAGATTGGGAAAGGGTAAGGGGCAATGAGATCTGGGTGACCTTGTACACTAATTGCTAAAAGGTGCAGCGAGACATCACTGCACCTGTAACGAATATTCTTGCTATAAAGGTCATCATACCATTTGTCTTCTTCACACCTGCTGCAACTGCATGCTTACCTCGACAGCTACTGATGGGTTATACTGAAAAGGCAGAAAATTAGAGTTGAAGATTATCAGCTCAGCTATGATCTTGTTGAATGGCAGAGAAGACTCAACAGGGTAAATGGCCAACTTCTATTCCTATGTCTTACAGTCTTATGGTCTCAAAGTGGACCAATAAGCTTAACATTCATGCTGTAAGTGTGGTTTCAAAGGTACTGTTATTACTCCAATAATGTGCTTCCATACCTCCTTTGTGACCTCAAAGATTGATCACTTTTGCAGCCAAGCCTAGCATTGACTGTATCTGATGTGCATACACTTTTACAGCTCGGGTAACTATGAGTTAACAGCAGAAAACATATTCATTTTTCTCCTGGTGTGTGGTAATAAAGATGTTATTTATAGTACCGACTGTCAACATAGAAAACCTATTACAGAATAATTAGTGAATTAGGATCTTGTTATTCTGTAAAGGTACTTCTCAATATCATTCTGTGCAATGGGTTTTATTTCCTGAACCATCAGAAACTTTACTAACTAATTGCATGACTAACCAACCTCTTCACAGAAAAATTTTATAAGGTTCCAATTTTACCTGTTCCTGGTAGCTTTCTGTGCTCTTTTGTGGTTTAATACTTGTCAGACATCTGCTGGGTTGAGTTGCTCGAGGACTAGCAATATTCTGCGAAGACGAAATGGCAATCTGCAAAGGCTTCTGATACTGCTGAAGTGTCACCTTTGATACAGCTCCTTCATATTGCTGTTCCCTGGGTCGATGCTGCAGGCTTTGTGGTGAAGACCCCAATGCACTTTGCCCTTGGTGAGGGTGGCTACCTGCCTGTGGGTAATTCAGCCCATTAGGCAAAGATTCAGGAAGCTGTAAAGGACAATCATTACAACTTACACAGACAGATAAAAGAACATAAAGGACACAGGAGACCTAAGTGATGATGACATCAACCCTTGAAAATTGAATAACTTTCTATTGTGTAACTATATTTACAAGTTCCTAAAATACCTTGCTGTAAAATGTCAATGGTTTAGTTATCCAATCGTCTGAATTTTTCAAAAACAGCTACATAGAAAATACTCAAAAACAATTTTGAGAGATCGAAGGGCTGACTTCTTGGAATTCTGAAGCATGGATTTTGGACATGTTTAATTAGCATGTTAGTATTATTCAAATAATTATTAATGTAGTAAGCTGTTGATAAAAGTTTATTCATAAATTTTCAGAGGGACAGGATTTACATGTATTTGGAAAGGCAAGGACTGATTAGGGATAGTCAACATGACTTTGTGTGTGGAAAATCATGTCGCTAACTTGATTGAGTTTTTTTTGAAAAAGTGACAAAGAAGATTGATGAAGGTAGAGCAGTGGAAATTATCTATATGGGTTTCAGAAAGATATTCAACAAAGTTCCATATGGTAGACTGGTTAGCCATTTGGATACAAAATTTTCCAGAAGGTAGGAGATAAAGGGTGGTGATGGAGGTTTGATTTTCAGACTGGAAGCCTATGATCAGCAGTGTGCCACAGGTCCACTGCTTTACGTCATTTATAAGTGCTTTGGATGTGAATATAACAGAAATGGTTAATACATTTGCAGATGACAACAAAATTGTCAGTGTAGTGGACAATGAAGAAAATTATTTTTGAGTACAACAGAACATTGTTCAGATAGGGCAATGCGCAGAGGAATGGTAGATGGAGTTTAATATAGATAAATCTGAGGTGTTGCATTTTGGAAAGGCAAATCAGGGCAGGACTTATACACTTCATGGTAGGTTCTGGGAATGTTGCTAAAGTAAGAGACCTAAGGATGCAGGTGCATAGCTCCTTGAAAGTGGAATCAACAAGGTAGTAAAGAAGACACTTGGTGTGCTTGCCTTCATTAGTCAGTCATTGAGTATAGGAATTGGGATGTCATGTTGCAGCTGTACAGGACATCGGTAAGGCTACTTTTGGAATATTGCGTTCATTTCTGGTCTCCCTACTATAATAAAGATGTTGTTAAGCTTGAAGGGATTCAGTAAAGATTTACAAGGATGTTGCCAAGGTTTGAGGGATTTGAGCTTTTGGCAGAGGCTAAATAGGCTGGGGTTATTTCCCTAGAATATCAGCAGCTGAAGGGGACTTCATGGAGGTTTATAAAATCATGAGAGGCTTAGATGGGGTGAATACACAGAGGGCGGTGCGTGTATGGAATGAGCTGCCAGGGAAAGTGGTGGAGGTTGGTACACTTACATTTCAAAGGCACCTAGATGCATACATGAATTGAAGGGTTTGGAGGGATAGGGACCAAATGCTGTCAAATGGGAATAGATTAATTTAGGATATCTGGTCGGCATGGACAGGATGGACCAAAGGGTCTGTTTCCATGCTGAACAGTTCTAAGAACCTTTTACTCCACTTCAAAACTAAAGGAGCAATGATGACTGTATATGGGAACTTAGTGGGTGAGTAAGAGATTATATATTATATAAGAGGACTACACTTACTATATTCTAATAAAGTGGCTGCAGTGTTGCTCATGGGTAGGCTGGTGTAAAGGAGGGAGAGGTGGGAGTAAAGCTATCAGACAGGGAATAAAGAACATGTAAGGCTGGATAGCAATTAGGGTGAGGAATAAAACAAGCTGTCAGATGAAATGGGAAGTAAAGCAAGAACAAATGTCTGAGAAGAAACAGGGATGGAGTATGTCAATTACTGTTACTTAGCAACAAAAGTAGTGATGCTCAGGAACTGAGAAAGCTGGAGACATTCTGGGGAAAGCAGCAGATGCACTCCTAGGACAGAGACTGCAAAGACAATCAAGAATTTATGATAGAAGTGGAAGATTACCTAAGGCTAGAAGTGATATCAGTGGCTTTTTTTGTAATTGAAGATGGATGTGTCATCATTGCTGGGGTCAAAGATGAAAGTATTGTATATAGATTGTTATATTGTTTTCAGTCTAACACATTCAGAAATAGTGGCATCCATAAATTTTATTTTTGTCAGCTCTAGCAAGGGATAGTTTCTCCCAAAAATAGTAATGGCATGATTTCATTTTGAAATCTGTAAAGCTTTCAGTGACGGTGTTGGAGCAATAAATGGCCAAAAATCTACCGAACTATGGCCAGGTATGATGGCCAGGATTTACAGGTTGGAAATAGTTCCTGATTTAAACATGGCATATCGAGTGCATCTCCAAATGGAGAGGCTGATCTCTTAAGATGCACAAAAATGCTGCAGCGCCCTAAGCTCAGAACCCACCCTATATATTCTGTAAAATTTCTCTTCAGAGGCATTAGAACTTGGATTTTTCTTGCAAGAATCTAGCTCACACTCAAGAGCTGAATAACCTTTTGGCCCAAACCTGTCATAGAGAAGTCATGTATGCAACCTGTCAATTTGTGTATCAACTTGTCAATGTTTAATTCGCACCATGTGTGGAAATTTTGGTCAGTGTGTCCCTATCCCAGGCCTTGCAGCACTTGCACAGATAATATTATTTGGAATATACAAAATTGTAGGAAAACAATATGTTTCTGCAAGGTAAGAGTGCAGACCACATCCAGGCTATCAGAGTGTGCACATGCAATCAATTTTTATTTTCTTTTTATTATATCATATTTAATAGCAGTGGAAGAACTATAAAGGAATAGGTTCAATGAGAAACTATGGAAAAAATGAATCAATGGATAACAGTGAATTGGGTGAGGTCATTGGCTTTTCCTCATTGATAAACTCTTTTGCACTTCATGACTTTATTCCAATACTGTTTGATTGAAGAACAACAGTGAGAATGCTAGCCAGTAGAATCTTGTAAAATCCCAATATCAGGCTTTCTTGCTAATTAATAAAAATTAACTTAAATACTGCGACTCATTTCTTTAATTTCACTGTTACAGTGAATTTTATACTGAATATTATATTTAATTGTGTTTTTGCTGAAAAATAACATGCTATAAACAATTATGGTTTTGAAACCAAGTGATAAAAAGGTAAACATCAGTGGAAATCTAGAAGAGCATGCCCACAAATAGCTCACTGTGTGAGAATTGAAAGATAAATACCTTAGGAGAATTCCAGGGCATCAGATAGAGGACATTGTGAAAAAAATCTGCTCTGTGGATAAGCTTTCTATGTACAAAGACCATCACATTTTCCATGCTTTCACCTGGCACTAACATTGAAAATGTTTAGGAGTTAATAGATGGTGGAGTATGGAAAGCCAGGGATTTTGAGAGTTTGACTTGGCTTTGATAGAATTACATCCTTCTTAATTGTGTAATTCAAGTAATAGTGCAATGATGATCGGGTTAAATCAGTCTCCATAGGTTTGTAAAGTAGAAGAGGAGATTTACCATCCACAGAAATGGTAGGAATTTTATGTTTTGCACTGACAAATATTGTGCATTTGTCAAGTCTTACTAATATGTAATAACATATCACCACAGCCACCTATGAGTGAATCATTTCACATCTTGAGATTAAAGAGTTAAAGGGTTAAGTACATCTAATACCTTGAATCCCAACATCTTCTAATTCTTTGGAATAACTTTTTTTTGATATCATCATCACTGACACAAAACAGACAAACATATAAATGTTGATGACATAGCAGAGCTAACTTCATAACGTAGCCATTATCAACTCTGACTGAAACATTCCTGGGATAGGCTTAAAGAATTTGATAAATCTGAAGCTTCACCACACTGAAAATAGTAAAGTTTCAATTATGCTTCATATATTTTGAGAAATATGGAATCAGTTTGAGGAATAAAGTGGAAACGTACAAATGATTTTTCACTGACTGCTTTTTCCAAGTTTCCCAGTCAAATCTTTTAATACATAACTTAAAGTAATTCCAATGATATTTGTAATAACAGACTTAAAACACAAATCATTGTTCTTCCAAGAAGAAATAATAACTTCAACTCACAATCAATATGTTATTTCCTGATTCAATTTAGGATCACTCTGCTGAAATATGCAGTGAACAAAAAGGCATTTAGCAGAAAGAAAAATTGTGATCAGTGGGATTTTGGATGGTTCAGAAAAGTAAATCATTTGCATGTCTGAGTAATAGTTGATAAAGTGTGGGCAGAAGTAGATCACCAGAATACACAATGTGGTTCAGACTGGGGTATGAACAACAGAAAATGGCCCAGCACTATTTAAAATACTGGGTGTTAGGAGTAACATACATACAGATATATTACAAACAAAAATAGGCCCTTTGGCCCCTCAAGCCTGCTCCTCCATTCAATAGGATAATGACTGATATGATTACTCCATATTACTGCCTACTCCTGATAACTTCCAACCCTTTGTTTATCAAGGCTGCATCTACCTCTGCTTTAAAAATAGTCAAAGATTCTGCTTCCAACTGCTTTTTGAAGAGGAGTTCCAAATACACAAAGTGAGAAAAAGATTCTAATTTTTGTCTTAATTTGGTGACTTGTTATTTTTAAACAGTGACCCCATGTTCTACATGAGGTTACATCCTTTTCACATCAATACTGTCAAGATCCCTTAGGATATTACATGTTTTGATCAAGTTGCCTCTTACTTTTTAAAATTCCAACTGATATAGGTCTAGCCCTTTCAAATTTTCCTCATAAGTAAACCCATTAATTCCAGGTATTATTTTGAATTTAAAGATGCATTTAAATCTTTCTTTAAATGAGAAGACCAATACTATCAATAATACACAATAGCCCAGATGTGGTCATACTAATGCCCTGTAAAACTGAAATCTAACCTCCCTTCTTTTGTATTTAATTCCCTTTGCAAAAAATGATAACATTTGATTACGTTTCCAAATTACTTGCCGTGCATATGAATCTATTGTACTTCATGGACTAGAACCCACACATCCCTCCAAATTTCAGTTCTGAAATCTTTCACCATTTAGACAATACATTTTTTTTCTTATTGTGACTGCCAAAATGGACAATATCAAATTTTCTCACATTAAAATGCATTTGCCAGATCTTTGCATACTCACTTAATCTATCCATGTCCTTTACCTGCCTCCCTATGTCTCCTTCATAATTTACTTTCCTACCTATCTTTGTGTCATCAGGAAATCTAGGAACTATACCATCAATGTGTTCATTCAAGTCATTTCTATAAACTAAAATGTTGTGGCTTTGAGACTGATCCCTGTGGCACATCAATTATTACATTTTATCAACCAGAAAAAGGCCCATTTAACCCTACTCTCTATTTTCCTAGAGGTATAAAATCCATGCCAATATGCCTCCATCTACACCATGAATTTTTATTTTCTGCAATAGCTTTTGATGCAGTATTTTATAAAATGCCTTCTGGAAATCTAAGCAGGGTACATTCATGAACTTACCTTCACCCACAATACACTTATGGGAGGCAATAGTCTAATGGTATTTTTAGCAGACTTTTAACCTAAGAACTCAGCTAATGTTCTTGGGACCTGGATTCAAATCCTGCCAGATCATGAAATTTGAATTCAATAAAAATATATTGAATTAAGAATCTACTGATAACCATGAAACCATTGTTGATTGTCAGAAAAATCCACTTGGTTCACTGTCCTTCAGAGAAGAACCTGGTTTGGTCTTCATGTGACTCCAGACCCACGACAATGTGGTTGACTCTTAACTGCTCTCTGAAATGTACAAGCAAGCCATTCAGTTGCATCAATCTCAATGAAGAAATGAAACTGGACAGAACTGCTGGCATTGATCTAGGAACCAGAAAAGACAACAGCAAAACAGTCCTGTTGACACTGCAAAGTCCTCCTTACTAGCATCCAGGGACTAGTGACAAAACTGGGAGTGCTGCTTAATCAAGACTACTCAAGCAATAGCCTGATATGGTCATACTCGTGGAATTATACCTTACCGACTATGTCCTAAGCACCACCATGACCATCTCAGGATTTGTCCAGTCCGAACCACAGGACAGACACAGTACCACCACAGTGGCATAGTCAGTGGGGAGTTGCCGTGGGATCCTCAACATTGACTCCAGTTCTCAAAGTCTCATAGTATCAGGTTAAACATAGGTAAGGAAATCTCCTGCTGCTTACCATGTTCCATCCTCACTCTTTTGATGAATCAGTACTCCTCCATGTTAAATAACACTTGGAGGAAGCCCAAAAGGTGGCAAGGACAATAGGTGGGGATTTCAATGTCCACCACCAAGAGTGGCACGGCACCTATACTATAGATCAAGCTGGTCAGGTCCTAAAGGACACAAATGAGGAGGAAACTAACAAGAAAGCCTTGACCTTATCCTTACCAATCTTCTGGCTGCAAATGCATCTGTCCATGACAATGTTGGGAAAAATGACCACCACACAGTCCTTGTGGAGACCAAGTCCCACCTACACACTGAGAATACCCTCCACCGTGTTGTGTGTCACTATCATCGTGATAAATGGAACAGACTTCAATCGGATCGATCAATTCAAAATTGGGCACCCCTGAGGCCCTGTGGACCATCAACAGGGGCTAAACACTGGTTCAATGGAAAATGCAGGAGGGCATATCAAGTGTGGCACCAGGCACACCTAAAAATGAGGTGTCAACCTGATGAAACCAACCGAATACTATCAGCTGCAAGCAGTAAACAGAGCTAAGCGATCCCAAACCAACAGATCACATCTAAGCTCTGCAGTCCTGTCTACCATCATTAATGACGGTAGAGGACAATTAAACAACTCACTTGAAGAGGAGGCTCCACAAATATTTGCATTCTCAATGACAGAGAAGCCCAACACATCAGTGCAAAAGATAAAGCTTAAGTATTGCAGCAATCTTTAAGCCAGAGGTACCAGTCGATGATCCATCTTGGTCTCCTTCAGTTGTCCCAAATATCATAAATGCTAGCCTTTAGCCAATTTGATTCACTCTACATCATATCAAGAAAAGTTGGAGACACTGGCTGTGGACCTTGACAAAATTCCAGCAGTATTATGGAAGATTTGGGCTCCAGAACTTGCCACTCCCCTAACAAACTATTCCAGTACAGTTACAAAACTAGCATCTCCACAACAATGTGGAAAATTGCCCAGGGGTGTGTCTTGTATAAAAAAAGCAGGATAATTCCAACCCAGCTAATTAACACTCCATCAGTCTACTCTCGACCAGCAATATATTGATTGAAGATGTCACCAACACTGCCATAAAGCAGAATCTGCTCAGCAACAACCTGCTCACTGGGCAGTTTGGTTCTGTCAGGACCACATAGCTCCTGACCTCATTAAAACTCTGGTTAAAACATGGATAAAAGAGCTGAATTCTAGAGGTGAAGTGAGAGTGACTGCATAAGATTAAAAGTTGGGATGTTTGCCAATGATTACACAATATCCAGCACTATTCACAACTTCTCAGAAATTGAAGCAATTTTGTTTAATGCAGCAAGATCTGGACAATATCTAGGCTTGGGCTGTCAAGTTGCAAGAAACATTCTTACACCACACAAATACCAGGTAATGATCACGTCCAATAAGAGACAATCAAACGATCACTCCTTGACATTCAATGATGTTACCATCGATGAATCCTGCATTATTAATGTCCTGGCAGTTACCATTGACCAGATACTGCATGGACCTTGTCATATCCAGACAGTAGTTATAAAAACAAGACAGAGGGTATGGATGCTCCAGCAAGTAACTCACCTCCTGACTTCCCAAAACCTGTCCATCATCTACAAAGCACAAGTCAGGAGTATCATGGAGTACGCCTGGATGAGTGCAGCTCCAACGGCATTCAAGATGCTTGATACTATCCAGGACAAAGCAGCCGCTTAATTGGCACCACATCCACAAACATTCACTTCTTCCACCATTGATGCTCATTTGCAGCAGTGTGTAGTAGCTACAAGATGCACTGCGGAAATTTAGCAAAGATTCTTAGACAGACTTTCCAAATCCATTACCATTTCCATCAAGGAGGACAAGGACAGCAGGTCCATAGGAACACCACCATCTGCAAGTTCTTTATTAAGTTACTCACCATCCTGACTTGGAAATACATTGTCATTCCTTCACTGTTGCTGGGTCAAAATCCCTAACGGCATTGTGGCATTTAGACTGCAGCGGTTCATGAAGGCGGCTCACCACCTTCTCAAGGGCAAGGAGGGGTGGGCAATGATTGCTGCCAGGCGGAACCAGCCAGCAATGTCTATGACCAATGAGTGAATAAAAACATGTTACCTCCTTAAAGAACTCCAATAAATTGGCTAAACATGACTTCCCTTTCACATAACTGTGTTGATCCTGCTTCATTACCTTGCATTTATCCAGGTGTTCGGCTATAACATCATTAATTATAGATTCTAACATTTTTTCTGAATCAAAGATTTAGCTAACTGACCTGTGATTTCCTGTTTTCTTTCACCCTCACTTTTAATATAAAGGAGTTGTATTCACTATTTTCCAAACTAATGGAACATTCCCCAAATCTATGAAATTTGGAAAAATCAAAAGCAATGCATCAATTATCTCATTAGCTACTTCTTTTAGAACTAAGGATGAAGTTCATCAGGACCCATTGACTTGTCAAATTTCAATACCATTTATAATTTTCTTAAATTCTGCCCTTCCTTCACTTCCTGATTTGTAGTCATTTCTGGGATGTTGTTGTCTCCTCTGTAATGAGCAATGATGCAAAAATAACTGCTCAATGCATATATTATTTCTTATTTACTATTATTAATTGTCTTGACTCACTTTCTATAGGACTTGTGCTTGGTCTGTTAACTTCATTCTTTTTTAAAGACCTAGGGAGACCATGCCTATCTGTTTTTATATTTCTAGCCAGCTTTCTCTCATTCTCTAATAAACGGTTAAGATATTTTATGATTCAACAACTAGCAAGGCTGGATAAAAAGCAGGGCTAGAGACAGAACTATAATGAATAGAAGACAGCAAGGAAAGGATAGTCAGGCCTTGGAGAAAGAGAAAACTATGGACAGAATGAACATCTATATAGTCTCTATATTTCAGTCTAATATTTTGTTGTCCCTAGAGAGTGGGAACAACAAAATAGTAGACTGAAATATAGAGATAACTAAGGCAGAAACAGAAAAAGCAAATACATGTAGATTCTGAGAATCATACTTTTTGAAGAGAGGTTTTAAGTCAGAGGTGCTGAGCTTGTCTATGCAGAGCCACTAGTAAACAGTTTGAAAGGTCTTAGGGCTTTTTTTAAAAGTTGGAATAATAGAAGCAGCCTGAATGGGTGTGGCCAAGCTGCCACAGAATGAGGATGTTTAGTTTTTCAGTAGCAGTTGTTGCTGGGGTAATTAAGAAGTGGAAGGTAATTTTACCTCTCTCAGTTACAGCTAAAAGCTGAGGGTTTTCTTTCTGCTGCTGGAGTTGCATATCAGACAATCGGTTTTTCTGAATTTGCCTTTTCAAGGGTGTCTTTATGTAATATTACTATATTGGAACAATTACTGTTTAGTATTAATCTATTATTCTATTAAGTTTTCCAATAGAGTTAAGTTATTTCAATTTCTTCTTTCTTATGTTGTATTTTACTGTGGTGTATGTTTTGCTTCAAATCTGTCGTTTGATGAATTGAATTACATCCAGAATGTCACACCTGGCACTTAACTTTAAAATAAGAAAAAAAATAGGGTCTAGGCTACCTTCTTAATATATCTTGAGGGGTTTGGTCTGGTCCATAAGAATTTTTGGTTACTTATTCATGAGAATGAACTTGTCACAAAAGGAAACAATACTTAATGGTAGATGTGTGTATTTTTCTGCAATGCTTCAGGTTTCTTCCAACAAAATGACGTGCCTACACCGACAGATAGTTATTTGATATTTTTAGTACACTCTTGGTGAACTGCTTTTTAAAATATTCTAGCAAAAGAGCAATTTAATATATATAGCACTGCCTCATGTCTCCTAGAAATGTTTCAAGATACCACGTAGGAGCAACATTTCTTTCAGCAATTGGCACACTTTAGGCTGTGGATTGGGCTTTAAACTAAAAGTTGGGTGGAGGATTCAGGTGAAGGGAAATTTAAAAATCTAAAAACTAAAATCTAGACATTAGAATAATATAGAAATTTGGTGAATACAAGCAAAGTTAGACAGCAAAGAATGGAGAGCTGAATAGTGATAATGCATCAGCAATTAAGATCTGCAGCTAAAATAATTAGAAGCACGTTATCTGAATATGTACAGTATGTGCAAAAAAAAGATCCAGTTAGATAGCTAGAGATGAATGGCTTAGATCTAATTACCATTACAGACATATTTAAAAGGTGACCAAGGTTGAGAACTAAATATATCACTGTGCACAACATTTCAATAAGAAATGAAAAATAGAAAGGGAGGAGGGACAGTCCTGACAGTAATAGATCACATTAGGGTAATAGTAAGGGAGGAATCTTAGCTTAGAGGATCAAGAAGGAGACTCAACTGTATGGAGACTAAGAATAACAAAGTTTCCAAAAGCACTAGTGCAAATAGTTTATCGGTATATGACAGTAATTTTGCTATTGGACAGAGCATAAGTGAGAAATAATAGGAGCTTGTAAGGAAAAAATGAAATGAAATAACTTTGAGGACTTTAATCTTTATAAAGATTGGATAAATCAAATTGCAAAGGCACCCTTAAAAATGCCCTCAGTTGCAGATTCATAGCTAACATTAGACTAAAGGCAAAATACTTTGGATGTTGGAAGTCTGAATTAAACACAGAGTATGCTGTAAAAACTCAGCAGGTCTGGCATCTGAGGAAAAAGAAACACAGTAAACAGTTTGAGTCCAGGATGATTTCTTCAGAAAACTTATAAAACCTATATAAAAAAAGGACAAACCTTCTCAATGTCAAGGTTAAGAGGGACTTGTGTGTACTTACACAAAGAACACATGCATACACAGTAAGCAATTATGAATGTAGCCTTTATTGCAATGGACTGGTCGACAAGAAGAAGGAAGTCCTGCTATAATTGTACAGAACCTTAGTGACACCTGGAGTATTTTGTGCACAATTTTGATCACCACATTTAAGCAAGGACATACCTGCATTGGAGAGAGCATAGAGAAGGTAGACTGGATTGGTTCCTGGAATTAGAGGATCAATTACAATGAAACATATAAAGATTCTGAACCAGCTCGCAGGAAAAGATATTGAGAGGCTGATTCTGCTGGCTGGGAAATCAGAAACATTAGGGGACAGACGTAATCTGAATCTAAATAAGACGTAATCTTATTTAAGATTCAGGTGAGGAAAAATATCCTAATTGAAGGGTTGTGAATATTTGGAATTCTCTACACCAGACAATTGTGAATGCTCCATCATTAAATATCCTTAGAGCCTAGATAAATAGGTTTTGTTCCCTCAGGGACCAAATCATGTAAAGAACTGGCAGGAGACGTTGGGCTGAGGCAGAAGATCAGTCAGGATCATATTGAATGGCAAATCAGGCTCAAAGGGCCATGTATTCTATCTCTGCTCATATTCTTTAATATTCTTATATTCCCTCAGTCAGAAGATTATGGATCCAAGTCCTATCACAAACCTGAAGACAATAAGTCCTGATTTTAATTGTCTGTACATGAATGGTGTTTGAGGGAGTTCGAATTTATGCTGGCACTTTAGTCCAGCATTAAGGGAAAATTAAGGGATTATCATCATTAGGACCAAATACAGAGGAACCTCAATTATCCAAAGGACACGGGCAGGGAGAATTTTATTTGATTAATTGAATGCCAGATAACATAGTTAGCCAAACATCAGGACCTTGCGATCTTGTTTGGATAATCCGAAATTCGGTTAATCGAATGCCGGATAATCGAGGTTCCTCTGTATTTAACCAGGGTCTATCTGCTAGCTGAGGTGGTGAGAAGTAGTGTAGATAGGTTCACTTGTGACATTCAGGGTAATTATTTAGATAGAAATGGTTTGCAGGGATATGGGGAACAGGCAGAAGATTAACACCAAGTAATGGGTCTGGACTACTGGCTGTCTGTCTGCTGGCCTGCTCTTGCTTTCCACCAGAAATGGCCAAGCAGTTGCTCAGTAGCATTCAACCAAATCCTGGCCATAAAAATCTGCCAGATGTCCAGGGAAGATTACTGCCCTCTCTCACAAGAAGTTAAACATTGCTTCATATACAAGGTGTTCACAAGATCGATTCAAAGCAGATCAGAGCAACAATTTGTTTTTAAAAATACACTGACAACATGTATATCAAAAGCTTAAATTCGCCATTTGGAAAGTCTAAACCATAAAGGGAAAGTGAAACAGAATACATTGCTGAGAATGCAAAGGAACTTAATGAAACAAGTATGACATCAGAAAACATAAATGTGTGGCATTAGGCAGCAAAAAATTAAATCCAATATGGTCTAACCTTTTTAACAATGCTCTCTGGTGGTACATCCCTCCTTCCCAGTGCATATGTGCTCCATTGACTGGTGGGAGATATATCCTCCAGTTCACTGTCATGCACATTGCTCTGTTGTGATGGAGTCTGAAGATAGAATATCAACACATTAATGATTGGTGCGAGATACCTGCGTAATTCAACAATAAACAACATTAATAGTTGTGAATTTCCCCAATATGTAAAAGCATTGATGTGGAATTCAGCACTTTGAATCAGAGAGGCCTAAGGTATAACTCCCGAATTGTTTATTTGACCATCACCCTGAGCCGCAGTGTATTCGTAACTAGTTTCAGATGATGGGGATAAATTAAATGAAAAAAAAATCAACCAGAGAAGCAATTTCTTGCTTCAAGTCACTTCTCTAAAAAAAGGGGATGTGGAATGCATATGACAGAGATCTGTCTAATACCCTGTTTGCATTCGCCATCTAGGCTAATACATGGATAGAGTGAATACAGAATAAAAGCATTTTTAAAAATTATAACAGAAAATATCCTGCATTCTGTGTAGTAATAGAATCCAATAAGCTTGCAAGCATCCTTATAACAATTCTGTAATATTAAACCTGGTGCACAGACAGATAATAGCAGATTATAATGTGGCTGCATAAGCCTTACTAATGTTGGAATAAAAAATGCAAGGTAAAAAAGCTGAAAGGTTAGCAAAGTACAACTATATTTTGTTAATGTTTCTAAGTTAAAATGTTATAATTATATTTTAAAAGCAAAGGAGTGTGATTGAAACAGACAGAGATACTGCATGCTGCATGCTGAGTCTAAACCATCTCACAGCATGCACTATCACTTTTTTTTAACACCTATCTAATCTATTTATATGCTGAATTTGCAACAGCACCAATTACACTGTATCAGCAAGTGAGAAGACATATATATTGTACTAAAGCTCTCCTTTTTATTCAGATAAAATCAGGTAGGACACATTATTTGCCAATTCTAATTTTCTACCGCAAGCCAAAGAGTGGTGTTGCTTGGTTGCCACTGGAGTTGCTAGATTGGAGAAAAGCCCAGTAAAAGGATACCTCAGGCTTTCCCTTGGGATGACCAAGGAACACTTCTGCACCTTCGAGCCCACATGCAAGCTTAAAATAAATCTTAAAAACTTATTTTACTGTGCCTTTTCTGAGCCATTATGCAGATCTGGCAGTTTTAGTTGCACAGGGAAGCTACTATTTCTCCCCAACTCAGACCTCAGGTAAAAATAGTAGTTCAGTCCCAATGGCATAATTGGGGAGTTAATGGAACCTTGCCTTTGAGCTTATATATCATAGTTCAGCATATGGAGGCATCTAGCTTCAAATTGTGTGAGGGCTTTGAACAGACCAGGGACATCATTCTGTCTTATATGAAGGAAAAGGTCACATCGAATATGACAATGATACCAACACGATAAAGCCTTTGTTGACTGCTCAGATAATTTTGATGGCTATTTGCGTAATGTGATGGGAACTCAGATGAATACTAACTTGCCGGTGGCTACCAATGTTGTCAGGGGTTTCCAGAATGTTATGTCATTCCTACATTCTGTATCAATGCAGAATCATAAGAGTGCTGAAGGGCACTTACATTGGAGACCACATCCATCTGCAGCAGGGCAATAATTAATACTTGGTCCATTAGATGTCCAGCAAATATATGCTTAATCTCTCATTAGGGAGTCAGGTGATATGAAGACCTCCTCCAGAATAATGAGGTGAGCAGCAACAATGTATGACCAACTAGTGCACTAACAACATTCTCTGCTCATGGTATAAATATAGACAATATTGCTTTAAACTGTGCTTTCACAACTTGAAGATGAGTAGTAATACCAACAGTTTCTTGCTGTTCTACAGCTTTATTCTAGTAGCCAGAATGTTCTTGTTATAAATACTCATTTTCTCATATTCAGATCCTATTTTCTATCAGCTGTTTATCCACACCTTAGTATTTTTTTGTCACCTATAGATAAGACATTTACCTTCAATATGGTCAAATGAACTATAAAAAGCAGCCATCTTGATAAACAGATATTCATGTCCAGTGTCTCACTTCAAGTTAATTCATCATATTGACTGTTTAATCCAGATCTTACATGCTCAGTCTGTTGAGAACCTAAATATCAAATAGATTTAGGCCAAAGCACTACTTAACTGAAACATTTTATTTTTTGCTGCAAATCTATGGCATTTTTGCTCTTGGATCCTGGACATTGGGAAATTAATTGTTTACAGTTGGAATACTGTTGTAACGCTGACTGTTCTAATAGTGGGACCGGAACCACAACAGGCTTCCATTTTTGGTGGGACACCTGGTTATGTGCACTCACTTCATGGCCAACTAATTACATGTCCATGTTTAGGGGTGCCTGACCAATTGTGATGGTCAAGAAGTTGATGACTCTGTCATTATCTCACGGGATGCATAGTTCAGTCACCATATTTAACAGGGATCCTCGGACATTCTTTTACTAAAATCCAACAGCAGTTCTCTGGTCACGTGAGTGGATGCCAAAAATTTCTCACCATCAGCACTCCCTCCTCTCTCACTCACTGCTGCTATGAACTACTCACCTGTCTCTCCACAAACCTGTCTCTCCACAAACACTGCCTACCCCTGCAGTTCAACTGTTGCTTCTCCCTCACTCACTTTTGACTATTCCTTCCATCAGTTTCAAACCTCACTCAAACAACCTTGAACTGCCCTCCATTACCCTTAGTTCTCAGGATCTCATCAGTAATCTTCCATTTCTCACACTGGACCTCCTCATAATCTTGGTCAAGTGTGCCCCTTGCACTATCACCACTCAACCTCAATGCATGAATGTTCTATCTCCATGGTTGAACAAAGCTTCCCATGAAAGAAAATCAGCATCTACTCAGGCTAAATCCATCCGGAAGACCACTTCACTAGTTGCATGCCACTTTCAACCACTCTTGAATCAGAGGCACATGTTTCTCGTTTGCTGTAAAGCTAATTACAAAAGCAGCATCTAATTTGGTGAAATGCTGTTTTAATGGCTCTGTAGCATGCTAATACATTACAATTAGAACCATGCTGCTGGCTGTACCTTAATTCCTTATTTTCAACCCTCCATCAGGAAGCTGACATTTCATCTTCCCCACGATTAAGTGTGCCAGCTTGTCTCATTTCCTATTGCTGATAGCAACACAAGGTTCAACCAATTTCCTGAACACTGAGGCAAAGCTGATTGGGCAGATGTTATATTATAATATTAATTATATTGTATATAATAGTGTATTAGAATATTAATGTAATTGAACACAGACCAAAGTATTCTTTGTTGAGTCTCTAATTGATACTCATTTACTGTACAAGGTTGAACAATATTGCCAATTAGGAGATAATAGAAATGAGTTCCTTGTGTTTTTAATGACTGCTTTCAATAGTGGTACAATTCCTGTACAATTCAATAACGCTAGGTTCCATCTAAATCAGCACATGACAAAAAGCTCTGCTGGTGTCTACCACCAGCGACAGGACATGATTGCTGCCTGAGAATATGGTACTTGAATGCAATGAGTGATGAACACAGAAAATCACTTCATCACAATGTTAAATTGCTGTTGTGATAACAATATTTTTATTATTACAGTGCTATTGGTCATTAATGTTTTAAATATCTTTGATTCAAAATAAAATTGAATTGTTTTGTATGGACACATGATTTTCTATAAAACCCACCCAGAAACAAACCCACATGACCTGGTTGGCCTGAGGCCCAGATGAAAATCTATTGAAACTAAGGTGCAAGCTTTAACACTTGAACACAAAAGAGGAGGCTCATCCACCTATGTATATACACTCAGATTTCAGAGTCAATCAGACAGTGATTTAGAGGACAAGGCCTAGATAGGTGCTGCTTTGACAGCGAGGAAGAAATTGATTGTTTTTGTGTTAACTACTAAGCATAAATTAAAGACAAATTCCCTGTTTGAAGGGCACAGACTTACAAACAGTTTAAGACCAAGTTAAAAATCACACGACACCAGGTGTGACAACCACCTGATGAAAGCTAGTGTCCTTCCAATTAAACCCGTTGGACTATAACCTGGTGTTGTGTGATTTTTAACTTTGTACACCCCAGTCCAACACCGGCATCTCCAAATCAGTTTAAGAACAAGTGCCAGAAGTCCATTGCTGCTGGAAGTCCATTCAACTATGCTTAGAGTATTGAGTGAAGGAACTTCGTTGAAAAGAACATTGGAGGTTCACCATCTGGGAAGAGAACCTGTTCAGGTTAGGAGAACACTCTGGATATAATGTGCAAGTGTGAGGTGGTTTCCGATTGTGTTAAAAAATTTAATTGGAAATATCATTTCTGTATTTACATTTTAGACACCTAAGAAGCAATGTTTTGTCAATATTGATTTTAGATATTTTCTACCAAAGAACACAAAATTTCTTTGTATTGGTCAACAGAAAATTCATATCTCATTTTAAAATCTATTGGTCCCACAAATATATTGTTAAGAATATAAAAAAACTACTAACTACACATTGATATCCAGTGACTGAAAGTAAAAAAGTGATAACATAAAACTAGCTGCTGTTGTCTGAAGGTCAAACATTCACCAATTTCAAAATAAAGAAGAATTAATAAATGGTTTATGGAATCACAAGAAATTGAAATGTGGAAATAAACGTTTGTATCAGAGCAGTTAGTCATGCTTTTTTATGCATTAAAAGCAGTAACCCTTATCCTAATTATTTATCTCATTCCCATATCCCTTCATCTCCTTTTCTTCAAATTCATTCTTAAAAATTGGAATATAACCTCTGCCAATGAATGCCATAATCTTCCTTATCTCTCCTGCTATTGTTGTAAACCTATTAAATTTAATCCTTGATCTGTGTCCACTCATTCCAAAACCATAGATGACTGATAACAGTCAGTTTCTATATAATGCATCTTATTTCTCCATAATTTTAATCTTTATGAAATCATCTCAAAATCTCCTCAGTTTGAATGACAACAGAGGAGAAGCAGTAGACCATTCATTCCCTTGAGTCTGTTCCACCATTCAATTAGATAATGCATGATCTGTATGTTGACTCAATTTACACATCTTGGCTCTGTAATGCCCAAAGCTAATGAAAACCTAGCAATCTCAGGTTTCAAAATTTTATTGAGCTGGGTGTTAGTGTTCCTGATATCCACCATCCCTGGTGTAACGAAGTTTGTATTGCCATTACCCTGAACAGATTATCTCTAATTTAAAGAAAATGCCACCTTGTTCCAAATTTGCCTACAGTTCCTCTCTAACTAACTTATTAAATCCATTAATCATTTTAAACATTTAAATTAGGCAACATCTAAATCTTCCATATCGTATGTAATATAATAAAACTTGTATAGGGTTTTAACCCCAAAAAGGAGCAAGCATTGAGATGTGAGACTTAAAGAATGAAAATGTATCTAACCTTTGCTGTTTATCCAGAGGTAGGACTGGTTATGGGGCGGATTAGCTGGTGGATTTAAAGGTCTGTTAAAACCTATTATTAGGAAAATGAGCACCTGAAGGTGTGGGGAATACCAATACTGGGAAGTTGCCTCTGGACACCACACCTAGGGAGGGACCAGTGCTCCAGGTAGGAGTCTCTGTCATCTTAGTTACATCTGTGGTTGCAGGCCACTCCTGTGGAGAGGTCTATATTTTGTTACTATCTGAACAAATTGGAGACCAAGTGTCTCTATCTTGAGGCAGCATACTGTGTTTTCAGGATTCAAGGGTCTTCTTTCATTTCTCCAGCTTCAAGTGTTCGGACATCACCCTTACTGGAACGGCAAACCAGTCCTCTGACCAGTAATTGGTCAATTTATGGAAAATTACTAATAGTGATTTTTCCTGAAATATTTGGCCCAAACAGTGCCATCCTCAAATCCATGTGAAAATTTCTGCTATACCCATTTTAAGTTCAAAATGGGTAAACTTAAACATTTGCCAAATAGACCACATACATAAGTTCCTGGCTCTTTCTTCTATCTCCTAATTAATTCTTTATCCACGGCAGAATATTATTGTTAATTGTCTTTTTTGTTTACAGTCCCTTATTAGGAACTTTGTGAATATTTTCTAGAATTTATTTAAATAACATCCTGCAGCACTTCTTCACCTATCAAACTAATTACTTCCTCAAAATGTTCAGTTCATTAAACATGAGTTAACCTTGATAAATCAATGCTGGTCTCTCTGTTCAGGATGTGTAAAGTGCTCACTCTCTGTACCCTTAATAACATATGAGTATATGGCTTGCAACTGACATTAGACGAATAGACTTGTAATTTTTTACTCAGTTATCCTCTTTGTATCTTCTTAAATCATGAAATAAAGGAACAGGAGTCAGCCATTCAGCCCCATTGAAACTGTCTGACTATTCAATATGATCATGGCTGATCAAACATTTCATTGCCATTTACCCACCTTCTAACTTTGTATGCCACTGGAAATCAGAAGTCTATCAACCTCAAACCTAAAATGTTCAAAATCTGAGCTTCCACAACCTCGATGATAGAGAATTTCAAAGATTCAGAACCCTCTGAGTAAAAACATTTTGCCTTGTTTCAGACTTATGTGACATCTCCCTTAAATTTAAAATTGTGCTCCCTGGTTCTAGACACATTTATCAAGGGAAACATCTGTCCTGCATATACCCCATTATCCATTTATGTATTTGTAAATTTTAATGAGATCACCTCTCATTGTTCAAAACTCTAAAAAATGCAGACTCAATCTCTCTTCATTGGATAGTCCGTCATTGCTCTTGAACCTTTATTGCACTGCCTCTATGACAATAATATCTTTCATGAGATAAGGAGACTAAAACTGCACACAATTCTCCAAGTGTGGTCTAACCAAGTTTCACTATTCTTGGACTCAAATCCTCTTGCAATGAATGTTAACATTTCAATAACTGTCCAAATAGCATGCTGCATCTGCTAGTTAGCCTTAAGTGACCTTGTAGTATCCAAGGAGTCACAGCCTGCCAATGCAAGAATAGCCCATTTATTCCTACTCATTGTTTTTGGTTGCTTGCTAAGCATTAAACCATGCCAGTACATTACATCCCATTCCATGTGATTTAATTTTTCTAACCTGCCTCCTGAAGGCAGCTTTTTCAAAAGCCTTCTGAAAATCTAAGTATATAATGTCCATGAGCACTGCTTTATCAATATTGGGTAGCATCTTAAAAAAAAACAAATTTGTGAAATGCAATTTCCATTCACAAATTCATGCTATGCCCAATCAAATTATTAAAAACCAGGTGACTATATATCCCACACTTTATAGTGGATTATAGCATTTTCCCTACAACTGACATGAGGCTAACAGGTAGCTTCTCGTTTTCTTTCTTGCTCCTTTCTTAAACAGTGAGGTGACACTCACTACATTCTATACCGCAGGAATCATTTTAGAATATATATAACTTCGGAAAATAAACACCAATGCATTAGCTATCTATTTAACACCTTGGGATATAAATCACCAGATCCTGGTATTTATCAACCTTCAGTCCCTTTAATTTCTCCAGTACAATCTTCTTATTAATTTCTAATATCTTTCAATTTCTCATTCTCCATCACCACTTGGAGAATGAGAGATTCCTTTTATCTTCCTCTGAAAAAACAGACATAAAGTAATTATTTTAGCTTCTCTGCTATTTCTCTACCAAAATCATAAATTCTCTTGGGTCTGTCTCTAATAGGCCCACATTTATTCTAACCAAACATTTTATTTTTACATATTATCAAAGCTTTTACAGTCCATTTTATGGGTTTTGCTCGATTGCAATCATAGTCTGTTCTGCCTTTCTTTCTCAGTTTGTTGTTCTCCTTTGTTGTATTCTATAACCTCATAACCATCAGAACTTTTACTACTTCTGAAAACTTTCTCAGCCTTTTCTTTTAATCTTATACAACTCTGAACTTCCTTTATTAGCCATGGCTGACTGACCTCTTGAGTTTTTGCACCTTGATGGAATGTATAATTGGTGTAAGCCATATCATAGTTCTTTAAAGACTATCCATTGCTAATGCAGAGTTATGCCTTATAATGTATTTTCCCAATCCACCTCAGCCAGTTTGTGCCTTGTGCCTTCAAAATTTCCTTTATTAAAATTTAACGCCCGATATTCAGAATGAATTACCTCCCTTTCAAACATGATATAAAATTCTACCGCAGAGCGTCGAGTGATAGAGTTGTACAGCACAAAAACAAACCTTACAGTCCAATTCGTCCATGCAGACCAGATATCCAAACTTAATCCAGTCCCATTTGTCACATTTGGCCCATATCCCTCTAAATCCTTCCTATTCATGTATCCATCCAGGTGCCTTTTAAATATTGTAATTGTATCAGCCTCCACCACTTCCTTTGGCAGCTTGTTCCATACACACACCACCCTCTGCCTGAAAAAGTTGCCTCTTAGATCCCTATCGAATATTTCCCATCTCACCTTAAACCTATGCCCTCTAGTTTTGGATTCCCTTACTCTGGAAAAAGACCTTTGCTATACACCCTATCCATGCCCCTCATGATTTTATACATTTCTATAAGTCACCCCTCAGCCTCCGATGCTCCAGGAAAATTGTCCTGACCTGTTCAGCCTCTCCCTGTAGCTCAAATCCTCCAACCTTGGCAACAGCCTTGACAATCTTTTCTGAACCATTTCACAACATTGTTCCTACAGCAGGGAGATCAGAATTGAACACAATATTCCAAAAGTGGCCTAACCAATGTCCTGTACAGCCAAAACTTGACAACCCAACTTCTGTACTCAATGCACTGACCAATAAAAGCAAGCATACCAAAATGCCTTCTTCACAATCATATTGTGATCATTCACCCCAATGTTTGTAAATTAGCCCTTTTTCATTACATAATATTAGATCAAAAATAGCATGCCCTCAAGTTGGTTTAACATTCTGCTCTGTAAAACCATTCTAAACAAATTCCAGAGAGTCATCTCCCACAGTTTTGGTGCTCAATTTGCTTATCCAGTTGATATACAGATTGAAGTCACCCATGATAACAGTGTTGCCCACATTACATGCTTTTCTCATTCTCCACACTGCCACACTATTTGGTGGTGTATAAATAACTAATGTCTGCCCATTTCTGTTTCTTAGTTCCACCCATATTCCATACACTATTCTTTTAATCTGAGACCGTCCCTTATATATGTACTGATCATATCCGTTACTACCAGCACAACTTCAGGTCCTGTTCCCTCTTGTCTGGCTTTCCTAAATGTTGAATATTCTTGAATGTTCAACCCCCAGTCCTGGTCACCATACAGCCATGTTTCTGTAATGGCAATGAGATCATACCATGTATTTCTATTTCTTGCCTTTAGATCATCTACCTTGATGTGAATGTTGGTGAATTCAAGTAGAGTTCCCTTAACTTTGTCTTTTTAACATCATTCCATTTTCAAACCTTACTTAATGCTTGGATTTGTTTCTCTTGTTTCCTCACCTCCCTTGCATCTTTTCAACTTCCTGTTATCTACTTTACTTCCTTCTAATTTGGGTTACCCCTCAGATTCCCATCCCATCCCCTGACAACCCACCCCAATACCACTAGTAAATCTCACTCCAAGTCCCAGCCTCATAAGGTGTAACTAGTCCGGCTTGTATAACTTTCACCTGCCACAGAATCAGTCCCAATTCCTCAGGAGTCTGATGCCCTCTCTCCTACACCAACCACATATTCAATTGATCAATATTACTGTTCTTCTGCTCACTAGCATGTGACATTGGGACTAATGAGATTATTGCTCTTGAGGTCCTGCTTTTCAATTTCCTTCCTAACTGCTGCTCATCTGCCTTTAGGATCTCATCCCTCTTCCTACCTATGTCGTCGGTACCAATGTGGACAATGACTTGTAGATGATCTCCCTCCTCCAGAAGGATGTCCTGCAGCTACTCCATGACATCCTTGTCCCTGGCACCAGGAGAGCAAGACACAATCCTAGACTCATGTTTCCTGCCACAGAAACACTGTGTAAGTCAATCTAAAAAACAAGCTATTTACATCACTATAATTTATAACAATTATAAAGAAATTGAGTGCTTGAATCAAAGCAATTTATGTTTATAGATCAATGGAGAAAATGGTTTTTCAATAATCTTTTCATTTTAGAATTTAACAGCTGTCACAATGAGGTTGAATCTTCTTCTTCTGGAGGTGGCGATCTTGGCGACACTTAGGGATGGAACTTAATTAGGCAGGGCGGTGCTGTACTGAATCCCCACCACATTCCTGCCTCGACACGAACTATGGTCTGGGTGAAAAAGCAATGATTGACATATCCACCCAAAAGTGGACAATATGATAAGGGGCATGTCGCCACGCTGTGTTCACAATGACTGCTATGCAGAGGCTTGTCATCTTTCAGGAGTGGCCTTTCTCAATTAAAGGCTGTCAGTGTCTCATAAAAGGACTAGATATCAGACAGGTGGGTGCCATTGACACCTATCCCCTGTTTTTGACCTCCTTGTTCTATCTCCCTACAACCTTAACCTGAGAACATTCCCATTCACACAATTTACCCTTGTCCTTGGTTCTTCATGATACTAGGAATCCGGAGTGCTTTTGTGCAAGTAACCAAGGCCTCCTGCGTGGTGCTGCTGAAAAAAGGGCTCTGACCGGCTGGCAAATCTCACTGGGCTGAAAGACAATCCCCTGTGATCTTGATTCCAGGGGAAGGCCTGCCTGTGGCCTCACCACTGCCTAATCATTATGTGTTTCACTAGGCCCTCCCAAAAAGATCTCTCTCACCGGCTCTCTCACTGGCCGCCCAATTGACAGGGGAGGCTCAACATGATTCCAACTATAATAATATTTTGTTTTGCCATGTTCTTTCTTTTGATACCTATTTTGGTGAGTTGTGCAGCTCCTTTAGGAACTAAAGTAATATACAGCAACAAAAAGTTCTGAAACGTCTTCCCATCCACAAAAATTCGTTGACGACATTTTGTTGTATCTGTTTCTTTGTCCTTAGGTTACCTTCCAAGACAGACTCAGAATTTCAGATTTTTGATGGCCTCAAATGAAAGCGTGCTGTTTCAAGCAAGTAATATGTCTAGTCCAGTAGCATGTGGAAAACTAAGGAATGAAGATTCATGATCAACCTGATCAGACTTAATACCACTGAAAAAATAGAATGGGAAATCTATATTTTTAGTCAACCTGTTCAGACCTGTTAGGACATTTTCAGGAGGGACTTGAACCCAGATTTTCTGGTCCAAAAGTAAGGACACCACGATTATGTCACAGGAGCTCTACTACCGAAGAAGCTTACAGTAAAATAAGTCTGGAAATGGGAACACAGAGTTTCATTTATCTGGTGTGTATATCCTTGCAAGTTCCTCACAAACATCTTGTTGAATTTTAAGGGTCATGACTAGATGGTATAAACGTAACAGTTGCTACACTTACTGCATTTCAATGAAATTAATTACAAAACACTAATAGAGATAGAACATAGAACATTATAGCACAGTACAGGCCCTTCAGCCCTCGATTTTGCACCAACCTGTGAAATTAATCTGATGCCATTCTATCCTACACCGTTCCATTATTATCCATATGTATGTCCAATGCCCATTTAAATGCCCATAACATCGGCGAGTCTACTACTGTTACATGCAGGCCGTTCCACATCCCTACTACTCTCTGAGGAAGAAACTACCCCAATATCTGTGCTAAATCTATCACCCCTCAATTTAAACCTATGTCCCCTAGTGTAAGCCTTCACCATCCAAGGAAAAAGGCTCTCACTGATCACCCTATCTAACCCTCTGATTATCTTATATGTCTCGATTGAGTCACCTCTCAACCTTCTTCTCTCCAACAAAAACAGCCTCAGTTCCCTCAGCTTGTCCTCGTAAGACCTTCCCTTCCATACCAGGCAACATCCTAGTAAAACTCCTCTGAACCCTTTTCACAGCTTCCACATCCTTCCTATAATGTGGCGACCAGAACTGCACGCAATATGCCTGGTGCAGCCTTACCAGTGTCTTGTACAGCCGAAGCATGTCCTTATGGCACTGAAACTTAATCCCCCTATCAATAAACGGCATATGCCTTCTCAACAACCCTATCAACCTGGGTGGCAACTTGCAGGGATTTATGCACCTGGAAACAAAGCTCTCTCTGTTCATCTGCACTGCAAATAATTTTGCCATTAGTCCAATACTCTGCATTCCTGTTATTTCTTCTGAAGTGAACAACCTCATACTTTTCCTCATTAAATTCCATTTGTAGTTTCCATTTCCATGAAAGTAATTTGGTTAGTGTCAGTTCTTAAATTATTGTGAATTCCTGTGTTCAATGTGAAGATTCTAGTAAAGAGAACATTTTTGAATTACTGTAACCTGTGCCAACAGGAATTTCTTTCTTATTTACTTGTGAGATGCGGGCATTGCTGGCTGACAAGCATTTATTACCTGAAACTAGTTGCCTTTGGGAAGGACAAAGAACCTATCTCAGTAAAATCTAGTGCTATCTGCTAATGGATTAAACCTAAAAATGTGCCTTATCCCCTATTTAGAATAGCAACCCTGAATGTGTGGCTTGCATTTCCATTTTGTACACTGTCCTCTCAATGAAATTGCCAAAGCATTTTCAATTTGAGTCAATTGGTTTAGTGTAAAGGATGTACAATCAGTTCACTGATTTAAAAAGCCCTATTACCTAGCAGACTGAACACACTTTTATCCCATCAGTCTGAGGTAGATTTGAATCCTGGCTGCAAAGGTAGAGAGTCATCAAAATGATTTTGACTTGATAAGAGTAAACCTCTACACGGTGGCACAGTGGTTAGCACTGCTGCCTCACAGTGCTAGAGGCCCAGGTTTAATTCCCACCTCAGGCAACTGTCTGGAGTTTGCAAATTCTCCTTGTGTCTGTGCGGTTTTGCTCCGGTTTCCTCCCACAGTCCAAAAATGTGCAGGTTAGGTGAATTGGCCATGCTGAATTGCCCATAGTGTTAGGTGTAGGGGAATGGGTCTGGGTGGGTTGCTCTTTGGAGGGTCGGTGTGGACTTGTTGGCCCAAAGGGCCTGTTTTCACACTGTAAGTAATCTTAACTGTCCATTAAACACCATTCCTCCACCATCTACTACTAATCAGTGATTTCTTAAAAGGAGCAATGGGAATGTACTTTTAAATTGACCAATTAAAATGGAACTTGTTACATATCTCTCAGCAATTTCATGAGCCCAACATGCAATCAATTCAATGAATAGCCATGCTGTTGACCTTAGAGTGAACTGCTGAATAACCACTTGAAAATAAAGTGAAAAATCACTGTCTTAACCTGATGATTATTCATGGCAGTTACTGTTGATATTCTGAAAAGAATTCTGGCAGCTAGAAGAGAGGTAATTATTTTAATAATTGTTACTGTCTAGAAATGCACTGATGCAAAGCAACCTTTTTTTGCTGAATAGAATTATTTGAATTAAGAGGAAGTGAAGACACATTTTATTCATAGTCATAAAAAAAAGCAAACTTAACTGCATGCAACATCTCTGTTGGATGCGAAGCAGCACTTTTAAGGCTTGTCAGGCATACAACTGAAATACCAACACAATTCCTCACATTGATCATATGTCAAAAACAAATTCTCCTGGTGTGAAAATGCTTAGTGTGCCATGCACAAAGAAATAGCAGACACTTAACACTCATTTAAAAGGCATATATCCTGAAATTCTCAGAAGATCAGGCAGCATGTATGGACAGGGAAACAGAATTAATGCACTGAACTTTGCTGAGATCTTGATGCTGGGCTGAATTACTGGTCAGAGTACTTTGAAAGCAATTTTCAGGAGATGACAGATAATTAAAATGGTC
The DNA here is from genome assembly GCF_004010195.1 of Chiloscyllium plagiosum. Lineage (NCBI taxonomy): Eukaryota > Metazoa > Chordata > Chondrichthyes > Orectolobiformes > Hemiscylliidae > Chiloscyllium > Chiloscyllium plagiosum. The sequence continues at coordinate 54,047,854 of NC_057720.1, forward strand.
ATCTCCAGGAATCCTGTTCAATTAAGAACAAGTGAGGTTGGAGGCCATAATGCACTGAAAGATTGTAAATCCATTATCAGTGTTTGGAGCCACCAATGTGAGTAGGAGAAAGATAGAAGCTCCCCCAGCTTTTAATAATTTATAAATAGAAAGAGATCAAAGATTCTAGGCTGTCATTGTGGAGAAGAAATCTGTGGATTTCTTGCAACTGTGGCCACCAGGGTGGTGTTGTGGGTTTAAAAATGCTAGACAGAACATTGGTCATTGACCATGAGACTGTTGTCAGGCCATAGGCTTCTCCTTTTCTTTGGATCAATTTGACCTCATTGGGGTCACTGGTGCCAAACAGTTGACTAGAAACTTCCAGTTGGCATCTTCACACTGGCCTCAATAGGTCCATTAATTAGCTGAAATGGGTATATAATGTTTGTGGGCAAGTGCATGTCACCCCAGTCTTCCCCCACACACCCCACAACACATACCAAAGCAGCTCTTGCAAAATGGTTACAAATATGAATATGCCAGCAAACTGGCACGCCAGCCTTTGGGGAATTTGCTAGGCCAATTTTCCTTCAGCTTCACTTTATCACTTCTCGTCAATGTTTAGGGGTCAATCTTTTACCAGGTCATCAATCTGAATTGTTAATTGTATTTAATGTCCCAGATGTTGTCTGGTCTGCTGAATTTTTTAATGCTTTCTGTTTTTTTCAGATTTTCAACATCCCCTTTCTAACGCTTCAGCTAGCCAACATATCGTAAGATATTCTTATAAAGAACTAAGCCACATTATATCATAAAAATGCTCATTCTGCACAGCCATTCAGCACCTGACCTCATTACAGCCTTGGTCCAAATATGGACAACAATGTTGAACGAAAGAGGTGAAATGACATAAAGGCAGCATTTGACAGAGTGTGTTATCAAGCAGTCTAAGCAAAATTGAAGTCAGTGGGCTTCAGTGGAATATTTCCTGCTGCTTGGAGTTGGGCCTAGCACAAACGAAGATGGATGCGATTGTTGGAGGTCAGTCATCTTAGTCCCAGGACATTGTTTCAAGAGTTCTTCAGAATAGTATCCTAGACCCAACCATCTTCAGCTATTTTATCAATGATATTTCCTCCAACATAAAACCAAAAGTGGGAATGTATGCACAATGTTTAACCCCATTTGTAACTCATTAGGCAGTGAAACAGTCAATGTCCAAACAAAGCAAAACCTGAATAATAAAAGTGCCCAGTTAATAACCCTGCCATACAAGTATCAGGCAATGACCAACTCCAACAAGAGAGAATCCAATCATCTCTGCTTGATATTCTATGGCATTACCATCACTGAATCTCCCCACTGTCAACATCCTAAGGATTACCACGATTAGACATTGAACTAACAAACCTATAAGAACTGTGGCTACAAGAGTAACTCAATATCTGGAAATTCTGTGAAATCACCAGCCCACTTTCCCAAGCCTCTTCACCATTACAAGGTACAAGTCAGGTGTGTGGTAGAATATTCTCCACTTGCCTGGATAACTCCAAAAATGTTCGCAAAGCTTCATCCAAACCAACACAAATTAGCGTCCCATCTAACACCTTCACACTCATTTCACCACTGTCCCACGGACTACATATGTACTGAAGTAATTCACTAAGGCTGCATCACAAGCAACTACCTCTTCCAACTGGAAGGATGAGGGTGACATAAGTTCGTGAATAGCTCTGTCTGTAAGTTACCCTACAAACTACCGAGCATCCTGACTTAGAACTATGTTGTTGTTCCTGGATCATATTTCTGGAATTCCCTTCCTAACGGAAATGGATGTATCTGCACTTGCAGCAGTTCAAGGTGGCCACTCACTTTCTCTTCCCCAGGGCAATAGGGATGGGCAATAAGTGTATGCTTACCCAGTGCCATCTCCATTCATGAAAAAATTAAGAATAATTGCTGGAAAAATACTACACCAACTGGTTTGTCAATCAGCAGAGTTTTATTTACAGTGTCATTGATATCTGCAGCCTTCTGTTTCCACTTCAGAGGGAATTAAATAATTTCAAATTCTGTCAGTTGAACAGAACTTATTCACGCTACAAGAGGTTTCCTTCTATTCCATCAACTCATGAATCCACAGTGAGAATCAAGGCCCTTTCCACAGACAAAACATGATCTGTTTAAAATGCAGAATAGAGGAACCCTGCTGAGTCCTATGTGAACCATGCTGTGCACCACTTTGCTGATGAATAAATGGATGACTGGAATATGGGTGGGACTTAAGTATCTGGATCCTGCGAGCCATTTTTGGCGATCTTTGGAATTATTCTGACTTATCAAATGATCAGGGCTTGATATTTGCTGAGTTAACTGACATCAGTTAGAGGGATAATGTGGGCATTTCAGATGGAATGTATGAATGATATATCATCAACCTTCCAAATTCTGATTAGTGTACAGAATCTTTGCTGGGAATATTTGCAAATGTTAAATCATAACAGGATTGGGCACCACTGTGATACTTCTGTCATTAATGACTAGATAATATGATTATAGAGGTAAAAATGCCTTCAGGCTTTTGCCAATATCCTGCTGTAACTATAAGATCACTGACATCTCCTTTAAAATGATGACATCGAGTTCTGTTCAGGCTCCACCTTTTACATGAATTTCCAATTTGCCTCCTCAGTCTGCCTTCACATGGTAAATTATGTTATACTGTACTTAGTGGAGACTAAATTAAGACTAACAACATCTGTGAAGGACAATATTCCAGGTAAAGTGAGGCATACCAACTTTCACAAAGGCCAAAGGTGCTAGCTGATCCTGTAAAGAAATCCACAAGTTTTTTTTAAACTCAACATTAACACCGATTAGACATAGGAATAGAAGTGGGCCATTCAACCCAATGAATCCGCTCTGCCAATCAATAAGATCATGGCTTATCTGCTAATCCTCAAGTCAACTTTCCTGCCTTTACCCAAAATCCTTGGTTCCTTTATTGACTAAAAATCTGTCTATCTCAACCCTTAATATACTTAATGTCTCAGTTTGTACAGTTCTCTCCGGTAAAGAATTCCACAGATTCACTACCCTCAGAAATTCTTCCTTATCTCTGGGTAAACTGGGTAAACCCGAACTCTGAGATTATGCTCTCTGGTCCTAGACTTCCCACAAGGGGAAGCAAACCTTTGGCATCTCCCTGTTAAATTTCCTAAGAATCTTGTATGTCTCAACAAGGACACCTCTCATACTTCTAACTCTAATGAGCACAGGCTCAACCTACTCAAACTCTCCTCATTGGACAATCCCTCTGTATCTGAAATTAGCGAAGTCTGGATTTCCTCCATTGTCAGTGTACCTTTCCTCAGATAAGGGAACTAAATTTGCTTACAGTACCCCAAGTCTAACAAACACCTGGTATATTTTTAGCAAGACTTCCCACTTTTTGTATTCCATTCCCATTAAAATAAAGGTCAACATTCCATTTACCTTTCCTATTAACTGCTGAATTAGCTTTGTGATTTAAATGTAAGGGTTCTGAAATCTCTATGCAACAGTCTTTCTCCATTTAAATTATACCCAGCTCCTCTATTTTTTCCTGTGAAAGTGCATACCTGTACATTTTACCACAATATATTCATCTCTAGTGATCGCTCACTCACTTAATCTATATCCTCTGTCGGGATATCCATCCTCAACACCTCCTTCCCATCTATTTTGAAGAGTTATACAGAACTTGAAAAGTTAACTTTATCTCTCTCTCTCTCTCTATATATATATATATATATAAAATGTTGCCAACCTACTCAGTTTCTCCAGAATGTTCTGTGTTTATTTCAAATTTCCTAAATCTAAAGTCAGCTCCTGTTGCAAATGTGGGACCTGCATGTATGCAAGAAGTATCTCCAGCTGCAGCTCCCAGAAGTCCAAGTTTTGAAGTTGCAGTGGCATCTGGGGACACTATAGAACATTTGTGAAGTGAAGAGTATCATGAATAGCATACTCCGCTGACTCAGACTCCAAAGGCAGGAAGAGAATGGGTAATCACCAGATAGACCAGGAAAGCTAACCAGGCAGTGCAGGAATCTCCTGTGGCTATTGCTCTGCAAAACAGATTTACCATTTTGGATGCTGTTGAGGGTAATGCCCTCTCAGGGGATAACAGCAGCACCCAAATTCATCATATCTTGCTGCAGAGGGAGGGAGAAATAGGCATAGAAAGGTTATAATTATAGGAAACTCTGTCATAAGGGGAATGGATTGCTGTTTCTGTGGCCACAAACGAGAATCCAGGATGGTGTGTTGCCCCCCTAGTGCCAGAGTCCAGGACATCTCAGAGCGGTTGCAGGACATTCTAGATGGGGTGGGCGAACAGCTAGTAGTTGTAGTACACATTGGTACATAGGTTAAAAAAAGGAATGAGGTCCTAAGAGCAGAATATGGAGAACTAATAAGAAAGTTGAAATGTAGGATCTCAAAGATAGCTATGTCAGGATTACTACCACTGCCATGAGCTAGATTGAGTAGAAACAGCAGGATAAATAGAATGAAGATGTGGCTGAAAAGATGGCGTGAGGAGGAGAGTTTCAGACTTGTGGGGCATTGGGACAATTTCTGAGGGAGATGGGACTTGTACAAACTGTATGGCTTACAGCTGGGCAGAACTGGGACTGGTCCTTTTTGAGGGGAAAGGGGAGTGGTCGTCACTTGGTAGAATGGTTGGGGAGAGTTTATAAAAGGTGATGGGGATGAGAAGCAGAGGAGTAAGGCAGTAGGTGCAGAAATTGAGGGAGAGGTAGAAACCAACACAAACATAACAAAGAATAAGAATAGGCAAGGAAATGCTGTTGAAAAGAGAATGGGAGGTGGTGTTCTGAATGCATGTGTTTCAAAGCAACAAGTATAATAGGCAAGGTAGATGAACTTACAGCTTTGGTTTGTACTTGGACCTATGCAATTATTATGATTACAGAGACATGGTTTAAAGAGGGAAGGAGTGGCAGCTGAATATCCCAAGATTTGGGTGTTTCAGGCATGATAGAAGGGAATGTAAAAGGAGGGTGAGATGCATTACTAGTAAAGGAGTATCGCACACCTGTACTGAGGGAGGATACATCAGAGGACTCATGCAGAAAGTCAATATGGGTAGAACTCAGGAATAGGAGAGGTGAAATCACAGTGTTGGAGGTATACTACAGGCCTCCCAATAGCTAGCAGAAGATAGAGGAGACAATATGTAGACAGATTTTGGAAAGATGTAAAAACTGAAGGGTTGTTGTCATGGATAATTTTAATTTTCCTAATATTGATTGACACTCTGTGCTAGAGGCTTGGATGGGTCAGAATTTGTAAGGATCATTCAGGACACAGTATGACAGTATGTAAATAGTCCAACCAAGGAAAGGGTTATATTGGACCTGGGAGTAGTGACATTAATACCATGAGTTTTAAGATACTCATGGATAGGGATAACAGCAAGCCTCGGGTGAAGGTGTTAAATTAAGGGAAGGTGAACTACAATAATATTTGGCAGGAACAAGAGAATTTTGATTAGTGGCGGCTGTTTGAAGGTAAATTCACATTGGACATGTGAGAGTATTTCAAGCTGCAGTTGATAAGAGTTCAGGAGTAGCACATTCCTGCAGGGATGAAGGATAGGTATGGAAAGTTACATGAACCTTGGATGACGAGGGATGTTATGACCTTGGCCAAAAAGAAAGAGGAAGCATATATAGAACATAGAACATTACAGCGCAGTACAGGCCCTTCAGCCCTCAATGTTGCGCTGACCAGTCATACCAATCTGAAGCCCATCTAACCTACACTATTCCATGTACGTCCATATGCTTGTCTAATGACGACTTGAATGCACTTAAAGTTGGCGAATCTACTACTGTTGCAGGCAAGGCATTCCATACCCTTACTACTCTCTGAGTAAAGAAACTACCTCTGACATCTGTCTTATACCTATCACCCCTCAATTTAAAGATATGCCCCTTCATGCTGGCCGTCACCATACTTGGAAGGTCTAGGAAGATGAGAACTGAAAAAGCCCTTTGAAGTATATAACAAAGTAGGAAAACACTTAAACAGGGAATTAGAAGAGTTAAAAGGTGTCATGAAAAGTAATTAGCAAACACGATTAAGAAAAGTCCCAAGGCTTATTATACATATGTAAAAAGCAAGAGGGTAGCCACGGAAAGGGTTGGCCCACTGAGTGACAAAGGAGGAATCTGTTTGGAGCCATAAGAGGTAGGTAAGGTCCTATACAAATACTTTGTGTCGGTATTCACCAAAGAGAAGGAATTGGTGGAGGATCATTCAGTGAAGGGAGTGTCAAATTTCTAAGCCAAATTACTATTAAAAATGAAGAGATGTTGTATGTCTTAAGAAGTATTAAGGTAGATGAGTCTCCCGATCCTAGGTAAAAACAATGACAGCAGATGCTGCAAACCAGATTCTGGATTACAGTGGTGCTGGAAAAGCACAGCAGTTCAGGCAGCATCAGAGGCGCAGGAAAATCTACGTTTCGGGCAAAAGCCCTTCATCAGGAATCCCGATGGGATCTATCCCAGAATGGTGAGGGAGGCAAGAGAATAAATTGCAAGAGCATTGATAGAGATCTTTGCATCTTCTTTGGCCATAGGTGAGATCCCAGAGGACTGGAAAATAGTCAAAGTTGTCCCATTGTTTAAGAAGCATAGAAGGGATAATCTAGAACACTACAGGCCTGTGAGCCTCATGTCAGTGGTAAAGCAAGTATTGGAAAAGATTCTCAGGGACAAGATCTATAGATATTTCGAAGCAACTAGACTTATTAGCAAGAGACAACATGATTTTGTGCAGGGGAGGTCATGCCTCACTAACTTGATCAAGTTTTTTGAGGAGGTGACGAAGATGATTTATGAGGGAAAAGCGGTTGATGCTGTCTATATGGACTTCAAAAAGCCTTTGATAAGGTCCTTCATGGCAGACTGTTCAAAAGGTGAAATCACATGGTATCAGGGTGACCTGGCAAGATGGATACAGAACTAGCTTAGTCATAGGAGACAGAGGGTAATGCGGTGGAAGGATACTTTTTGGAATGGAAGGTTGTGACTAGTGGTGTTCCACAGGGATCAGTGCTGGGACCTCTGCTGTTTAAAGTCTACATAAATGATTTGAAGGAAAGCATGGCTGATCTAATTAGTACGTTTGTGGACAATATAAAGATTGGAAGAGTTGTGGATAGTGAGGAGGATTATCCAAGGATACAGCAGGATATAGATTAGTTGGAGGCATGGGCAGAAAAATGACAGATGGATTTAATCTGAACAGCTGTGAGGTGGTGCATTTTGGAAGGTCAAATAAATGTGGAAATTGTTCAGAACCCTTAGAGATATTGATAAGCAAAGGTATATGGGTATGCAGATCCACAGATCGCTGAAAATGGCAGCGCAGGTAGATAAGAAAGTAAAAAGGACCTATGGCATGCTTGCCTTCATTGGATGGGGCATTGAGTATAAGGATAGACAAATTATGCTGCAGATTTACAGAACTTCAGTTAGGCTACACTTTGAATATTGTGGACAGTTGTGGTCACCACACCACCGGAAGATTGTGGATGCTTTGGAGAGGGTACAGAAAAAGCTTACCTGGATGTTGCCTGGTATGGGGGATTTTAGCTATGAAGAAAGGTTGGATAGACTGGGCTTGTTTTCACTAAAACGTAAGAAATTGAGAGGCAACCTCACAGAAGTATATAAGATTGTGAATGGCATGGATGGAGTGGAAAGTATGAGGCTTTTCCCCAAGGTGGAGGGATCAATTACTGGGGACACAGGTTCAAGGTGCGGGGCAGTTTAAAAGAGATGTGCAAGACAAATTTTTCACACAAAGGATTGAGAGTGCCTGGCAAGCACTGCCAGAGCTGATGGTGGAAGTAGACACAATAGCAGCATTCAAGAAGCATCTGACAAATACATGAATAGGAAGGGAATAGAGGGATTCGGATCTTGCAAGCGAAATCAGTTTTAGTGTGGAAGGGCAAAACATGTCAGCTCAGGCTGGGAGAGCTGAAGGGCCTGTTCCTGTGCTGTTGGTAGAAAATATCTAATCAGATCTTCAGTTTATTTCTGGACAGGGAGAAGTAGCTATATGGCTAAGGCATGGAAGACAATTTGGATCACAATTATGAACCAATATTTGATCATGCATCCAATTAATCAATCCACATCCAGAAGAGGATTGTGCATGAGCACTAAGGAGAGTTTTTTTGTATCAAAACCTTGAAAATTCCCCCACAGCAGTGGTCCAGAAGAAAGGTAGAAGATTATATTGATAGGAAGCTCTTAATGCAAGAAGATACACACGAATTGCAAGAGTCCTGATGAACCAAGTAGGATGATCTTTGTTGAAGATCACTTTCAAGCAACCTACAGTAATTTCAGTTGATCATAAGGGGTAAACATGAATTCATTGAAATAGTTTTGTTTAATATTCTCAATGTGTTGGATTTAGTGTGAGAATGTGTCAGCCATAATTCTCAGTCTCCAAATCTGAGCAAGATGTAAATTTATCCACAGCAGGTATGGAGATAGCAATGCCTTTACCCACCATATCCATAGAGAAGAGTTAATGTTGGGTGAGTCATTGAGGACTATTGAGAATGATGACTTAGGAGTGGAAAAGAGACACAGAGTGACATTTATCCACGGAAAAACAAGAAACCACTGGCCTTCTGCTTAGGAACAATAATTGTGAGCACCAATTTCATATGGAGTTGAGTTAGTCACATATGTAATGTTGAAATGTTGGATGAATGGGAGAAGTCCACTATGTGCATTTACAGCACAATGCAGAAAATTTCTCATGATGTTCAGGGCACACTGGATAGTTTGATAATCTAGGAATTCCTGTGATACAATTGTACAATGTATAATCTTTGCTGAAGGTGACATCTTAATTTCACCACCCAGCAAACGTTGGACAGAAGGGAAGTCAAAATCAGCACCTCTATTTGACATGTAACAGGTTATTCTTGTTGCTTTTGCCAATGGTTGATAAGTGAAAATGATTCCGGAAGGATACTCTTTAAAATATATTCGTCAGGCACTTGTAATATATATAGAATCCCGATGGCATTTTAGCTACATATTGACTGTGAAACACCACGCTTGAACCTCCCATGACTTAGCCGGGTGCCAGCATATAAATGAGACTTGGCAATATTGCTCAGACATCTCACTGAGAATCCCATTGGGCGTCCTATTGGTTTCCCACCTGGTAGTTAAAACTGCACTAATATGCAGGAAAGTTCCTGAAACTCATTATCTTCTGTTTCTTCATCTTATTTGTACCTCTTCATATGAAAATAATATGCAATCAACGTCTAGAATGCAAAAGTTTTTTGAATGCAGCAAGTAATAATAATAAGAAAGATTTGAATCAGCCTTCAAATGTTTACAATGCTTGAGAAAAATAAACACTAACCTTCAGCTGTAGTACACAACGATGTACATATCCAAATCAGGAATAATATGTAGTAGTTCTGGCACTGATATATTGGCAGTCTTTATTTGAGGAAGATTTAGGTTAGAAATTATGTGGAAGGGATTGAAGGGGTTAGTCATGCTTTGTTGATTGGAATAAATGAACCTTCAAGTTAAAGGGTTAACTTCAGGTTAAGTTTTATTTAGTTTCAGAATGTGAATGCTACTGGGAGAATTGTTTTTTTATTGCACATCCTTAGTTGCTCTGACGTGATGGTAGTGGGCCTTCCCTTTAAACTGCTATATGTTTCGTGGTATTGGTGTCCTCACAATTGTGAGTTTGGAGGAGATCTTAAGATATTGATCCAGCAATGATGATCAATTTGAATTGAGACCTTAAAAGGAATTTGAAAGTGATGGTGCTTCCATACCAATGCTGGTCTTGTCCTTTTCAGTAATAGAGGTTTCAAAGGAGTTAAGCTTTTCGTGATTGATTTCTGGTGGAACATATTAAGAACACATTTAACTCTATTTGTCACTACAAAATTGCAGCAAAAGGGATATGCAGAGGAGAATTTTAGCTGAGACGTCTGGATCTAAATACATTAATAAATAAATAGTTACACAACCATGAGCAGGAGCAGCACGGTGGCTCAGTGGTTAGTACTGCTGCTTCACAGCACCAGGGACCTGGGTTTGACTGTCTGTGTGGAGTTTGCACATTCTCCCTGGGTTTGTGTGGGTTTTCTCTGAATGCTCTGATTTTCTCCCACAGTCCAAAGATGTGCAGGTTGGCTGAATTGGCCATGGTAAATTGCCTATAGTGTTCAGGGATGTGCAGGTTAGGTTCATTAGTGAGGGGAAATGTAAAGTAATAGTGTAGGGGAATGGGTCCGGGTGGGATACTCTTCGGTGAGTCAGTATAGACTTGTTGGGCCAAATTGCCTGTTTTTATACTGTAGGGATTCTATGATGACAATTATGCAGTCATTATACATGTCTTACAATATTACACATGATGAATGATATTGGAGACACAGTGCTGTTACATTACTGAGTATCTCGAATTGCTACTTAATGTTATTCCTGAGAAAATGGCTGCTCTTACATTGGCCATCACAACTGAGCTCACTCCCATCTTCATTTGATCTCCACTTGCATGCACTTTCAAATTGGGTTACACAACAGCAAACAGGATGGAAACTCAGTCATTTCTGCATCGATAGTAAGAGCTTTGAAGATTATTATATTGCTAAAGCACAACTTTTGCTGAGATAAAGGAAGAGATTTAACTGTTCCTGATGTGCACAATTCAGTTCCATACCTGGTAGGAAACTCAACAATTCAGAGAAGTTAGACAAATTGCTTCAAGTAGTACTTCTTAAAAACTGTAAACAATTATGCAACATTTAAATCAGTGAAAGTTTTTGAAAAGTAAAAGGAACACTCACCCTATCTAACCTTTTAGCTTCTATATGCCTGAGCAGTTGTTGTCTCCAGTCTAGAGGTATTTTAGCAGAGTTCTCATCTCCTTTCAACTGTGAAGACCTGATCCTTATATCATTGCTCTCTGAAGGCTTTTCATTGTAGTTACTGATGTTATAATCTGAAGGCAACTTTTCTAATAGAGCTGCCATGGTAGGCCTTGCTGAAACTGGTCTGGTTTGAGAAAACCCATAGCTTTCTGTACTGTAGCTTCTCGCAGACAAAGGTCTCCTCTGAGTTAGAGGTTTATCTTGGAAATTCCTACCCTGACTTTTTATATCTTGGAATGTTGAATAATCTTCTTCATATCTTCCATTCCTTTTGAGATACTGTGATTCAACCAATGATGCACTGTTCTGGTGTTCTAAAACTCCTCTGAAGTGTGTCCTGACATATCTTTCATTTTGTGATAGCTCTGAAGCTTCATTTACCCTTCGATGCAACATCATTTCTGTGGAGGTTGCTAAGGAATCTCCTCTTCTCAAATATCCAGCCCTGTCCCCTTGACTTGAAAACCGAGGATTAGCTGGTTCATCATTCACTGAAGGTTGGGAGAATGAATACATTTGTTCCACAGGTTGGTAACCTCTGAATGAACGTGGACTAATGAGATCTTTTGAAACATTTTTGTTTTGATGGACACCATAGTCAACATTATGTGTAAAAGAAGTGGTTACTCGTCTCTCAGGTTTAACATTTATTGTACCTTGGGGATTGAAACTTTGGTCGAAATGGTACACTTTTTTTGTAATTGGAACCCTTTGAGAAATCTTTCCACTTCCATATGTTTCTGATAAATCTTCATCCAACATTGGAGCAGAAAGACTGCGTGACATACCTTGTTCTTGTGTTGGCATTTGTTCTGGTATATCAATGCTGCCAGGATTTTCTGAGCTGGAGCCATAACTGTCCAGTGGTATGTTATAAATTTTGAAGGCCCCAATGTCAATTTCATCGATACTTTGGGATTTCTTAAACTGGCCAGCTTTAACCGATCTCATCATTGGTGCGAGTCTTTCTGTACTTTTACTGGCAATAATAGCACTCTTTGCAGACTCAGGTCTGCAGATGTGTGAGAATTTATCTGCATGACTTCGATTTAAATTGGATTCTCTCGAGTTGAGAAAACTCCATGGAGCACCTGATATAAAGGGACTGGGCAGTTCGGTAATTCCATGCACTGACTGTTGTTCTGAATCTTTCCTATCAGGAATAGGGCTGCTGAAAGGGGTACTTTCCAACTTTGATGGAAATGCTGTCCTATCCTCAAATGGACTAGGTGTCCTAGTCCAGTTTTGCCAAGGATTACTTGGAGGCACTTCAGTTTCTGGCGTATTTCTGACGCTGTGTAATGTATGCATTGACTGTTCTAATTCCAGTGGCACTCCTATAATTCTGTCCTGTCTCATTAATGGCCTACGTCCATGGGCAGATGTGCTCCTTGATTTTGTGCTTATTAAGGGGTTGGCACTTGGATTTTCTAAGATTGACGTGCTTTCTTCTGCGACAAAACCTGTATTATCATAATGTGAATTATCATTCCACTTATCAGAAAATGTTTCATTCATGGGGCGCCTCTCATTACGTTGTTGTAGACTTGCTGTCGATGCTGCCTCCCTCTGGCTGAGTAAAGGTTTTGCTTCAATGTTTTGTTGAAATGTCTGTGTTAACCTGCTGAGTCAGAAGAATGAGATATTTGAATGCAGATCAGGTAATTCCAGATATTGAAAGTTCATACATCCATTAACTTAGAAAGTTTGCATAGCTTTAAACTGTTCTTAGTTACAATTGTAGAACACTGGAGTAGGAACTGTCATTTGATGATTTTGGTTGGGCCATAAGATGGTGTGTGGAAATAGTTATAGAACATTAGATATAGGAGGTTATTTCTCAGTAGCTTTTTGTTTCATGCTACAATCATAATCGATACTTTGTTTGAGGAGTTCTCTCAGCTATACTACATTTGGATATCAAATGAGAGTGGGCTGGAAAAATAGCTGCCAAGTGAAGAACTGACATTTCTTATGGAACAAGAAAGATGGTTCGGTGGTTAGCACTGCAGCCTCACAGCACCAGGGACCCGGGTTCAATTCCAGTCTCGAGCAACTGTCTGTGTGGAGTTTGCACATTCTCCCTGTGTCTGCATGGGTTTCCTCCAGGTGCTCCAATTTCCTCCCATAGTCCAAAGATGTGCAGATTAGGTGAATTGGCCATGCTAAATTGCCCATAGTGTTAGGTGCATTAGTTAGGGGAATGGGTCTGGGTGGGTTGCTGTTCGGAGGGTTGGTGTGGACTTGTTGGGCTGAAGGGCCTGTTTCCACACTGTAGGGAATCTAATATAATCTAAAACGTTGAAAAAATATTGTCTATGAGAAATAACTCAGTGTTGAGCTTTTGTACTCTGAGGCCATGTTGACAATAAAATCCACTGAGCACAAGGTTTTGATTAGATTAGATTACTTGCAGTGTGGAAACAGACCCTTTGGTCCAACAAGTCCACACCAACCCTCCGAAGAGCAACCCACCCAGACCCATTCCCCTATATTTACCCCTTCACCTAACACTATGGGCAATTTAGCATGGCCAATTCACTTAACCTGCATATTTTTTTTAACTGTGGGAGGAAACCGGAGCACCCGAAGGAAACCCACGCAGACACGGGGAGAATATGCCTTCTTACAGAAAGTCATTGAGTAATACAGCATGGAAACAAACTCTTCAGTCCAACTCGTCCACGCCAACTAGACATCCCAATCTGACTTGTCCCGTTTGCCAGCATTTAACCTATATCCCTCCGAATATGGCATGTTTGAAGTTATCCCACAAAAAATGACCTTTAAAGGTTGTACTTAGATTTACAAGACATTTGGATAAGTTCATGAATAGGAAAGGTATGAAGGAATATAGGCCAAGTGCAGGGAGCTGGGACTAATTTAGTTTGGGAACATGGTTGTCGTGGACTGGTTGGACCGAAGTATCTGTTTCCATGCTGTCTGACTCTATGGCTTTAAGTAGATGATGGTATTTAACTCAGGTGCAGCAGTTATATTTGTGTGTGTCAAGTTTATACAGAGATCAAATTATCAAATATAACAAGCCTGTGTGCCAAAGCAACTGATTGGAGCTCATTAGGTAGGGGAGGCAATGGCCTAATGGTACTATTACTGGACTGTTAATCCAGTGACTCAGTTCATGTTCTGAGGTCCCAGGTTCAGATCCTGTGATGGCAGATGGTAGAATTTGAATTCTTTTAGGGAAAGAAAGTACTGGCCTATATGTGACTCCAGACTCACAAGAATGTGGTTGACTCTCAACTGCAATTCGGGATGGGCCATAAATGCTGGCCCAGCCAGTGATGCTCATCACTGTTTAATTTTCTTTAATGGATACTTTACATTTTTAGTTATATTTTTCCTCCAGCTGGGAATACAGTAGAAAATCCCTTAAAAATGTATGCTTAGAAATACATTAAATTTGCTTCAACACAAACTCTGTACTACTGCACTATAAATGTTCATTTTGTAAGGTTTTGGATTCTACAGATTGGAAAATCTGGCAGTCATTAAATATGCTGTTCAAGGGTAGCAATCATTTAGATTAATATGCCCCAGAAGGCATTGTATTCATAAGCACATCTCTTGACTTGGTCTTCTGTCTAAAGATTGGGGAGGAATTCACATCATAGGACATGGGTTGAAGCTTCTCTCCTGACCAGTAGTACAAAGTTCTCTGGATGTACCCTTGGAAGAAAGGGGAGTTAGGAGAAAAAAAACACTATTTGGGAATTGCCTAAATGTCTCTGCCTTGCCCAAATCTGTACATATTTTGGGCACGTCGTTGGCCAGCATCCATTAGTCACTAGAAATTGAAAAAGAAGACTGGAACTATCCTTGGCAACTCCACTGTGAAATTAATTCTGCTCCTGCTACAGGTGCAAGAATATCAGGTCCTCAACTTCCTCATTTGTGAAGAACTTTGGGTCTTCCTCTAGTAGTGTGAGCAGCTCTGCTCTTTTCCACACAATCCCAACTGAGGAGAAACTTTGTGTTTTGCCATGTGACCACTGAGAAGAAACTGAACCTTTGTTAACTGCAGGACAATGTTTTTAAGCTTCATTATGCGATGGTCTAGAACCTATAACTTGAGACAAAAATGAGTAGTCACATGGGGAAATACAAGTTGTTTAAGGAAAGCCAGCTTGGCTTTAATGGCTAATTATATTTAATTAGTGATGTGATGAGGTGACCGTTGATGTGGTGCATGAAAACTTCCAAAAGGCATTTGATAAAATGCTGAACATACTTGAGAACAAAATTAGAGCTCATGGCATAAAAGGGAGAATAGCAATTCGGATACAAAATTGGGTGTGAAAAGAAGAAGTAGTATTGGAAAGTGGCTGTTTTTCGACTGAAGGATAGATTTTAGTGGAGTTATCCAGGGTTTGGTGTTAAGGCCTTACTCCTCCTAGACACGTATACAGAGCAAAGTTTCAAAATTTGAAGAAAGAACAAAACTAGAGATATTGTGAAGAGAATAATTTAAAACTCCAAAAACACATTTGTCAGTTTGGTGGACAATGGTAAATGAAATTTAGTGTGGAGGAGTATGAAGTGTTACATTTTTAAGGAACAACACTGACAGACAACTTAAAGTAAAGGTTACAGTAAAGTGGGTGCAGGAGCAGACCGAATTGGGTGTACATGTGTATAAATCATTGAATTTGGCAGTATAGGTTGAGAAAGTGCTTAACAAACATATGGCATTCTTGGCTTTATTAATAGAGGTGTATCATACACTAGCAAAGAAATTATGTTAAATCTTATTATACACTGGTTTGATCTCAACTGGAATATTATGTTCAGTTCTGGGCACCACACGAGATTTAAGGATGTTAGCAAATGTGCAAAAAAGATGAATGAGAATGGTTCCACGGAAGAGGAACTTCACTTAAATAGAAAGAGCAGGGAATTGGGAATTGTAGAAGAGAAAGTGAGAGGAAATTTTATGGAGGTATTCAAAACCAAAGGGAGGTCTGACTGGAGTGTAGAGGGAGAAACTGTTCCTGGGGTGGAAATACTGGGAATTGAGGCCTGGTTGGGGGTGGGGAGGAGGGTGTGGTGGGGGTTGATCTATGCACATTTTAGGTTATTGGCGTTACAAGCAAAGGCAACTTGAGTGAAAACGTGAGTTGTTATGATTTTGAATGCACTGCCTGAGTATGTGGTGAAGGCAAGTTCAATCAAGAATTCAAAAGGCAATTGGATCATTATCTGAAAAGAAAATGAAGTACACAGTCACAGGGAAAATGCAGAGGACTAACAGTAAGCAAATTGCTTGTTTACTGACTTGATGGACCAAACAGCTTCCTTCCATTTTATTATTCCTTCATCATCTTTTCCCCCTCATGAAACTTGGGTATGTTTTCCATTCTGAAAAAAACTTTTGGTTCTTTCTTGTTCTCTTTGCACAAATAAGCACCTTCTGTCAGTGCATTACAAAGAAACTTAGTGTTCTTCCATTCTTCTCTATAAAAAAATGATATTGGTCTATCACTCTGCTGCAAATGTTTTAGTCTACCACAAAGATGCAGTATTCCCCTCACTTACTGAGAAATGACTTTGGCCTCTACTAACCAAACTGTGATGAACATCTCAGGAGCACAGTTCTAACCACTAGTGAAGAGAGAATGGCTTTGTACCATGCCTTCCACACATCAAACTGGAAATCTATCCCGTTCAAATGCCTTGCTCCCCAAAGGAAAATCACTTATTTCCTTCCCAATGAGATGAAGATAATCTTCAACCTGACACAGCTCATGCCCCCAGGGACTCACATTTCTTACACATTGCCATTGCATTTCTGCAATATTTATGCTTACCCTTTACTAATCTTTTTCCTTCTCTCCAACCTCTTCTATTGTTCTGTTCTCTCCATTGCTTTGCTCCTTTCATACTATCACCTACCATTTGACTCCTCACCTTTCAACTAATGTATTGCCCTGCCTGAAACAGGTCATCTATAGGCTGTCTACATTTTTTGATGAAATACAATGCTTGGTCTTGACTTCTTTGTGAAACATCACTGGAGATCAAATTGTCACTGTGTAATTTGAAACCTTTGTAGCATATTTAATATAATGCACTGTCCACTCCCAGGGAATATTGGCTCACTGCCACATTAACTTCTGTTATAAAAGCCCTGTGGCAGGCTGGGGATCCCTGGGTTGAGATAACTATTCAATTTAAATAGCTTAGAGAGGTATGAGTGTTAATTAATATCATAAGCAAAGCTCTGATGAAAGGCAATATTGAACATTACTGAAAATGTGTTGCTGGAAAAGCGCAGCACGTCAGGCAGCATCCAAGGAGCAGGAGAATTGACGTTTCGGGCATGAGCCCTTCTTCAGATTCCTGAAGAAGGGCTCATGCCCAAAATGTCGATTCTCCTGCTCCTTGGATGTTGCCTGACCTGCTGCACTTTTCCAGCAACACATTTTCAGCTCTGACCTCCAGCATCTGCAGTCCTCACTTTCTTCTAGAAAATATTGAACATTAACCTACCCTTTCCTCCTGTAGGTGCTATTTAGCATAAGTGTTTCAATCAATTTTAAAGAAACACATAGTTTAGACATTAGTGGTCCTGAACAATAAACAATTGATACATTCACAGGACATTCCGGTGTTTATCAATTTGATTGTCATTAACCCAGAGAGTATTGAAGAAATGTCATGCTCAGATGTTTACTATCAATATCAGCAACAATTTCGAGACTGTTTTCTGCTTTTGAACCTGTCTTTAACTAGCTAGCATATGTGGTAGATTGACAAACATTTTAAGTTGTTAAATTTTCATCAAACAAGCAAATGTCATACAGACGAACAACATACCAGGAGAAGAAAATTCTTTTTAAAAATGGGTTGGTGCAAAAATAAGACTGGTCTTTGATTAGAAAGATGTCAGATTTTTAAATGACAGTGGTGATAATAATGTGACAAAGAAAAGGCAATGATAAAATAGTTTAGAGAAAGTCTATGAGCACCCAAGATCCATATGATGTATAAATGGTTACAGCAGAATGCAAGAGAGAGAAGAAAGCATGAAAAGGCTCACAAGGCAAAGACTCCAGTTGTATGCAAGTAAAATGAGAAATGGTACCAGGAGGATAATACATCCGTATCATGTTGAGTATCCCAATTAGAGGCTTCTGCTTGGAATCATAGAATGGGTATAACATGGGAAGTCATTCAGCTTATTGTCTATGCTAGCTCTCAGTGACAGCATCTCAGCTGGTCCCATTTAATTGCCATTCCCCAGTTTAACACAAATGTATTTACTCTTTAGATTGTAATCCGAGTCAGGATGGTGTTTGGCTTAGGAGGATATTGCAGTTTATAGTGTTCCCATGCATCCATTACCCTTGTCCTTCTATGTGCTGAAGGTCACAGTTTGGAAGATGTTGCCAAAGGAGTCCTGCTGAGTTATGAATGTTGGGGGTGAGGGGCATTGGTTGGGTGGCTGTTGGCCCATGGGTTAAATGAAACCCTTAAATAACCTAATTCAAACCCAATTAAATACCCGAGGAGCAACTTCTTCATGCAGAGAGTGGTGTATATGTGGAATGGAATGGGATGCCAGCGAAAGTAGTTGAGGCAGGTACAACAGCAACATTTAGAAAACATTTGCTTAGGTATGTGGATGGGAAGGGTTTAGAGGGATATGTACCAAATGCAAGTAATTGGAACTAGCTGAGTGGGCACCATGGTCAGCATGGACTAGTTTTAGCCAAGGGCCTGCTTCCATGCTGTTTTACTCTGTAACTCTAAGTGCTACATCCTGTTACTGCTGTGAGAGGTCCATGCGAGTTGTCCATCCTGACAGCTTTCACTGCATATGCTGGCGGCACACAGTGATGGCATCACTTTTAATAGGCCTCCTGGGTCCATCAGGGGGTGCCAGTGATGTCTTCCCCTAATTGGGGTGTGGGGGTGTGGTGGGATGGGTGTGTGTGTGTTTGTGTGTGACACCAGCACTTTCTGTCCTTATTTGTAAGCCTAGGATCTTGTACGTTTTATTAACCACTTTCACAAACTGCCAGGCTAGCTTATATGATTTGAATATATATATATATATATATACATCCAGGTCCTTATGCTCCTGTAATTCCTTTATTTCCTTGTATTTCTATATCTTACATTGCCTGTTCTCATTCTGATTATCAAAATATATTATTTCACACTTCTATGTATTAAATTTTATCCACGTCATCACTCATTTACCAGCATATCTATATCTTCTTGACATCTATAATTGCCCTCCAGAGAGTTCACAATAGTTAAAAACTTGGCGTAGTCTGTGATTTCAAAGTATGCCAACAATGTCATTCAATAAATAATAACAAACTGTGGTCCTAACATCAATTGCTTGGGAGCTGCATCATATATTTTCCACCAAAAATGGACAGAATGGCTGAGAAGTGATAAATGGATTATAATTTGGATAAATGTATTTTGTTAGGACAAATAAGGGCAGGACTTACATACTTAATGGGAGGACCTGGGGGAGAGTTGTTGAACAAAGGGATGTAGGGATTCAAGTACATAGTTTTTTGAAAGTGTTGTTGCATGTAGACAGGGTGGTGAAGAAGGTGTTTGGCATGCTTGCCTTCATTGGCCAGAGCACTGATTAAAGGGGTTGGGACATCATGTTCAGGCTGTACAAGACATTGGTGAGGCCACTTTTAGAATACTGCATACAATTCAAGTTGCGCTGGTATAGGAAGGAAGTTGTCAAACTAGAAAGGGTGAAGAAAAGATTTAAAAGGATGTTGCCAGGGCTGGAGGGTTTGAATTTATAAGGAGAGGCTTGGTAGACTGGGACTTGTTTCCCTGGATTGCTGGAGGCTGAGGGGTAGCCTTATAGAGCTTAAAAATGTGTTGCTGGAAAAGTGCAGCAGGTCAGGCAGCATCAAAGGAGCAGGAGAATCGACGTTTCGGGCATAAGCCCTTCTTCAGGGTCGCCTTATAGAGACTTATAACATCATGAGGGGCATAGATAAGGTGAATAGCCAAGATCATTTTCCTAGGGTAGGACAGTCCAAAATTAGATGGCATAGGTTTAAGGTGAGAGGGGAAAGATTTAAAAGGGAACTGAGTGGCAACATTTTCACATCGATGGTGTGCGTTTATGCAATGAAAAAGTGGTAGATGTCGGTACAATTACAACATTTAAAAGACAGGTACATGAATAGAAAAGGTTTAGAGGGATATAGACCCAATGCAAGCAAATGGGATGAGTTAAGTTCGGGATACCTGTTCAGCATGGACAGGTTGGGCCAAAGGGTGGGTTTCCCGTGTTGTATGACTCTATGACTCAGTCCAAAAAACATTTACCACTGCTCTATTTCCTGCCACTTAGCCAATTTTGTATCCATGTGGTCACTACCTTTTATTAATTCTTGGGGCTTCCAAATTGTTGACAAGCCTGTTACTTAACATTTTATCACATGCCTTCTGGAAGAAGCATTGCCATTATCAACCATCTCACTTACCTTACCAAAATCTCAATCAAATTACTTAGGCACAATTTTCCATTCAATAAATTAATGCTAGCTTTTCTTAAATAATCCACATTTTTCCAAAGTACTGTAAATTTTGACCTAGATTATTGTTTCTAGAAATGTTTCCACAACTGTGATTAAACCAATTGTCCTGTTGTTGCTTAGCTCACCTTTACATCCTTTTGTTTTAAATATAAATATAAATTTAAATATAAATTTAAATATAAATATAAATTTCAATTTGCTACTGTGCTATCACCATTGTATCTAAAGATTTAGTGATTTTACTGAACAGTTCCTTATTAAATGTAAGACAAAGTTATACGGTCTCAGGGAAACAAGTTTAATCTCTTTGTCTTTTACCTTAACCCATCTACCTGCCTTCCCACACATCCTGCAGTCTTTTCACAATGGAAAAATATTTAGATATTTTGAATCTAGACAATTTATGTCAGTAATTTTCCTGGTTAGTTTTACATAAATTTATGACAACTTTGTTGACAAAATACATTTGATTGTCCTACTAATGATCTTAAATTTGTCATGTTTTATATGTCTGTTAATTGGATATTTTTGACCTTGACATTGTGAACAATATCCACCATTAATCCAGCTGTAAGGTCTTGGATGTGGCTGTAAACTGGATGGATGACTGACTCTCTGATATACTGTCAATCCAATCTATCCTTTAACATAGATAAAATAGTTAAACTGTTTGTCAATTTCCAACCCATTGCATCATCTACTCTAATTTATTCTTTGCTAACATATCAAAACTGCCCCTACTTCACTCAATACCTTTCTCTCCTACTACCCACAATCTTTCAAAAGCAAAGCTTGATGTCACCTAATTACTTATTATTATTATTTATCCATCTATATATAGAAAATACACAAGTGGAATGAAGGAAGAAATTATCATCTTCTACAGACACGTAAAAGTCAAAAGATTGTCCGATGGGTAGGGAATGCCAATTAGAGACTAAAATAGATATTTATTGACAGAGACCGAAGGCACTACACTATGTTGAAATTAACACTTTGTATTGGTGCTAGCAAGGAAGAGGATGAGATTTAAAAAAAAATATATTAAAAGGGCTGGCCATATTTAAAATGGACAATTCAATTGTTCCAGAAGAGATGCATCATATTTAATATGGGATACAGGAGTGAAAACTGCAGACATAATGGGGAGCTTTTCATTATTCTTCTTAAATACCAGGTGTCTCTCATCAGAGAGTTGGAGTATTGCAAACATCATATGTTGTTATAAAATATCTTAACCAGGCAACTGCATGCTAGTTAATTTACCATCTGTGAGATTTTAGAAACAATGGCCTGGATTTTGTGGTAATGATGATAGTAGAACATTAACCATCATTATAACTGTGAAACTGACAGCACTTTTTGTATTCATACACACATAATTAAACATGACAATCCAGACTTTGTTGACAATGGCTCTATGATCCTCCACAGGATGAGCTAATAAAAGTGCTGACAGATACAAGTATACAAAATCATTTAAACTGATATGAACATTCATTTTCATGCAATTGAAATCATTTTAAAAACCCTTGAATAAGTTATAGCTATTGAATGAGGTGGAACTGGGTTTGTAAATGACAAACTAAATCACAAATACTAATGAATGACCTCTCTCAACATAAAACATGAATTTTACATTACATCTATGGACTACCAAGTTGCTCCATTATATTATAAAATATGCACACATATAAAGAAAGTAAAAATTTATGATATTTTAACTTCTACCTTAATCTCACGTGACTGTTCCAATCTTATCTTGCTGTTTGTAAGATGTTTAAAAAGTGAAGGATAATCAAAGCGTTTAACATTTTAATTTATTATCTGATAATCTTTCAACAACTTTGGCCACTGAAAATTCTATAGACTTGGCACCTAAATGATATTAATATCAGGAAAAGTAAAATCCCCACAGCAGACCTCTGTGAACAGCTTTGATCTAGGTCAGCAATAATGTTGTCACTTAGCAAACAATCACAAAATCTGTGTGATAATGTGATGGAAAATTGACATCTATTTGGATAAACTATGGTTGATAGAAGACAGCCAGCATGGATTTATTATTAGCAAATTATTTTTGGCTAACTTGATTAGTTTTTGATGAACACAGAAGGTGGATGATAGTTCTGCTGAAGTGTATATGATTTTCTGAAGACATTTGAGAAAGTACCATCTGTCATTCTCGTTAGCAAAATTTGTGGCCAAGAAATAAAAAGGGCTACATAGCATCATTCCAAAATTTGGTAAAGGACAGAAACACCTCAGACCACTGCTTCTTCTGAACTACACTAATGACTTAAGAGATACAGGGCAAACTTTGAAATTTGCAGATGACACAAAACTTTGAAGTGCAATAAATGGTGAGAACGCTGAATATTGACTTCAAGATAACATGGATTGATGAAAAGTAGACACATGACAGATGAAAACCAATGCAAAAGAAACTGAGGTGCTAAGTTTTTGTAGAAAGAATGTGGAGGAAGAACACAGGTAAATTGTACAGTTTTAAGAGCTGTAAGAGACACGTGGGATGATTATGTCTTAATTCTCAAAGGTGTCTGATAACAAAGCAGTTAATAAAGCAGATGAGTCATGAGATTTAAAAATAGATACATAGAGTACCAAAACAAGTAATTATATATCAATTATATATCAATCCAATTTGGTCCCAGCACAAATGCTGTGATCAATTCTGGGCGCCACATTTTAGGAAAGGGATGAAGACTTTGCGGAGGCTAAAAACAGGATTTACAGGAATGGTTCCAAAGTTGAGGGATTATAGTTACATAGTTTTTCTCCTGAGAGAAGGTTAAGAGAAGTTTTGAAAGAAGTATTTAAAATCATTACGGCTTTAAATAGAGTAATCAAAATTATACTGTTTTCAAAAGTTGAAGAGTTGATGAAGGCAGCACGTGGTAAGTGTATTAAGAGGAGACATGAGGATTTTTTTCTAACCCAGTAAGGATTTGGAATCTTCTGCATAATTGGATGATGGATACAAATTCAATGGTAACCTTCAAAAGGGATTGGATAAATATTTAAGAAAGAGAAAAGCAGCAATATTGAGACACGGGATAAACGGGAAGCATTGATGAGTCAACCAGGTTCCTCCTGTGCAGTACTGTTCTTTGATTCTACGACCTTTTCACTTGCCTTTTGAACCTTAGTGGTTTCATACAATATGCTCCAATCCAAATACTTTGCATTGAGAAAAATAACATTTTGATAAGTAGACAAAATAATTTACTTACTATAATGTGCAAAGCTTAAAAAGGTAACTAATGGTATACCGTTTGTAATGAGCACAAACCTGTTTCCCCAGGATGAAGCTGCCACACCATCTTTGACTGCAGTCTGTAAAGTGCTGACTTTAATAGGTACTCCAGAAGAAGCAGATGACCCCTGAGAAGGCGAGTAGTCTGAGTAGCTAGCCGAAGAGCCACTGTTGTTGATTCTGTCACCTTCTGATTCATCTGTTGATTCTTAATATATAAAGTAATATTGATTAAATATTTCTTCTTTGGTTGTCAGAAAGATATTTTAGTTTTATATTTTAAAATCTTAAGACATGCGACATACAAGTTTGGAGTAAAATGTTTAAAATTAATGAGAATTGGTGAAAAAGGAGAAATGCCAATGAAGCTTTTTGTCATCAATTATCAGGACAGACACCGACAGCAGAATTGTATCGGGGCCTAAATGGCCAGTATTGTGACAGCATCATGGGAGAAATCCAATGAGGCCTATGTCTTAGTTTGGTTCTCGCTGCATCTTTTAACTAAGTTCTGGGCATCAAGGCAAAATTCTCACTCAGTAGCAGCAAGTTGCCGATTAAAGCAGATTATTGCTTGTTAACCACCTTATTAACTCCAAATCTCACCTCATTAATATGCAGCTTTCTATTATGCCATCTGCCACGAGCAAACTAGAGACCAAGAATTTTTGATTTAGAAGTCAGAGTGGGTACCTGGCCACTGCAGCTCATTGGTGACTGAACAGCCTCCATGTTCATCATTATGCAGCAGCATTTCACAGACACCAGCTGCACACACACCTTATCTGTGGACAATGGCATCTGATAATTATGAACCCCCACAGGATTTTGGTGGCAATTCTATGATCCACTTCAGAATACTTAGGAAATTGAGACTTGCAGTGCAGGACGCATCAGCAATTAGCAATGAAAGTTTCCTGCAAGAACACTTTGTGCAGTGTCACAGAGTCAAAGCAACGTATAGCATGGAAACAGACTCTACAGTCCAACTCATCCATGCCATATCCTAAATTAATAGACAATAGACAATAGACAATAGGTGCAGGAGTAGGCCATTCAGCCCTTCGAGCCTGCACCGCCATTCAATATGATCATGGCTGATCATTCCTAATCAGTATCCTCTTCCTGCCTTATCTCCATAACCCTTGATTCCACTATCTTTGAGAGCTCTATCCAACTCTTTCTTAAATGAATCCAGAGACTGGGCCTCCACTGCCTTCTGGGGCAGAGCATTCCACACAGCCACCACTCTCTGGGTGAAGAAGTTTCTCCTCATCTCTGTCATAAATGGTCTACCCCGTATTTTTAAGCTGTGTCCTCTGGTTTGGCACTCATCCATCAGCGGAAACATGTTTCCTGCTGCCAGAGTGTCCAATCCTGTCCAGTCCAATCTAGTCTCATTTCCAGCATTTGCACCATACCCCTCTAAATCCTTCCTATTCATGTACCATCCAGATGACTTGTAAATGTTGTAATTGTATCACCCTTTACCACTTCCTATGCCAGCTCATTCCATACCTCTACATGAAAATGTTGCCCCTTAGATCCCTTTTAAATCTTTCCCCTCTCACCTTAAACTTATGCCCTCTAGTTTGGACTCCCCTACCCTGTGAAAAAGACCTTGCATATTTACCCTATCCATGTCCCTCATGATTTTATAAACCTCTATAAGGTCACCCCTCAGCCCGCAGCGCTCCAGGAAAACAGCCCCAGCCTACTCAGCCTCTCCCTGTAGTTCAAACCCTGCAATCCTGGCAACATCCTTGTAAATCTTTTCTGAACCCTTTCAAGTTTGATAACATTTTTCCTATAGTAGGGAGACCAGAACTGAACACAATATTCCAGACGTGGTCTAACCAATATCTTGTACAGGTGCAACATGACCTCCTAATTCCAATAGTCAATGCACTGACCAATTAATGAAAGCGTACCAAATACCTTCTTCACTACCCTGTCTACCTGCGACCCATGCGGAACCTTGTCGAACACCTTACTACTGAAGTCCATATAGACAACGTCCAGTACTCTACCTTCATCAATCCTCTTGGGACAGGCACCCAGCTCATGGATCAGACAAACGCATATCCTGGGACTGCTTGCTTACTCTCTTAGTGCTCACTCACTTACCATCTACCTGCATGCTCACAGCATCCCTGTCTTGCTTATTAGTGCAGTCACACAACCAGACAGCTAGTCATGCTGCTCAGCAGTCCTCAGTCAAGGGAGCAGACATCTTGCTATATGACACCTCGCTACATCAATCTTACACCTGTACCATGTACCAGCAGCTTAAGTGACAAATATAAATTGAGTAGGGACCTGAGGAGGTGCAAAGCATAGGGAAGGGTTTATGTGAAGGGTTATCAGGAAGAAGGGTCTGGATATCTAGAATCAAGGCCTCACATTACTGCTTTTCATCATGCTGTAAATCTAAATTGCACATGAGAAAGAAAATGGTCACAGCACACATGGAATGTGTTGACCTGAGAGGGAGGTGGCTGCAAGACCCACCAATATGGTGCTCTTTAAAAAAAGAGATGGAATATTACATAGAGACCATGCATTGTACAGGACACAGACCTGCAGGTTCCCTAATTCCTTGTGACTCTAATCCATTGGATATGTGCTCCACGCCTCTCTGCGCCAGGCATTGCTGTTCACTTCATTCAAGACTAACACTTTTGGTCTCCCAGGAAAAGAATGGTGATATTTAATCAAACAGGGCAATGGTGCCAGTAAAACCCACTACCTATGTACATCTTGAACATCTTCTTCTACATGATGCAGTAGATATCACTTTTTGTTATGTCTTGTATGCATATGATGTTTGGTATCATGGTGGCACAATTACATTCAGGGCAATACAGACTCAAACTAATAGATGTATTGCAATACCATTAACACTTAACAAAATTTGAGCATTGATATGTAGCAAAATGTTATCCATGCTATTGATGTTCCTCAAAAAATTATCTCAGTGCAATTGGGGTGGAGGAAGACCTCTTGACAGTGGAGCCCATTGGTCCAGAGGCAACTTGATCTACTCAACTTGAACTGCCAAAGGTCAATGGGGCAGGCCCAGCCACCTCTGCAGTGTCCAAAGAAGGGACTACTTTGTGTGTGGTTCCTCCTTTTGTTGGGTGCATCTTGGCACCATTCCGTCTCCTTCTGGGGAAGGGGCACCTGTCACCAAGCCTTTGGACAAGAGAACCATTGGCTAGGGATGTAGAGTGTAGGTCTATGCCTATTTCCAGCAGAACCCAAGGGTGCTGTATCTGGCTCTCAATGACAGTTGCTAACTGTATGTGGAAGCAGCCAGACAATCACATGCTTGAAGCAGCTGGATCCCCACAGCGTAGCTGCACTCCTGCATCCTCTGGGTAAAGAGAGGCACATACTGGTCTGCCACTTTAGTTTCTCCCTCTGCATATGGACAAAGTTTCTGATTGTTGGCACCACAGGTCTATGTAGCAGAAAAATATAATTAAGGGTAATATTGCTGAGCAGGTGCCTGTACTTTGCCTGTCCTTCAAGTACCAGCAGCCTGGGAAATCTCTTCCTTGGCCAACTATGGAGCTGTCACAGTAAAATGCTACGAGATTGTGCTCTCAGTCTTTCTAAATATAACTTTCCTACTAAGGTGTCAGTATCTCGGCTGTTGGGGGGTACAGCAGGCAACTTTGCCATTGCTTCCTCTGAAGCCTCAGTACTCTCTTCCTCAGATGTTGGACCAGCCTGTTTCTCTGTCAAGACCATGGCCATCTGCTGGTACCTGCAAGTCATGAGAAACAGGAGGCATGATAGAAGAAGTTGTGTGCAATCAGTGGGGTTAATGTGAGAATTGGAGTGGAATGAATAACACTACTCACTCAGTTGGCAGACATGGATTCTTGGCATCCCTGTAGCAGTAATCCTGGTCTCCTTCTTTGAGGGACAGGATTCTCTCCTCATAGTGGGTAAGGAGCCTAATGTCAGGTACCTCTCCACCCATCATTTCACTTATTGACCTGCTTTGGACTAATTTTCTTCTTAATGCGAAAAAGGGAGGGATTGAAATAAGTGAAAGTAATTGGCACAGTGGTGAGTGCTGGTGCAGGTAGTAAAAGGTGAAGTGTCTCAGCAAGTGAGAAAGCAGCACAGAGGCTAATGGTGTGGGGAGTTGCTGGGTGGGGGGAGGGGGAATGATAGCAAGTGAGGAAAGATGTTGCAGGCAATAGTAAGAGTGGCAGAGTATGAGCTTTGGAGGCAGGTGGGTACAGTAACAGAAATAGAATAATTATGAGGTTTCCTGCCTTCCAACCAATCAGCACCCTCTTTCTCATGCAATATAAATGATTGTTTCCTTTGAAATTTGGTATTCTCACAACTGTCCTGATTAGTGCAAGACAAAACATTTTCAACAGCTACATTTTTGTTTTCAGCAGTATTCAAATTCTATATGAACACGCTTAAAAGAGAGTTGTTCAATTCTACAGTCTGCTTAGAAATAAAAAAAATACTTTGTAATTCAATGGAAAGTGCACTGTCAATCAACAAGAGCATTCAATAGCTGTCCTTAGCCATAGAGTTATACAGCATGGAAACCTTTTGGTCCAACTAGTCCATGCTGACCATGTTCCCAAACTAAATTAGTCCCACCTGCCTGCACTTGGTCCATATCCCTCCAAACCTTTCCCATTCACATACATATCCAAATGCCTTTTAAATGTCGCAACTCTATCTGCATCCATTACTTCCTCTGGCAGTTC
Source organism: Chiloscyllium plagiosum (assembly GCF_004010195.1). NCBI lineage: Eukaryota > Metazoa > Chordata > Chondrichthyes > Orectolobiformes > Hemiscylliidae > Chiloscyllium > Chiloscyllium plagiosum. Next base: position 54,076,423 of record NC_057720.1, read on the forward strand.
ATTCCATACACAAACTACTCACCGTAAAAAAAAGTTGCCTATCGTGTCCTTTTTAAAACTTTCCCTTCTCACCTTACAAATATGGAGTTCAACCTCGATAAATGTGAAGTGATTTATTTCAGAAAGTCGAATTTGAAAGCTGAATACAGGGTTAAAGACAGGGTTCTTGGCAGTGCAGGGGAACAGCAGGAACTTGGGGTCCATGTACATAGATCCCTCAAAGTTGCCACCCAAGTTGATAGATTGTTAAGAAGGTGTATGGTGTTTTGGCTTTCATTAATAGGGGGATTGAGTTTCAGAGCTGCAAGGTTTTGCTGCAGCTCTATAAAACCCTGGTTAGACCACATTTGGAGTACTGTGTCCAGTTTTGTTTGCCTCATTATAGGGAGGATATAGATTCTTTAGATAGTGTGCACAGGAGATTTATCAGGATGTTGCCTGGATTGGAGGGCTTGTCTTATGAAGAGAAGTTGAATGAGCTAGGGCTTTTCATACTGGAGAGAAGAAGGAAGAGAGGTGACTTGATAGAGGTGTACACGGTAATGAGAGGTATCGATAGAGCAGATAGCCAGAGACTTTTCCCCAGGGCAGAAATGGCTGTCCATTTAAGGTGATTGGAGGAAGGTATAGCGGAGACATAAGAGGTAGGTTCTTTATGCTGAGAGTGGCGAATGTGTGGAATGCACTGCCAGTGCTGGTAGTAGAGTCAGAGACTTTAGGGACATTCAAGGGACTGCTGGACAAGCACATCGACAGCAGTAAATTGATGAGTATGTAGGTTAGGTTGATCTTAGATTAAGATAAATGCTCGGCACAACATCGTGGGCTGAAGGGCCATATGCCCCTTAGTTTTGAACTCCATATCCGCAGGAAAAGACCATTGCTATTCACCTTATCTATGCCCCTCATGGTTTCATATATGTCTATAAGATCACCCCTCAACATTCTACACTCCAGTGAAAAAAGTCCCAGCCTATCCGGCCTACTTTTACAACTCAAACCTACCATTCCCGGCAACATCATGTCTGGTGTGAGAAAGCTATTCTCAGATGAGGTGGCACCTACAGTGCACTTGGAAAATAAATAGGTTGATCTCAGCATTCATGTGCTTGAGAGGTGGAAAAAAAATCAGGTAGGTCTTCCAATCTTAACACTTTCATCTGACCATATTGAAAAGTACAGACAAATGGGAAAAGTGAGCTCATGAACTGTAATACCTTCAAGGCCAAATTACACTGATGCTGACTAGATTCATACAAAAATCTATAGAAAAGATGGTATCAAACTGGAAGGGGTGCAAAAAACATTTACAAGCAGGTTACCCAAACTAGAAGGTTTGAGTCATAAGGAGAAGCTGGATAGACTGGGGCTTTTTCTCCTTGGAGTTGAGGAGGCTAAGAGGTGACCTTATTGAGGTTTATAAAACCATCAAGGGCTTAGATAAGGTGAATAGCCAAAGTCTTTTTCCCAAGGTAGGGAAGGCCAAAACTAGTGGGCATAATTTTAAAGTGAGAAGGGAAATTTTTAAAAGGGATTCGAGGCCAACTTTTTTATTGCAGAGGGTCGTTCATATATGGAATGAACTGTCTGAGGAAGTGACAGAAGCAGGTATAGTTACAATATTTAAAAGACATTTGGACAGGTACATGGATAGGAAAGGTTTATTGGGATATGGGCCAAATACAGACAAATGGCACTAGTTTGATTTAAGAAATCTGGTTGACATGGACAAGTTGGGCCGAAGGGCCTGTTTCCGTGCTGTATGACTCCAAGACTCTAAAAAGAACAGTTACTTGAATGTGGTCGTCGAGCATAGTTGCTACCAATGGAACGATATATTCTCCAGAGAGGAGAATTTTTTAAAAATCCAGATTTTAAAAAATGTTAAAAATACATTTCTATTTAATCCTATAAATAAATAAATATTAAAAATAAAAATAAATATCCTGCCAGTGGAATGCAATCGACCAACTGGATTGTTTCATTAAAATGATAGCATGGCGCCCTTTTTTCTAATCAAGTAGGTTTTAAGGCTTATTATGGTTTTCTTATATAAACACAACTGTTTTTCTCTTTTTTTACCCCAATTTCAGTCCAAGAGCTCAACAGCTGTGTTCTGGCATTTGGCATTTATGATGTTAAACCTGATTTCTATAGCCTAGTAGCAGAGTTTTAAGGCTGGATGGTATATCAACGGTTTGGTAACAGCTTTGTTCTGCTCAATCGACTGTTCAAATCCCTAGTGTGCTTCTCAAACCGTTACTTCAAATTACTGTAGCACCAGCGAAAATGCTATTGCATGAAAAGATCAGCTTCAATTAATTAAAACCCATTGAAAGAATAAGAAGTTAATTATAATGGAATGCTTAAATGGATAATTCAAGTTTGACCTTGAAGCCTGCTCACAGCCTTTGGCAGGTCATTGCAATTTTGCTCATATTCCACTGCAACTGGTATTTTTGGACCCTCACCTGTTATTTCCCTTCTCTTTAGTCTTCATAGCCATATGTCTCAAGTTACCCTTTATGTTTTAAAAAAAAACTGTCCAGCTTCACTACTGGTTCAGATGCAAATGATAATCAATATTTCTTTTTTCAAATTCTGTTCATTTATCATGCGTTTCAAAGGCTTCCTTAATAGTCACTGTCACAAGTCTGTCTACACTTTTTAACTCATTAATTTGAAACTCATTTCTCTATGGTTTGAACAATTTATGTGGAACAACTTCATAAATCTCTTTCATAACCTTAAAAATTCCAAATAATCTGTATAAATTCTTGCATTTCAAGAACAGCAAACCTAGCATCTTCAGGGTATCCTCATAATCTAGGTATCCTATGTTTAGGTTATTATTCTCAACATGTACTTTTCTTGGATTGCTTCATATATACAGCTGTTACTAGGTTGCATCTTATTCTTCATTTTCTGGGACTACCATTTTTGGGCTTCACTTTGATTGCTTGTAGAAAGTATAAACATTGAATCAGGTTGTTTACTGAAACCATATTGGTCAGTAATTTACTGAAGTAGCAATATTGGTAATGAATGCCATAATTTAGTGACCTTCCTTTGCAGAGAACTGATTAGATTATGCCACAACAGTCTGTTCCATAAATAATCTAAGTAGCACTGACAATCAACATAGTGTCAACTCAGCTAATTTGGGATTTGCTTTGATTTTGCAGGGTGAAGTTACTACAACTGTGCTTTTGAGGCATCTGCACCGGTTCCAAATCTCCACAAACTGAGGCTATGATCTAGTTAACAGTATAAAATATGACTTGCTGGAATTTCTGAATTATAATGATGAATGCCATAAATGTTCTATTACAATGGAAGTCTGTCAGCAAATTCTGACTTCATAAGAAATGTGTAGAATCAGGAATTCAGCACTGATTTACTACACACTTGTGCAGCAGCATTTCTGCTCTCAACCCCACTACATCCCTTTCCCAAATGAGATTTCCCTAATGCAATATCCTGGCTCAGCTTGGCTTCCATAGAGTTGACACTGCACCTTTCTTCTCTTTACTCAACAAGACGACTTTGGGTTTGAATAGTGGCGTTTCACTAAGAGTTGGCCGCAGTTCTCCCATTCTCAGATCATTTGGCGAGTCTCCTAACGATCTCTGTAGAAAAGAGAAAATTAGATCTTTCAAGAAAACAAATAAGAGCAAGATAGAAATGGAACACTTACTTACATCTTCATGGCAATAAAGTGTGACAATAGGAAGAAGGTTTGACTTGAAATAAACACCTCTATCAGCATTTCACACAAATTTGGAGACATAGAAAGTAGGAGCAGGAGTAAGTATATTTGGCCCTTTAAACCCGTTTCAACATTCAATATGATCATTGCTAATAATCCAAATCTATCCCTGCTATTGGCTTTCTCCCAATATTATTTTATCCCTTCAGCTCTAAGAACTATATCTGAATCCCTCTTGAAAACTTCCAACGTTTTGACCTAAACCACTTGCTGTAGCAGAGAATTCCATTTGCGCACAACTCTCTTCGTGAAAAAGAATTCTAATCTCAGTCCTAAATGGCCTATCCCAGATCCTGGGACTGTAGTCTCCGGTTCTGCATTTCCTGATCATTGAGAACATCCTTCAAGCTTTACCCTGTCTATTCATCATCATATTTGTCAAACTTGTGAATGTTAGAAATAATTTTCCCCACACATTTTTTCAAATCTCTACTGAAATTGCCTCTGACTTGTAACAGAATAAAGTTCTCCTGCCTATATCAGGTCCAAATGGCTTCTCCTTGGGGTATGCCCAAATGGTGACTATTAGAAGAATCACTGAGCTTTGGTGAATTCACGTGGAAAATGTTTAAGTATCGCCAAAACCTAGTGTTTAGTTGGCAGAGTAGTGAGGTCGGCCTTCTGAAACCAGGATTGGAAGGTCTGAAACAATTTCAAGTTTTCAAATCAATTTGAATGTAACTAATTAACTGCAGACAACCAGATTGGCCAGATCTCCACATGGGGGACACTCCTGAAGAAGGTTAAACAGGATTTCAATTAGGGGGTGACACAGTGGCCCTGTGGTTAACACTGCTGCCTCACAGCATCAGGGACCTGGATTCCAGCATCAAGTGACTGTGTGGAATTTGCACATTCTCGCCATGTCTGCATGAGTTTCCTCTGGGTGCTCCAGTTTCCTCCCACAATCCAAAGATGTGCAGGTTAGGTGAATTGGCCATGCTGAATTGCACATAGTGTTCATGGATGTGTAGGTTAGGTGTATTAGTCAGGGGAAAATATAGAGTAATGGGTTTGGGTAGGATACTCTTCAGACTTGTTGGGCCGAAAGTGATTTTCAGGATGTGTACAGACACCTCACCCCCACCCCTCAATCCCCCTAACCATAACAACACTAGCACTCAGTACTAATCTGGTTAAGGTCAATGGATTTAGCAGAGATTAAAAATCACACTAGGAGTCTCAATTCTGTACGGACATGCCTTTTCCAGCAAAAAATCTGTCATAATAAAAATATACTTCATTAATTAATCTTTTAAATGTTATTTTTATTTCTCAGCAGTTCCTTTATTTTGGCAAAGTGGAACTGGAGGACGTAAAAGATTTTAGCCTGAATTTTCCCGTATGTTGTTATTCTGTTGGAGTTACTTGCTTTCTGGTCATCTCATTACTTCTGGTACATTTCACAGCTTCTGAGAGAAATACTACCTGGGCGCAATGGGGAAGAATGTGGAAATACAGGAGCGACACTGCCTTTTGACCGTAAGATTTAAAATCAACTGTAAAGTTAAAAGTGTTTGAATTTAACTAGAATGCATGATCATTCAGGTGAGATGTCTGTACATATCCTGAATATCACCAGACGTTGGCTTAGTTGGGAATTAAATTTAAGAATTACTACTATTCACCAGAATCATAAGATTTATCGACTTTGAGTTGCTATTTAAAGTAAATAAAAATGGTCTAAAACACAGCATTTTAAAACATGAGGGCAGAAAAAAATTTCTGGATGATTCCAGAAATTCATTTTCAATCAAATTGAGCCACAATCCCAGATTTGATTAATCAGAAATATAGAGCTGAAAATGTGTTGCTGGAACAGCGCAGCAGGTCAGGCAGCATCCAGGGAACAGGAGAATCGACGTTTCGGGCATAAGCCCTTCTTCAGGAAACGTCGATTCTCCTGTTCCCTGGAAACTTTCTCCTAATCAGAAATATATCAAAGCATCGAACATCCATCTTCTGGCAGTCTTGTGTTACGGACCAGAGTAAACCCCCTCAAAATATATTAAGATGATAGCTAGACCCCAACTTTTTCTTACTTTTATAGGCAAGTATAAGGCATTGTGTTCTGGATGCAATTAGATTGGTCAAACTACCAGGCTTGAAGCAAAATACATTTTATCCTTACACTATAGTTAAAATACCAAGAAAAAAAATTGGAATAAACGTAATTCTATTGGAAAACTTAACAGAATAATAGAATATTTAACTACTAAACAGCAAATATAAATAGCAACATCCAAAAATGTGCAGGTTAGGTATATTGGCAATGCTAAATTGCCCATGGTGTCCAGGGATGTGAAGGTTGTGTGGATTAACCATGGGAAATGCAGGGTTACAAGGATAGAATAGGGCATTGGCTGTGCGTTGGGATGTTCTTTGGAGGGTCGGTGTGAACTTGATGGACTGAGTGGCCTGCTTCCACACTGTAGGTGTTCTATGATAATTGTCCCAACATATTAACATCCCATAAACACCCCCTTGGCAAAGGCAAATGCAATAAAATAGTTTGTTTCACATTCAATTCTCCATTCCAGCAGGAAAGAACATCAAGAGAAAACTCTAAGTGAGAGAAAGAACTCAAGTGTTTTGCTGTAGCAGGGAAAGACATATAACAGCTTACAAACCCCAACAGCTATTGAAAGTTAAACTAAAATCCTGGTCCTAAAATCCTGGGTCAAAATCCTTGACCCCACCACTTCATGCTGCTTCTATTATTCCAAACTTAAAAAAATCCAATGGACTTCAGTAAGGCATTTGACAAGGTTCCCCATGGGAGACTGGTTAGCAAGGTTAGATCTCATGGAATACAGGGAGAACTAGCCATTTAGATACAGAATTCGCTCAAAAGTAGAAGACAGAGGGTGTTGGTGGAGGGTTGTTTTTCAGACTGGAGGCCTGTGACCAGTGGAGTACCACAAAGATTGGTGTTGGGTCCACTACTTTTCACCATTTATATAAATGATTTGGATGTGAGCATAAGACATATAGTTAGTAAGTTTGCGGATGATATTGAAATTGGAGGTGTAGTGGACAGCAAAGAAGGTTATGCTGCAGCTGTACAGGACATTGGGTTAGGCCACTGTTGGCAAATTGCATGCAATTCTCTCCTTCCTATCAGAAAGATGTTGTGAAACTTGAAAGAGTTCAGAGAAGATTTACAATGATGTTGCCAGGGTTGGAGGATTTAAGCTATTGGGAGACATTGAATAGGTTAGGGCTATTTTCCCTGGAGTGTCAGAGGCTGAGGGGTGACCTTATACGGGTTTATAAAATCATGAAGGGCATGGATAGGATAAATCGACAAATTATTTTCCCTGGGATGGGCGAGTCCAGAATTAGAAGGCATAGGCTTAGGGTGAGAGGGGAAAGATATAAAAGAGACCTAAGGGGCAACTGTTTCACGCAGAGGGTGGTATGTGTATGGAATGAGCTAGGCAAAAGTGAGGACTGCAGATGCTGGAAACCGGAGTCTAGATTAGAGTGGTGCTGGAAAAGCACAGCAGGTCAGGCACCATCCAAGGAGCAGGAAAATTGACGTTTCGGGCAAAAGCCCTTCATCAGGAATGATGAAGGGCTTTTGCCCAAAACGTAGTATGGAATGAGCTGCCAGAGGAAGTGGTGGAGGCTGGTACAATTGCAACATTTAAAAGACATCTGGATGGGTATATGAATAGGAAGGGTTTGGAGAGATATGGGCCGAGTGCTGGCAGGTGGGACTACATTGGGTTGGAATATCTGGTCAGCATGTATGAGTTGGACTGAAGGGCCTGTTTCCATGCTGTATATCTTTATGATCCTATGACTCCATGACTCACAAGCTGTTTATGTTGTTTGGAACATACCGTTTGGCACTATTGTCTCAAACTTTCTTCATTGAAAAAAACACCACAAAATACACCTCTTAAAACCATAGTATTATCACACCTCCCTCCCTTAAAATAACAAACAATCTTACTCTATTAGTACACTACAATACATAAACATTACATGGACTCTAAGCATGAAAACATTCAACATTCCATTTCAATCTATTTCTTCCACCACCAAACACCTTCATCCTCCTTCATTTCGGTTGTGCCAATGTGTCGGCAATTATATTTTCTCATCCTGCCACGTGTACAATTTTAAAACTGAATGGCTGCAATAATAAGCTCCATCGAAATAGTCAGGAAGTAGTCTTATCTTTAAGTCTTTCCCAAAGCCTTAAGGGGTTATGATCAATATATACAATTGTCTCAGTGAATCCATCTTCAACGATCATAACCTAACAGCCTGAAATGCTGCGCAATTCATCAAATTCCCATTGCTCCCATGCTGACAGTCTCCATCAATCTGGACTCATACCTGACATTGAGTTGGTTGGTCACCTCCTCATACAGATGGTATTGCTGTAAACCTCACAACCACCTCTCACATTCAGCCATGGCAATCACATCTTACAGATTACATAACACTCAGAATTGATAGAACAACCAGAATTATTCAACCAGCCACTAAGCTTATAGTATTTTCTGATTTGGAGATGCTGGTGTTGGACTGGGGTGTACAAAGTTAAAAATCACACAACACCAGGTTATAGTCCAACAGGTTTAATTGGAAGGAGCGGCGCTCTGAAAGCTAGTGCTTCCAATTAAACCTGTTAGACTATAACCTGGTGTTGTGTGATTTTTAACTAAGTATTTACTTACACCTTTAAATAATGCTGCTATGGCTTCTTCTTACTCCTGTTCGGTGATGTCAAGTGAAAAAAGGGAGTGTTGATCTCTAAAATTAACACCACTGGTCTCAAATCAAAGTAGCATGCTGGCTGGAGTCAAAAACTATTCACTTTGCAAGCTTCCATGACTATTAACTGTGTGGATGTTAACCACCTCATCAGATATAGCTCATCCCAAAACTATATGTGTTGTCACTTTGAGCTTCAGAGACACCTGTAGCACTAACCTAATGGGTGCTTCTGATCCCAATTTTGCTCTAATAAAATCCACTATATTCAATGTATTCCTCTGATAGCTGATTTTCTGAACTTAATGATAAAGATAACATTGTGAATGACAAATGGACAATTTGTTAATTTTCTCAGTTACCTCAAGTGTAACATCCTTTGCAGATATAGGCCATTTATGCTCATATTTATCTTTTGCAGAATGTTCTATATTTGTGGCGCCGGTTGAGTTTTCTTCAGATCCTTCTTGACTATGTTTTCCCACCAAATGCTGAACAGACTTGACCATATTTTTCAGATCTTCTGGGTAAGGGGTGGGATAACGCTTAAGGTTTATTTCAACCTGAAATTCAAACAAATACAAGAAATATATGAAATTCTCTTGGAATGACTTCACATAACACATGAACACCAAAGTATTATAGATCCAACCACCCGTGCTAACTATCTTCATTGCACAGCTGACAATACCATTCTACCTCTTAGTATATAAGCTGAACATAATTTTCATTGCATTCTTTTTAAATTTCACTTTTCTACTTCTCAAATACATAAGACGCTGCTGTGATATGGTTCCATAGATACCAGCAACCCTTTGCTAACGTACTCTGTAATAATTTTCCATTTTTCAGTGATTACAATGAGGTAGATGAATAGTTCCAAGGAAAGAAGACATAAGCAAAGTTTGATGTGGAATACAATGGCTCCTAATGTAATTCGTCATTTACTTCTTACTTGCTCTCAGTCTGGTGCCTAATTATTGACAGTAAAAATCAATTTATGTGTGTGCAAAATATCCAATAGCATAGGCTTGTTTTACACCTATTCTATTGGAAAAGCAAATCAGGTTGGTCAGTAAAGGGGAACAGATCGATTACCAAACATTTTGCTGCCCAGCAACAATGAATTTTACCACAAAGGATTCTCACATCAATGTGGTTAAATCAACTTAATAATCAAATTATGCACTGGATCGAGGACTGCTCTTCTGTAAATCTATTAGATGGTTTGTCTTGTGAGCAATTCATTGTTTCTTAGTTTATTTGTTTTAGGTAATCTGGTATGATACCTATGCCCACACACCAGACAAAGCACAATATTTTGGGAGCTAAATCCAGTATTCCTGAAAAACATCATTGGGATTTTTTATGCATGATTAAACAGAGCTCATCCATTGGATTGCAGGCTACACAGCACCTTTGGGCTGCATGCTGCTTTAAATGATATCAGCACCATGTCAACATGTGACTGGAGCAAGAATGGTAGTTGTGCACGAAGTGAATCTGACCTGTGAAACATTAAGTTATGACAGAACATGGGAGGAATTAGGTTCCAAAGTCTTTTTTTTAGCAACTATGATGGTGAACTTGTTGGATGACATGAAAAATATGATTTGGATATCCAGAGAATGTCAGAGCCCTCTTAGCACATGTTCAGAAGTGGGAACAGACAGTCTGGAGGACCATCAATTCAGTGAAAGATGCTCTTTGGTCCACCAGAGACTTGTTGGTTTTCCAGAACAAGGAGTTGACCTCAACCCAATGTTGCAGACTGGCACATTCCAAGTGCACTGAGGGACACACTAAAGCACCAGGTAGCTGCTGCCAAGGTGCAGTGGGGAAAGACCACTGCCTGAGAAATTCCTGCTAAAGGTAAATAGGGGTCCGTTCATTTATTGGACCCTCTTAGTGCCTCAAAAATGTAAATATAGTCTGGTTTAAGTAAGAAATACCTTTGGTTTATTTGGATAGAGTCTAACTCCAGTGATTGTGTGTTTCCTTGATATGTCACTGCACAGAATCGAACTGCATTTGTGATTACATATATATGTAAAGATATTTTTTATGAATAAAGTACATTTTTGAAATAACAAATAGTGGGAACAGACAGCTATGGAGAACAATGTCAGAAATCAAGATTGTCAGTGAATGCATCTTCAAATACCATATCCTTCAGATATACCTCAATTCACCAAACCTATCACTCAGCATCCAAAATTGCTTATCAATCAAATTTCATTTATGCTTCAATTAGTTCTGCTCCAAGTGCCACACTCATATTTCACAGCTTGTACATAATGCCAACTACTTAATAAATTAAAACAAAGAACTATGGATGTTGGAGATCTGAAACAAAAACAGGAATTGCTGGAGAAACTCGGCAGGTCTGACAGCATCTTTGGGAAGAAAGTGGAATTTCAAGTCCAATGACTTGAAACTCAAAACTGATGAAGAGTCAATGGACTCAAAACATTAACTCTGCTTTCTTCCCACAGAAGGTGCTAGACCTGCTGAGTGTCTCCATCATATTTTGTTTTTGTGTCAGCTACTCAATCATGGCTTCAACATCCCATGGAAAGAATGCATGAGCTGACTGAAGTATATTCCTCTCTTACAGACAAGGGGATGAATAACCATGGCAGCAGAGGCCAACCGGTACAGGTAACAGACAGATGCACCCATGTTCCATGGCAGATCAAAACATAAGAAATGAAAGCAGTAATAGTCAATTTAGCCCTTTGAGACTGCTTTGCCATTCACAAAGATCATGGATGATGTTTTACTTCTTCTTGCAGTATCCCTACATCCTTTAATACAATTAGAGTTCATAAATTGTTGGAAAAAAATCATATCATATGAGGAAGCAAAGAAAAATGATTTCATACAGAACATATGTCTATAGTCACCGCATTATTATAATGGAACACCTTGATCAAGAATGCTGGAAAACGGGTCAAGATTAATTTAGGATATCTGGTCGGCATGGACAAGTTGGACTGAAAGGTCTGTTTCTGTGCAGTATGACTCTCCATGACATGACAGAAAGAGATACAAAAAAGGAGTTTAATTTCTATAGTTACAATCCCTGTAGAGCATAATAACTTTTTTTTAAAAAATTGCATTTTCAGTGACTAACTGGAAAGATTACATGACAGGATTTCAGATTTTCGGGCATTACTATAACAAAAGAATGAAAAGCAACATTGTCTAAACATTGAAATAAAGTGCTGGAGAAACTTAACAGTTCTGGCAGAATCTATAGAGAGACAAAGATTTGAAGAAGACTCAAAACATTAACTTTCTTTCACTCTTCACCAATACTGACAGACCTGCTGAGTTTTTCCAGCTTTGTCCATGTTTATTTCAGATGTCCAGTGTCCATAATACTGGATGTAGATTTGCTTGTTGAGCTGGAAGGTTCATTTTCAGACGTTTTGTCACCATACTAGGTAACATCTTCAGTGAACTTCTGGACGAAGCACTGCTGATGATTCCTGCTTTCTATTTATATGTTTGGGTTTCTTTGGGTTGGTAATGCCATTTCCTGTGGAGATGTCATCTCCTTTGGTGATGACACTTCCTTTTCTTTTTCTCAGGGGTGGTAGATGGGGTCTAACTCGATGTGTTTGTTGATAGAGTTCCGGTTGGAATGCCATGCTTCTAGGAATTCTCGTGCGTGTCTCTGTTTGGCTTGTGTTGTCCCAGTCGAAGTGGTGTCCTTCCTTATCTGTATGTAAGGATACTAGTGAGAGAGGGTCATGTCAATTTATGGCTAATTGATGTTCATGTATCCTGGTTGCTAGTTTTCTGCCTGTTTGTTCCTCCCACCACCCTTCTCACTAGTATCTTTACATACAGATGAGGAAGGACACCACTTTGACTGGGACAACATATCCAACGTAGAACAAGCCAAGCAGCAACACACATGGGAATTCCTAGAAACATGGCATTCCAACCGGAACGCTATCAACAAACACATTGAATTGGACCTGATTTACCACCTCTGAGAAAAAGAACAGGAAATGACATCACCATAGGAAATGACATCACCAACCCAAAGAAACCCAAAAATATGAATAGAAAGCAGGAATCATCAGCAGTGCTTCATCCGGAGGCTCACTGAAGATGTTACCTAGTATGATGATGAAACGTCTGAAAAGGAACCTTCCAGCTCAGTGAGCAAACCTACATCCAGAACCTCAACCTGAGCTACAAATCTTCTCAAAACTTGCTATCCATAATACTTTGCTTTTATTATTTTCTAAGCACTTTTCAGGAAGAAATTTGTAGCTGTAAGCTACAGAACAAATTTCCCACTTAAATTTAAAAATGACCAAAATCTGCCTAACAGTTATACTCTAATCTTTCTCCTCAATAGACATCTGGTTCTCTACGTACATGTCCATCATTCTCAGCTCCTGATGATTTGCTTCAGTTATGAGGCTCATGGATCTTCTCATAAAAAGCTGCAAGCTGATCCTATACTGGCTTCCATGGACATTGTTTGCAAACAGAAATGCTAATTAACTAATCTTTAGACCCCAACTTTATTCTAACTTGAAATTAAATGGAGTATGTAAAGCATCGTCATTGAAAAAAATCTTGGCATCCCTAACAAGTATCCCTTGGACTTGCAACTGATTCACCTTTAACACAGTTGCTTAATTATTTCTTTATAGGTATGAATATCTCACACCTTCTCTCCAGCAAGATAACCTTCACCACTCTTTAACCTTTAACAACCAAGCCACTGCAGCTTGTCAATGGTGAGAATTCAGAACAGGCCACATGACTCCCTACATTCTTCTTTTCTTCCTTAAATGAAGAGAGTCCCAAAGCATTACTGAACAAACTTCACATTTGTAAAACATTGCCGTATTATATTAATTGATAAATGATAAAATCTATATATTACTTCATATTGTAAGAAAAATAATCACTCATAAATTTATCTTTTTAACATTTGATTTAGGTTAAACAGCCTCTGCAGAAATAATCATCGTAAATAACTCCACAGATTTTTTTTGAATGCAAATGTTTTAAATTGAGATATCACCAACCCAATGTAAAAGAATTCCATTCAGAACTACCAAATAATGCCAAGCACACAAATGGGAAATATTTCACTATTTGAAATATATTTAGCAGTCTTCAGGTTTGTTGCTAAGAGTTTGCTGCAGGAATTGTGGACTTTGCTGAGGAATTTCAATGCTGAGCTATGCCAGCAAATATTGAATGTTTTCATGTTTCAAATATTATTTTCCAGTGGCATTTGTTTTTGCATTGGACGAAATGGACAGTGTAATCATCAATAGAAGTACGAAGGTAAGATGTAGGGCCATCAGTAATTAGCAATTGCAGTTGTCCCATTTGGAGTTTTTCATGAATAGCCTACATGGAAAACAGCTATCTTTGTTGTTTCCAATAGGCCTGTTTCCTTTTACCCATTCCCATGTGTTTCTGGCTCAGATTGTCCCTTCATGATTGCAACAGACAGGTTTGTTACACCTGGATTGCATTAAAGTGTAGATCTTGGCATATTGGTGGAACCTATAATAGAAGGTCCTGATGAATCAAACATAGAAAAGATTTCAGTTGTCCATCACAATGACCCATGTTGACATTTAGGATGGATAAATGCATGGGATGTTAGACCCATTGAAATCAGTTAGCTATTTGTGCATAGTCTATATCACAACATGCCAGATTCCTGAGTCATTCTCTTGTAGAATGCATAAAGGATTATTTTGCCATTGCATCAGTATCAGTCTTGGCATTCAGTGCATATTATTTATTCCTCCTGTGGTATATCATTTTGATGAAAAGAAAATCTTCAGCTTTCCGGCAATGTCCACATGATGTGTCAGAATGACTTTCTGCACAGTCTGACTGGGGTCTGCAGGTATCTCTTGGAATTTACTGATGCGTTTTCATACATTGGATGGAATTTTGGAAATGCCTTTGACGTTGTTCCTTGGTTGATTCCTTTTCATATGCTGCTGTGGAACATGGTGTTGCACTTTGGACTTCCCTGGGCCTTTGGCCTTCCATGACATTTTAGTCCTGTGTCCTTTTATAGTATATAGTTTGCATGTGTCACAAAATGCTATCTATTGGGAGGACATTTTATTGGGTAAGGCAATCCACAAGACCATCCTGTTGATAGTCACAAAATTTGTTGTCGAGTTAAGTACCTGGGGATATTTGATACCTGCAACAGTTGCTTCAAATTAGCATCCTACTTCTAGCAGTGAGTTGATGATGAACATTATTTAAACCAAACTCTTCACAGTACTTAACATACCCAATTTCAAGATTCACAGGGCTTCTCTACCACAGCCCCAACAGTGAAAGCATTGTTTCAGCACCCAACAGACATCTCCATCACTACTGACTAGAAACTGAACAGGACGAATAGCCAAATACAGCAGCTACAAGGGTAAGATAGAGGCTAGTAATGCTGCATTGAGTAACTCACCTTCTGAATCCCTGAAATCTGTCGACCACCTTCAAGACACAAATCAGGAGCGTAATAGATTACTCCCCACTTATCTAATTTAGTACAGCTCCAACAACACTCAGGAAGCTTGGCACTAACCAGGACAAAGAAGTCTGCTTGACTGGCACTACATTCACAAACATTCACTCCATCCACCACCAATGCTCAGTAGCAGCAGTGTGTACTATTTACAAGATGCACTGTAGAAATCCACCAAAGCCCCTGAGATAGCACCTTTAAAATCCATTAACATCATGCTCTAGAAAGACAAGGACTGCAGACATGTGGGAAGACCACAACTTGCAAGGTCTCCTCTAAGCTACTCACCATCCTGACTTGGAAGTACATAGTCATTGCTTTACTGTCGCTGGATCAAAATTCTGGAATTCTCATTTTAACATCAGTATGGGTCTTCCTGCTGCACAAGGACTGCGGCAGTTCCAGAAGGAAGCTCACCACCACCTTCTCAAGGGCAACCAAGGATGGACATCAAATGCTGACCCAACCGGTGACATGCACATTTCATGAATAAATTAAAAAAAAGTTTATTTTCCTAACTCATTCTTTATCATTACCAGAGTTCAGAGTTGAAGTTACAATTAAACCCAAGATTAAAGTGTTGCAACCGTTAATGAAGCACAGGAACCTCAGTGAAGAGAAAACACTTGTGAGTACTCTCACAATTTCTCTTTCAAGAAAGAACAGGAGGTCATAGCTGACCAGATTTAAACTTATGTTTTACAAGTGCTGGAGGGCAGCTCCAAACTGACAAAGTGATCGTAAAACAAAGTACAGGAAGAAACGTACAAATTGTTGTTTTCTCACACTAACAAGGTCTTACCAGATGTTTAATTTCTTTATCTTACTTTTAGAAAGTGGCAGAAAACAAAAAAAAGTCAGCATGTGTGACACGATAAGTTTCTGTTACAACATAAAAAAGCCTACAGCAAAAAAAAAACACTACACTGCAATACAGATTTTTATACTGGCTTTATTAAACACACAGTAAAGATAGAAAATAATCAACTTGAGCAAAATAATCCATCTTTACTTTCTGGATTAACAAACAGCTGATAAATAAAGATAGACATACTCCTCAATGCACTGGGAAACAAAGGATTAAGATGCGTGAAATCCTCCAGTATTTTTAGGATGACTGCAAAAATCCTGATATTTTCCAGATTTTAGAAGATGCGTTTAAAGCTTGAGTCAAATTTAGAATATACAGGCTTTAGTTCAAATAATGACAACAGTTAGGTGAAACAATTAAACAATTTGTCAGCAGGTGTCGACATAAAATATATGAAATGTGATTTCACTGAAGCTAACTTAGCTGAAATACTTATGGTAAAAACAATAACTGCAGATGCTGGAAACCAGATTCTGGATTAGTGGTGCTGGAAGAGCACAGCAGTTCAGGCAGCATCCGAGGAGCAGTAAAATCGACGTTTCGGGCAAAAGCCCTTCATCAGGAATACAGACAGAGAGCCTGAAGGGTGGAAAGATAAGTGAGAGTAGGGTGGGTGTGGGGAGAAAGTAGCATAGAGTATAATAGGTG